>NC_051189.1:52654226-52986448 GCF_015220075.1 Falco rusticolus
GATACACCAGGGCTGGATGCCTGAGCTCCTCACATAACACCGACAGAGGGTTAAACACATCAGGCTGGAATTTAACACAGTTAGCAGGGTATTTATTTCCTTAGGTAGATATGCAAAGACTTTCATGATATCTTAGCTTCTCCAGAGCTTTGAAACTTAATTCTGGATTTCAGAGATATATATTTTCCATAGCTCCATAACCATCCAGAGAATGGCTGCTTGCATTTTCCTTTACATGAGAATAGAAGTCTTTTATTTTTATATTAACATATGGCTGGTGAAATATCTCAGAAGAATGTCTCTGTTGCTTTTCCTGTTGAAGCTTTGCCACTTGATGGACAGGTGTTTATATTTTATTTGGTCAAGGAGAGGACATGGAAAAATTAATTTGTAAATATTAATACAATGATTCAGTTAGAATGACTCCAAATTTTGATTTTTCTAAAATAGGCACAGAAGTAAACTGTATCATGTACTTTTATTTGCAGAGAACTAGAAGGTGAATGCCGTAGTGAGTTTGCTGCTGTTTTCCATCACATCTCAAGCATGTCAGTGACATAAACTCCCTGTTTGATAGATGTATATGAGCCACTACAGCAATGAAATATATAAAGAAAGAGCAAAATAGTGGCATTAAAAGAGTTTCTTATACCATAATACAAAAGTACACTACCTCAGCAGAGCCACTAAGCTTTGAAGAAGAACAGAAATGTATTGTTTCTCTCCACCTTGCCTGGAGAGAATGTCATAATTCACAGCAGCAGTTTTCAGTCTATAGTTGGTCTTTGTGTTTCTGAACAGCGTATCAGGAATTGCTACAGTTATCACATGCAGTCACAGGAGGATGAGGCAAAAACATTGTTTCCTAAGCATCCTCTATTTTCTTCCTACAAAGTCTCAGGAAAATGGACTCCCAAAGAAATGAAAATAAAAATATCAAAGAAAACCTCTACATTTACTTTACACTTCTTACAACTATTATTTCTTAAGGTCTCCTCAGTGACTGCTACATTAGCATGGATTTACTATTAATATTAAACATATCATATAAAACTAGCTACAAGTTTTGTAACAAAACCTTTTTATTTGCGGTATACTTATTCTCAGATGGCCTTAATTCTGGTAATGCACTTACAAGGCTTTGTTAGCGTGGTCCAAGGGGTACCTTAAAAATTGAACAAACAGAATTCAGGAAAAGATTGTATCTCAAAACATTAAACAACTTCTTACTATACAAAACTGAGCTCATTAAAATAATTAAAAATTTAGTTATTTCCTGTTATAAATTCAATTTTCATGTGATAAAGAGAAAAGTCTAAATTACAGAACTTATTGAGTAGCTTTAAATTCCATATGAAGTAATTATCTAGTAAAGATATACCAAATAACCCAAGAATTTGGCAAGATTTCCGCAGTTATTACCTAAGAATCATATTTATCAGGCAGTTTCTTTGATCATCATAAAGATCTTCAGCTTGAAACGTATGTCCTTGCTATATCCTAATGACAGCTTTGCTTTACAAACACCAGGCTTGAAAGATTCAACATATTACAATGCAGTTTTTATTAGCGTCACATTTAGTCTGGTTTTCACAATTAAATAACAAGAAAGGTAATGATAGCTGGTAATGCCAGTACTAAGTAGGCAGATTTTTAATAAACTCAAGTTCATATACACTGATATGTTAAAAAAAGGGGTTTCAACCTATTGAACCTACAATGCAATCCAGAATCTAAAAAGGTTGCTTATAAAATCTGCAGTGAAGTCCTGAAGCTCTGAGGTTTTTTGGCTTTTTGGTTTTGGTTTTCTGGGTTTTTATCTGGCAAAATTGAGACCATGTATTAAACTGCAACATCAAAGAACAGCTATATCACATAAATGTGATTGAAAACAACTCTTGTTAAGTGTCAAGAATTCTTTGTCTTATCAAACTTATTTCAGACAGACAGGAGCCAAAAAAAGGCTATATTTTAATCAGAAAGTGCTACAAATCAGCTAATTATGAGCATGCCAAGAATACTTGTAGTGATTTATAACCAATTCGTGTATCCAAAAGCCTTTGACTAGGACAGATAATTACTGCAAGAGCTGGTGAAAGCCAAAGACTTACTACATGGCATCATTTTAAATTTTCTTAAAAGTAATTATGTCACATCATATACAACAGAATTTGATTTTCCTATGAATTACTTAGTCTTCAAGGAGTCTGAGCCTGTGAAAATAAAACTTTCGTTTTTTAAATTAGACTGTAAGCCTTCAAGGCTTGGTGGGAACAAAGAGAAAAATTCTGAATGTCTTTGAACAAGTTTAGAAAGAAGCTTCTAGCTCTTGAAACAAGGTTTTTAAAAAGCTTTAAAAAGACATTCTTAATTTTTTGTCACATAAGCTTCTGGATGCATTTTTAAGACCTCTGTTCTAAATCTTCTACTCTAATAGTTTTGCTCTTTTCAGAAAGACAAATGGGACAATTGTCACAAAAGTTTTTCTGCTGCAGATCACAAAGTTTGCACCTTGCTATAACTATGCAAATAATGATAGATTATCTGCTTTTTTAAAATCTAATATTTCAAGATGCCTTTAATCAGTAGCTAGGGAATATGGTATCAATAACATTTTTAGCAATATCAGCATGAACTTATTCTCACTGCCCTATAAAGTACCATGTACAGTATGTATGTTCTGATCTTTTCTCTTTCCCAAGTGCTATCTGCAGTAGTAATTTCTGTCTCTTTCTCTTTTTTCCCTCTTTTTCTTTAATATCCGCCCCCCCCCCCCCCCCCCCCCCAGCAATCAAACCCATACTTAATCGAAACATTAAAAAATCTATGAATGGCTGCCTGTCACTCTCACATAAAATTTTTAAAATAAAACTAGTTCTTCCAAAGTTTCTCTTCCTTTTCTGCTTCAATGAGAAATGTTTTTAGATGGCCCTTGTGTTTAGGTAACAGTGCAATTGTTGTACTTTTGTGATAGATTTATTAGCCTTTTATTTTCCATATTTCTGAACACCCATGTAAACTGAAGTGTTACACACAACAGTCAATGCCATCATAAGACAGTATTGTACATAGGAGCAGATCCCATAACATGAATCTCAGTCCCTGGGGTTTAGACTTTGATTTTGTAGGACATATATTTTATTGTAGCATATACATATATATTCTCCAAAGTTCAGTATCAACTGTCATGGAAATTGTAAATGCGTCATGATATTTGCCCTCAGATCATACATTACATCACATCATAATGATCTAAGTCATTCTTATCACACACCTGATTAATGCAGGTGTGACTGAGAGGCTAGTGAAAGTCGCTGTTTGTAAAGTATAGTTATCTTACCTCATAACACTTCAAGACAGTACCACAAAAACTGATGTTTAGGAATACAGACAACATGGCAAAGCCCTATACTCTGGAGGATTTCTTGTATCCCATAGCAGTGGTTCATACCCAAGTCAGAGACTCATCACTTGGTTTCTCCTTTGCCAACTGCAGCTGACAGCTTCAAGAGCTCTTTAAAGTAGCAACCAAGTCAGTGAATTTCAGCCCCTGGAGCAAAAGGGTTTTCCCCTGTATTACGCTGGAGTGGTTTCATACAAATCAGAACAGGACATAAAGGTCAATCTATCATCAGTAATCAAATGAATCACACATTTATTACAATTTTAAGGTACAGGTCCCTAGGTCCCTAAGTCCTCAGTCTGTGTGCTTAGCCAGCATTTCAGAGGCAGCCCTCAGAGGGCTGTAGCACCCCTTTTTGCCATCTCTTTCCCGTGCAGAGTACTCAACTATCATATTTTCAGAAAAAATCTGGAAGTACGGATTCCAGAGCTTTTCAATGGATTTGTCTACTGTTTCTGTCTGAGAAAGGCTCTCCAAATTAGAGCAATTTTTTTTACAGGGACTTAACTCTTTTCATGAAATTTAGTAATTAAAAGCTTTTAGGTCCTAAGCTTCACTTTAACTCTCCTTTTTCCTTTTGTTGTCAAAACATTCTTTATGGTAAGCTCCTAATAAATCATATTTTTATTTAATCTTGGTAATGGGCAGATATTTTGGAGCATTATACATTTTAGAGAGCTGTGGAATCAAAATAATAATTTTATTTATGACCCCATGCTGTTTATATTTACCAGACATTCTTAAGGAAAAACCTTCCAAAATTGACCTCTTCTGCTACAATCTGCAGACTCAGCTGAATTTCACTAGAAGCTGAGTATGCTCAACAGAAGAAAACACTCAATATATTTCAAAATCAGGCTTTGGGTATGTATGCTTAAGTTCTTAATGCACTTGTGGGAAAATCAGTGGTTTTCTTTTTCACTTTCAAAAGATTTTTTCTTCACCATTCACCAGAGCTAAATTATGCACTAGCAATTTCAGCATAATCAAAAGGATTCTGAAGAAAGAAAAGAGCCACCTTCTAAACTGTCATTGTTACTGACAATGAGGTACTCAGTCTGCAAAAGTTAGATTGCAGCACTTTAAAATGACCACCTGTTCTTTTCCAGAAGTACACCAGAGAAGAAATGATGGGACAAGCAAATCTGAATGTAGAATTTGAATAACCTGAAGTGTGATAGAGTTCATATGTAAAGTTAAGGCTCAAATTTATGGAAAATGGAATTGGTTGCAAAATTCACATCTGACTTTAGATGGCACTTTCCAGGGACATTTAGATTCTCCTAAAGTTAAATCTTGGCATTGGGCTGACACTATTACAAGAATTATAAGCTGATACTCTAATGTTATATGGACACTATTTCCTAGCAGAAACAGAAATTTGCTTAAAGGATAAATCAAAAATCCATCAACACCCCCCCCCCCCAGCAACTAACACAAATTAAACAACCTGTTTTAAAAGTTTTTAAAGAAAAACTGAAGCATAATAAGAAACACTTAGAATACTTTAAAATTATTGTTAGTCTGCCTAAATTCACATGATTTTGTAAACATGTTATTGCAGTTTAAAGATTTGTTTGATGCTAAACATTTTCATTTCCCACACAATTCAATTTAATGGAGCAGATGATGTAAGAGATCTGTTGCCTGTGTACATACAACAATAGTTAGGGAGTAACGACCTCCTTTGCTTCTATTTATCGTGTTGGCATTCAGGTAGTTATACTTCTATTAGCTCTATCTGCATTCCCTATTGGGCACTTTCAGTTAGGGAATACTGTTCTCAAAAACAGAGAAGGGGAAATAGAGATCCGCAAAACTCTTTTTTTCAAAGAATATTTTTTCCCCAAAATTATTAAATTTTCATGGTCTGGAATTAATATATAGTATTTTTACCCAGAGAAATAAACAAAACAAGCATTGTGTGACCCTACCACACTTTGAGTATAAAAGTGAATTGTGTAAGTTAATTAACATTCCCATAAATTTCCAGATTTCATTCTCCTGTTTTTAACACTAAGTTCCAGATACTAACATAAGTTAGGGACTTCCTATGAGTTATCACACATCCTTTCCTAAAGGGTTAATTTCAATACACAAAAGCATTAAGACACTAAAGAAAAGAAAAAAATCCAAAAAACCCTGTTTTCTGATGAAAGACTGATTCAGGAAAGGTTAGTTTTTGGTCTATAGCTTCATTATATGACTTCAGACTGATTGTGTCAGCATCACTGATCTTTTCTGTTTTGAGCTAAAATAGGTATTATTTTTTTCCTTTGTCAAGCATTTCAGTGACCACAGGATCTTTGAGCAGCTTTAGAGCAGCCTTTTCCTATCTGTACATCTGTTAAAATAGAAATTTGTCACAGATTTTCAATGTACTTTTATTTAGGGACAAACTCAGAGGAAACAGTAGTTTTAGCTTCATACTTACTCTATTTAGATGCCCAATGAATATATGCAGTGCTAAACACCTAAAGTGCAGTCAAGACTGTGGCAAATGAAAATGTGAACTTCTGCATTTGTGACCCTAAGCTGGTCAATATAAGGCACAACAGCCTTTTCTTGTTATGAAAACAGCCAACATATAGCACATTCCAATGATCTTTCCTGTTCAAATCACTTTTTAATGGTTTTCTGGCTTGTAATCCCTAGCTCAGAACCAGCTTTTCACCTTCTCACAATTTAAAACATCTTTATGGAAGAAGCAGTAGAATGTTTACTAGGTTCACATCTGAAAACTGGAAATGATGGATGAATTATTGTACGTATGTAGCTAATGCTTGCATTGTAATTTCTATAGACCAGAAAATTAATTATGTACTTACCACAGGAATTGTGCTGGAATTTGAAGTACCTTCTAAAGAAGTGAAATAGCATTGCAGGTATTGAAGTCTGTTCCTTAGGTTTTTAGCAAATTCCACATGTTCTGAACAAGTTAAAAAGTGAACAATATCTATAGCTAATCAAGAAAAATAAAGGACTGTAACAGACTGACATAGGAACAGAGAAATTATTTGGACCATCTGGAACATCCAATTCTTTGCAGCAACCATTACAAAGGTACCTATTTTTAAAAGAGGATCTTGGAACATTTATTCCACAAAAGCAGAGAACCTACTTGTGACTGAAGTTCAGAGGAAATAAGTGAGGATGAGGTGAAGACCATTACAATAAAAATCTTAATTTAAATGAAAAGTTGTCGTTGATGTAAGAACACTTATCCTTTTGTTTTCAAAAAATAATTATATGTTAAGGAACATTAGCAAAAAAATGAAAAATAAAATGCCTAAGAAGCCCAACTTGGTAAACTGTTTAATAGCTTTATCAATGATCTGTATAACGGGATTGAGTACCCTTAGGAAGTTTGCAGGCAATGTCAAGTTGGGGGGCAGGAGTGTTGATCTGCTTGAGGGTAGAAAGGCTCTGCAGAGGCATCCAGACAGGCTGGATCCATGGGATGAGGCCAATTGTTCAACAAGGAGAAGTGCTGGGTCCTGTATTTAGGTCACAACAATCCCACTCAATGCTGCAGGCTTGGGAAAGAGTGGCTGGGAAGCTGCCTGGCAGAAAAGGACCCAGGGGTGATGCTTGACAGCCAGCTGAACATGAGCCAGCAGTGTGCCCAGGTGGCCAAGAAGGCCAACAGCATCCTGGCTTGTATCGGAAATAGTGTGGCCAGCAGGAAAAGGCAAGTGATTGTCCCCACCTTGTACTCAGTTGCCACTCATGAGGCTGCACCACTGATATTATGTTCAGTTTTGGGCCTCTCACTTCAAGAGGGACATGTAGGTGCTGGAGCATGTCCAGAGAAGGGCAACGAAGCTGGTGAAGGGTCTAGAGCACAAATCTTATGAGGAGTGGCCAAGGGAACAGGAGTCATTTAGCCTTGAGAAAAGGAGTCTGAGGGTAGATCTCATCGCTTTCTACAACTGCCTGAAAGAAGGTTGTGGCAAGATGGGTGTTGGTCTTGTCTCCAAAGTAACAAGTGGCAGGACAAGAGGAAATGGCCTCAAGTTCCACCAGGGGAGCTTTAGATTGGGTATTAGGAAGATTTTCTTTATGGAAAGGCTTGTCAAATGTTGGAACAGGCTGCCCAGGGAGGTGGTGGAATCACCATCCCTGGTCGTGTTTAAAAAACACGTAGATGCAGTGCTTAGTGACATGGTTTAGTAGTGCACTTGGCAGTGTTAGGTTTATGGTTGGAGTTGATGATCTTAAAGGTCTTTTCCAACTTAAATGATTCTATGATTCTAGTTTTTGGTAACATTCAAGTTCTTGTCATTCTCTTAAATGTTATCAGAAGGTAAAATATTAAAGCTAAAGTAGTGGAATAAATTCAGAGACATTGTTTATCAGGGTAGGTAAACAGTAAAATCATCAGAAAGAAAAGAAAAATAAAGTGCATAAGAAAGAAAACCATAAATAAATAACATTTAATGGTTTGCTTTCAATTATTTGAAATGAAATTAATAATATCAGTTATGTTTCAATGTCTTAATTTAAAAAGTTCATATTTCAGTAGAGTCATGAGCTTTTCCAGCATCATATATAACTCAGGGATCTACCTCAAAAGGAAAGGAAGTTATAATGACAATTCTTGCACAGGAATTTAATTCTTAGATATCATATTATACATGTTTATGTTATATGTTACTATAACTTTAAAAAAAAAAAATCTCATGGAAATAGGAAGAATTAGATTTATTCATCTTTTCTCTTTCATCTATGATGCTTTGTCACTTTAGTAGTACTTACTCCATGATGTCATATGCAGCTAGTTAAGTACTTCATCATCAGTCACAGTATCTGTCAATATTATCTAAAGGACAGCAGACCCATGATATACTGACAAAAAGCAATATAAAGTTATTGGAAATCATCGAGAATAAACACTGCTATGCCATCAACCTCACATTTGAATCCAAATCAAATTCTAATTTAAAAGGAGCCTAAATTAAAAAAAGCTTATTTAATTCCTTCAATTTGCAGAACTATTCCATTCCATTAGGCAACTAATTTCTACCTGTCAGATACAGAATGAAAGTGGTGCCTCTCTGGAGGAAACTTCTTGCTTGTAGTAATTAGGTATGAAGAACCTGGGAAGATGACTATACTTTGATAGTTGCCTGTACTTAACTCTCAGAGTCAGCAGCCCATGGGTAAATGCTATTGAAGTGTCAGCTTCAATAGTTTCACACTACAGAAGGCTAAAATGAGGTTATATATTTCATAATTAAATAAAAAAAAATTTTATTTTTTGTTAGAGAATAATGAAAGGTTAACTTTGTAAAATCCATGTATAAACATCCCTTTTGTTGATCTATTATTCTAATCAGATTTTAAAGCCAGTGTGAAGAGGTCTTGATTACTATTAGAAGATAAGAGCCAGGAGAACGCAAGTAGTGAGCAACGTCAAGGCAATAATAAACACGGAGCTAGAAGAACTGTGCAGACAAAATAAAATTGCTCCTCCTGCACTTCCCTTTGGATTGCACCTCCATTTATCTGTTTACATCTTCCCTAAGAGCATGTACCTGAATAGATGGGGGAAAAAAACCTAATGTACAATTTACTGGAGAAAATGAAACACTATACTTGTCACTTAAAACTACTTTTCTATGCTTGCTTAAATACTGTGCTGTTTTTAAGAAGAAAAAATATGTTCATGAAAACTCATGGTTTTTGTACCTTGTTTTTAGACAAAGTTACCCTGTTTCTGGATCAGATGAAGCTTGACTTGACCATCCTTCAGTTTATAGCAGACAGTATTTTACTTTTTTGCAGCTGTATATATTATATTATAATGGCAAAAGGGGAAAAATAATTGCACTGATTTATTGCATTATTTCAATTTAAATCAAGACATGCATGGAGTTTGTAATTTTAAAAAAGTTCAAAGTGTTATAAATTAATTTGGAGGTGTATCAGTGAATTATGGGGAAGAAATTTGCAGTGGAGGAAAGACTGGCTTTATTTTATTGTCTTGTCCCTGGAGTATCTTCATTTTCTAACAACGTGAGCATTAAGCCGGCTCTAAGTCCCCTTAGGGGTGAACACAAGCTTTGCAAAGTTTAAGTAGGAAAATCTCTGTAAACCTCAGTTGTTTAAGAAAATAAAAGCAATTATAACTGTTTTCGTGTAAGACGAAGAACGCTAATTTTTATATTCCTGCAGAGTTCCTTTTATTAAATTGCATAATTATATTGCAAATAAGTTGTTATTAGATGATGCACACACTGAGAATTCCACAGCATACTTTCAAGAATGGCATATTTGGAAAACAGCAAGCTTTTATTTTACATTTTCTGCAATGCTTACAGTAATTTTGTTAACACTTTAAAATTTGTTGCATCAGTAGGGGGTTATGATCCCACAGCATCAAATTAGCATAAGCACAACCCTGTTACATACAGCCGAGGACAGAAGGGGCTTGTTAGGTATTTATGTCAGCAAGAAATAATTGTTCTGTCCTAGAGAGGAACAAATTATAAAAGGTTCACCTCAGGTTAGCACAAAAAGTGGGGCTGCCTATGGCACTTTTACCTGAATTCTTGATTCTCATACATTGATAAAGATGAGTTTAAAAGGCTACACTGGCTGGGATATAAAAATAATCATTGCTCATTTATAAAACAAATTGGATTGCTATTGTCAATGCTGAAAAAAATACAATTAAAGCTCAGTACATTGTATACTCCATGCAGCTGGTTTTTACATATTTTGATATTCTTTATTCTAAGCAGTCCCTAAATTTTTGAAGTTTTGTGGGATCGTCTTGTTTTGATATGTATATATCTGCATTGTGTAACTGTGTTGAAAATACCTTAGTCACCAACAGCCTCCCAGTAGGCAGTGAAAAAAAATACTTGAAAAAGCATCAGATTGCTAGACTGGAAAATATGTTTCTTCAAAATGAGTGGATATAGTATTTTCTAGGCATGGAATCTGGTCCTGTAGGGAGCTGGGAGAGTGTTCCCTGGTGCTTGCTTGGAGTATGGAAAACAAATATCACAGGAAGGGTATACTCACTAGAACAACAAGAGGAGGTACTTTCTAGAAGTGGTTGAAAATATTTCACAGATAATACAAAATCCAAGTTTACTAAAATCATTATGTTTTAAGAGGAGATTTAAATCTCCATAAAATTATTTCAGAGAGATTCCTCTAAAAATAAATGCAATATTTTCACATCAGATGGACATTATATCAAGATATTAACTTTTAAATTATATCAACACTAGTTGTATGAATATATTTTGTTATCTATATTATATTGAATATATCTACACTACAAAGTGTTTGTCCTATTAAAACAATACCTGGCTCCTAATGAAAATATGGAATTTTCCCATCTGTGGAAAGTTCTTCATTTGTCTTGAAACAAAACCAAATTTCAACACATTAGAAGATGGAGAAAGAACTGAAAAGGATAGCTGAGACCCATCTTTCAAAGCTTTTATGGATGACAGATATTAGCAATCTGGAAATACTTATTCATAAAGATAGCCTGAAAGCTGAGGATATCACTGTGAAAAATGACATGATATAGAAATAGGAAATAATGAAATGCACAGTAATATTAAAACTGATCTATATATTTACTATTTTTTTCATTTTAAATAATTCCATTTAAAGAAAGAACAGAAATTGATATTAAATTGCCACAAATATGAAACAGAGACAGGTATATACATTTTAATTTTATATACACTAAACTTGTGAACCAGTGAACACTATGTCATCTGAATCAAGAAACTTCATGTATTTCATGCAGTGAATGCAGAATTTATAAGGAAATACTGCTATTAGCTTTCCTCCAGAATTATCTCAGACTCAAGAAAAATGAAAAAACATATTCCTATTTACTTCACATATGACAACATTTGCCTTAAGTAGTGTCATTAAAATATACATATATTGGAAAATTATAATGCAAACTTCATTTTTCAAGTGATCAGCCAGCCACTAAATTTAGAGGGGATTCTGTTTTGTTTTGGGGAGTATTTTGTGGGTTTTTTTTTTCCCCTTAGACTTTAGGAATAATCTTTTCTTAGAGTGATATCACTAGTAATCTATTTTCTTGTGTCTTCCTAATAATCTAGCTGAGATCAGTGTTGGAAAGCTTGTAGAGTAGTAAATGATCAGTGATCTATATTCTTACCCTTTCCACTATTTTCATAATCTGTGTCTGCACCATGTAGAAGCAGAACACTGAGGACATTCTATCATATGTCCTTCATTCATGCCTGTCTAAATGTAAAAAGTCATACACTCTCCAATTAGGATTATGATGAGGAACAGCCTGTTATTTTTAACTGATATGGGTACACCTCCTGACCTTCTCCCTTAACTTCTTTATTATGTTGGGGATTCTTTAGATGTTACCTAGCAAAAGAGATAGGCAGTTCAGTGGACAGCTGTAGAAGAGAGTGGGGAAAAACAATGATGAACTAGACTAAGAATCTTTCGCATTACTCACCTGAGAAAAGGGGTAAAAAGTTTCAGGTACATGTTTCATCCTTGGTCCGTCTTCTCCCTTAATTGGTAAGTCACACCCAAAGATGGTCCTTTGAAGCTAGCCTGATTGTAGCTATAACGTATGTAATTTTTATATAGACACGTATGTTTTGAATCCAGTACATTTACACCTGATATTTCCAATTTAAAAACCAACAGCTTAATTTTGGAGATCACAACTTGCAATGGCTATTCATAAACCTGGTTACAGTTGCCTGTATAAAACTTATTTTTTCCACAGCTGTATTGCTCACAGAAATAGTAAATTTGTTATAAGAATTAGATTTTCTTTCTTGGTTCTTCTGACTTCTTGTACACAGCAAGGAGAGGCTTCTTTTCAGTTTTTTAAATGCAAGAAATGGCTTGCCTTTTTGTTTCTCCTTTTTCACAAATTGGTATAAAATAATAATTCAGTTAATCTTTCAGGTGGTTAAAACTCGTAGTGAATGATGCATTGTACTTGTCACCCAAGTTTTGCTTTTTAACAGTTTTGGAAAATGTTATTAATTTAATCATCAAGAAGGAAATAATCAAATTATGTGATCAAAATTAACAGTCACTGTAATTTAAAGCAAAGGGGGTAAAGGCAAATGGTCAGCCAAGAACATGAACTGACAGCTTCAAAATCTTAACACATTTTCAGAACCAAGCACTTATTAATGTTCTGAATAAATTTATTATCTTTGTTAAAAGGTAACTGAAGAAAGCTGTTTGTGAAGGGAATCTATGATTAAGTTACACAATATAAAATAAAAAAAGCTTTTGACTTTAATCCATATTGTGTTAGTGATCTCCTGAATAGATCTTGTGAAAGTTACTTTATGTGACCATTAGTTTATCTACCATTAAGCATTAGCTTACTTATTTAATTCTTTCAAAATTTCTAAAAATGTATGAGATGCAAGAGATAGAAAATTAAAGGCATGTTTAAAGTTGATCTACAACAATGAGAAAGAAGAAGGAATTTCTGGAGGCGAGTTGAATATCTGTGGCTGGCTAAAAGGTATAAAAATTTATTTTAAAGTAGAAAATGCCAAATAGATATAGATTCTACCTAGCTATATAGAACTGACATTAAAAAGCTAACATGAGATTGTCTCCAAAATAGGTTCAATTTCAATTAAAATTACAGAATCCCTAGGCATATATATTCCTTGTGATATTTCAGTCAGAAGATGCATGAAAATTTTGCAAATTAATGATGTTCCAGGATCATCTCAATCTACAGACAAATGAACATAAAAGAAACTAGATGCCTGTTTTGCTTTCACTGATGTCAATTCTGGAGAAAAGGCTACAACAGTATTTAGAGCACTTTAGAGAACTCTGTTAATGATACGCTTTTTAAATTTGCAACACTAATTCCAGAATACCTAGATGCACAGTATGATTTATGTTGCTGAATACTTAAAGAAAATTGTTCCTTTAGATTGACAAGATTGTATGATTGCTAAGCCTTAGTTAAATAGAATCATAGAATGGTTTGAGTTGGAAGGGTCCTTAAAGATCATTTAGTTTCAACCCCCCCTGCCATGGACAAGGACACTTTCCACTAGATTAGGTTGCTCAAAGCCACATCCAGCCTGACCCTGAACACTTCCAGGGATGGGGCATCCACAGCTTCTCTGGGAAACCTGTTGAGGTGCCTCAGCATCCTCACAGTAAAGAATTTCTTCCTAATATATAATCTAAATGCATCTTCTTTCAGCTCAAACCCACTATCCCTTATCCTTTCACTACATTGTCTTCTAAAAACTCCCTCTCCAGCTTTTCCTGTAGACCCACTTTAGGCACTGGAAGGCTGCTATAAGGTGTTCCCAGAGCCTTCTTTTCTCCAGGCTGAACAACCCCAAGTCTCTCTACCTGTCTCCATAGAAGAAGTGCTACAGCTCTGTGATCATCTTTGCAGCCCTCCTCCGGACTCATTCCCCCAGGTCCATGTGCCTCTTATGCTGGGGGCCCCAGAGCTGAACACAGTACTCCAGGTGGGGTCTCACAAGAGCGGAGTAGAGGGGGAGAATGACCTTCCTTGACCTGCTGGCCATGCTTCTTTTTATGCAGCCCAGGATATTGTTGCTTTTTGGGCTGCAAGTGCACTTTTCCAGGCCAAGCTGAGCTTCTCATCCACCAGCACCCCTAAGTCTCCTCAAGGCTGCTCTCAATCCATTGTCCCTCCAGCTTGTATTTCTGCTTGGAATTGCCCTGACCCCCATGTGGGACATTGCATTAGGCCTTGTTGAACTTCATGAACTTTGCACAGGCCCACCTTGGAAATCTGTTAAGGTTTCCCTGGATGGTATCCCTTCCCTCCAGTGTGTCAACCACACCGCACAGCTTGATGTTGTAGGCAAACTTGCTGAAGGCGCACTTAATCCCAGTATCCATGTCGCCAACAAAGATGTTGAGCAGCATCAGTCCCAGTATGGACCCCTGCAGAACACTGATCTCCACTTGGACATCAAGCCATTGACCATAACTCTTTGAGTGTGATCATCCAGCCAATTCTTGATCCACCGTGTTGTCCATCCATCAGATCCATGTCTCTTCAGTTTACAGATAAGGTTGTTATGTGGGACAGGGTCAAACACTTTGCACAGGTCTGGGTAGATGACATCAGTTGCTGTTCCCTTACCCATCAACGCTGTAATAGCATGTTAAAAGGTTGTAAAAGTAGGTCTACACATGATAATTGAAATCATAGCTCCAGAAATGTTGTTTGATCACTAATGTGGTATTTAGGCTTCTGTGACAATCACTATAGGAGTTAGACATTTATACTCAAGGATGTAATTAGCTTAAATCTAATAAATCCTGACTTTCATTTTTTAAATCAAAATTAAAAAAAATTCTCTGTCTAATAAAAATCTTGCCTCTAATAGTAGTCTCATATGATAGTTTGCTTTTTTATAGGTTAATTGGCCTAGGACTTGGGGAAATCTGTAAGTTTGGCAAATGAACTTGTGATACATGTACACTCACCTGGTTTTAAATGTTTTAGGCATTGAACTACTGTAACATTGTTTATTTAACACATAGTATCTTAGCTTATGTCAATGATAAGTTGATTAAGTGTAGATTTATACAAAATAGGCTTCTCAAACTCTGAATGGTTTAAGAATTCATACTAAAGTTCAGAAAGTTCTTGTGATTCCTGCAGGTAAGATGTGGGTGAGTGCTTAAGGTCCTTGACTGGTCTCACTAAAAGGAAGAAGGATGAGAAAAGTTATGCTTCAGAAAAAGCCATGTGCAGTGTAACATATAGAAGACTTTAAAATGTTCTCTGAAGTAGGATATCAGATGATCTATTTATATATCTTCAAGAAGAATTGTGTGAAAGACAGGTTTACAGGGTTTTGTCTGATATAGCTTAATTAAAAGTAATAAAATTCCAAGACAAAAATATTTGTAATATCAAATGTACAACTGAACTTATTTAAAAAAAAAAAAAACAACAACAAAACCCAAAACCCAACACTTTAAAAAATGTATACTGAAAACTAAAAACCTTATAGCATTTTTCAGGATTGCAAATAGTTAAAGAAAATGGAAAAAGCACAATAAATAACTGCAGATAGAATTTTTAACAGACACTTTAAATAGTGTTTCTAAACTATCCACACTGATAAAGGATGCCTATGAGAAATCATTATTTTATAGTGATTAATTTATGTTATATATATAAAGCTATTTAGTAGTTGGTTTTGACAGCACCAGCAAAATACTGTAAGCCTTCACTTCTTATAGACTCACCGGGAGCATAACAGTGTTTCCAAAGTTTTCGCAATGATGGTGAGTATCACCAGTATATTTCATACAGAAAAGCCTGCTATAAGGAGTAATCCAGAAAAAAAAACCTTGCTGTTGCATGTAATGTTGAGAAAGACTTGTTTCACTACAGTAGAGTGCCATGTTCAGGATCAAAGTGTCAAGTACAGTTTTGCATTTTAATGTTTATGTATATATTCCACTAAGCTAACAAGTAAACATTCAAAATGAATTGCTTTGTTTATTTTCTAACAAATATATAATGGTCTTGGAATTACTTCCTGCTAAAGAGTGTCATGCTATTCCCAGGCAGCTGTCATTTCAGTAAGCCATGCTGATGCCATGAAACTTAGTATTTATTTTCCAAAATCATGTTAAATACAAAAAGTAAAATGCATAAATTTAAGTGTAGCAGCTTTGAAAGTGTTACTTGTATCAATATGATAAAATATGTATAATCGTCATCATCATGAGTGTTACAATGGATCATAAAATTGTAGACTCAGAATGGTTTGAATTGGAAGAGACCTTTGAACCTAGTTCCAACCCCTCTGCCATGGACAAGGACACTTTCCACTAGATTAGGTTGCTCAGATCCCTGGCCAGCCTGGCCTTGAACACTTCCAGGGATGGAGCATCCACAGCTTCTCTGAGCAATCCGTTCCAGTGCCTCACCATCCTCACCACAACAAATGTCTTCATTATATCTAATCTAAACCTATCGTCTTTCAGTTTAAAACTGCTGCCCCTTGTCCTATCACTACAGACCCTGGTAAAAAGCCTCTCCCCAACTTTCTTATAAGTCCCCTTTATATAAAGAAAGGCTGCAATAAGGTGTTCCTGGAGCCTTCTCTTCTCCAGACTAAACAACCCCAGCTCTCTCAGCCTTTCTTCATAGGACAGGGGTTCCAGCCAGCCCTCTGATCATTTTTGTGGCCCTCCTCTAGACCCACTCTAATGGATGGGTCTTTATTTTAATGGGGACTCCAGAGCTGGGTATAGTACTCCAGGTGGAGTCTCACAAGAACAGAGTAGAGGGGGAAAATCACCTCCCTCAGCCTACTGGCCACGCTTCTTTTTATGCAGCCCAGGATATGGTTGCTTTTTGGGCTGCAAATGCATGTTGCCAGCACATAAAATTGTTCATCTACCAGTATCCCCAAGTTCTTCTCCACAGAGTTCCATTTAGTCCATCCATCCCTAGTCTGTACTGATACTTGGTATCACCCTGACTCAGGTGCAGGACCTTGGGCCCACTCCTCAGGCCTTTCAACGTCCCTCTGGATGGTATCCCTTCCCTAAAGCAAATCAACTGCTCCACTCATTTTGGTTATCTGCAAATTTCCTGAAGGTACACTCAATTCCACTATGTCATTGATAAAGATATTAAACAGTGTTGGTCCCAGTACAAACCCCTGATGGACACCACTCGTTACTGCTTTCCACTTGGACATTGAGCTCTTGACTGTAACTCTTTGGACACAGCCATACAGCGGTTCCTTGTCCATCTAAAGTCCATCCAACAAACCTATATCTTTCCAGTTCAGGGGTAATAATGCTGTGGGGAACTGTATCAAAGGTCTTACAGAGGTCCAGGTAAGATTATACTCAATAGATTATACCCATACCTCTTCCCTTGTACACTGATGCAGTCACTATTGTGGAAGGCCACTAAGTTAGTCAGGCACAATTTGCCCTTGGTGAAGCCATGTTGGCTGCCTCTAATCACCTCTGTGTCTTCCATATGCTTCAACATAACTTCCAGAAGGAACTGTTCCATAATCTTACTGGGCACTGAGAAGCTGACTGATCAATAATTCTCAGGATCCTCGTTATTGCCCTTTTTAAAAATGGCTATTATATTCCCTTTTCTCCAGTCACTGAGGACTTTCCCTGATTGCCATGGCTTTTCAGATATGATAGCAAGTGTCTTAGCAACTACACCTGCCAATTCCCTCAGGACCCTGGGATGCATCTCATTGGGTCCCATGGAATTGTGAATGTTATGGTCGTCTCGAACATGATCTTCTATTACAATGGGAGGGACTTTGTTTCCCCAGTCCCTACCTTGAGGTTCAAGGACTTGAGAAATGTGAGATGAGTGATTCTCAATAAAAACTGAGATGAAAAAAGTTGTTGAGTACCTCAGCTTTTTCCATGTCTGTTGTCAATTATTCTCCTATCTTATATATTGGGTGTGGGGTATTTTTTTTTTTTTAATCTTCCTTTTCTGACCAACTTTCTTGTAGAAACCCTCATTATTATTCTTCACATTCCTTGCCAAATTCAGCTCTAGCTGTACCTTAGCTTTCCTGATCCCATCCCTATACATCCAGGCAGCATCCCTATATTCTCAGTATACACTCCCCTGGTTCCATTGCCTATACATTTCCTTCTTACACTTTATTCTGACCAGGAGGCCATGCTCATCTCCTGCTTTCCTTTCCTGCTTTCCTTTCCTGATTTCTTGCATATAGGAATCAAGAGCTCTTGTGCTCTAAGAAAAATCTCCTTAAAGAACTGCCAGCTCTGTTCTGCTCCTTTATCCCTGAATTTCCCAGGGAGTCCTGTCCACTAAGTCCTTAAACAACTGAAAATTTACTTTCCTAAAATTCAGGGTCTTGACTTTACTCACCACCTGGACTTTATCTCTTGAGATTGTGAATTCCATCAGGGCATAATAACTGCAGCCCAGACTACCACCAATCTGTTGTCTCTAATTAGTTCATCTGTGTTAATAAGCAACAGGTCCAGTAATTCTTCTCCTCTGGTCAGGCTTTCTGTCTCCTGGATTAAGAAATTATCCCTGACACACTATTAAAGAATCTCCTGGATTGCTTACAGATTACTGTTTTGTTTTTCTGGGAGACATCAGGGTGAATGAAGTCCCCCAGAAGGATGAGAACTTGCTGGCAAAGACCCTCTTGCACCACTTGGACAGGTGAATCCCATCAGTTCTCAACAGACCTGGCTTCTCAAAGATTGATCCATGATAGCAGAAGCCAAAACCTTTCAGTACAGCCCAGCCATCCATCCAGACATTCTGTTCAATTCATGTCCTTCTTCCTGAATCCCATTCCTCTGACTGGGAGGATAGAGTAAAACACTACGTGCCCTCCACATCCTTTTAACATTGCTCCAAGGGACATATAGTCTCTTTTGGTGGTTCTAAGTAGCTTCATTGCAGTATCATTAGACCCTACACGAAATAGTAGGAGCAGATGGCAATCTGTAGGGTTCACCAGGCTTGGCAGTCTCTCAGTGATGTCGTGAATATGAGCTCCTGGAAGGCAGCAAACTTCTCTAGACAAATTGTCTGGATGGCAAGTGGACATTTTGGTGCTTCTAAGCAAGGAATTAATTTTTAATTAATTAAATAACAAATGTGCTTTTCTGGTGGCATGGGTTCTAAGACAGGTAGGTGTTAGGATCAACTGCATGGTTGGCTTCTCCTGGATCCTGTTTGTTATTCACATGCTCTTCATTCTCCAACACCACTGTTATGTAGAGGCAGGTCAGATGATGGGGAAAAGTACTTCCTTCTACACCCAGAAGGAGCAAGGGTCCAGTCTCCATCATCATGAGTTACTTGTGTCAGCCCAAGTCTGAATTCAGTCTTGCCTTCCCCTTCACAGCCTTGAGGTAGTGCTGTCACTCGGCCTGGGACAGTGCACAATATCATACATCAACCTCCTGCTCAAGTTCACAGACAAGGTATTTTCTGTTGAGCTCCTCTTGTTATTTAATGTAGGTAATCCTCAATGACTTAAATTTATTTATTGTATTCTAATGAAATGTTCTTTATAGAGTATGATGCAGATATTTCCTTATTAATAAGAATTAAGAAAAGACCTTTCAGAAGTAAACTCTCAATAACTGATGTTTATTAAAAACCTTTGATGAAGAATACTCTGTTATTACCCAAATTCAAGGCAGGTTGATATAACCTTGTAATAAAGACTCCAACTGACTACAGCAGGTCTGGAATCTGAGTGGCAATAATTTTTATTGTTCCAGCAAGTTGGTACTGGGACTCCTGAACAATGTCACACAGTTCAGTCACTCTTCCACCATTTAACTTTATCTTATGCTTTTTGGAAATGAATTGGCCTTGACGGTTTTAGAACTGAGCATATCTATATAATGCTGGAAAAGAGAGGAAGCTTCAGACTGAGACACTGGAGGGCTGATTTACCCATCACTCTCAACTAGTTAATGGAAAGATACTGACCAAAAAATCTTTTCAGTGAAGAAAAAAATTGTAAAAATCTCTATGAAATATATTTTCTATTTTTTTACAAGATTAAATTCCACATTTTCTAGATGATGACATACAATTTTCACTAGGCTAGGCACTCAACACTTTTTTTGTGCATAAATTGAATTTTAATAGCTCCCACAGGGAGACATTGTGGAAATTGTCACACCATGTTTGATCACTGTCTCCATCTATATTTGAAACTATGAGACAAAGTAGACATACCTGCTGCTTTAAAGAAAGATGAATCCTTCCCATTCCATTATAGACTATCACGTGTAATTATTACCAGACCTGTTTGCATAGGAGCTATTCTCTATAACAACAAGGAGAATTTACACTTTAAATGATAAGGTTAGAATCTGTTTTATCAGGGGTATTTTTTTTCTAAGGCACAAGCATTGCTAATAGCCATAAAACTGTTAATTCTGGTAAAAAATCGAGTCCTTTTTTTTCCTTTAACGTCCGCTTATGGTTGTGACTTACAATTTAACAGTAGACTGCACAGGGAAATACATACATATCTAGGTCACCAAACAGAAGTACTTGTATTAATGAAGACAAAAGGAAATGTGGCAGTTTATTTCTCTTTATTCTCCATTTGAGTTTTCTAGCTTTAAATTGCAGGAAAAGACTGTTCCTTTTTGTTTTTCTTTAATACAAGAGATTGATACTATCTCATAAAATTTATGCTGCAAGGCACAACAGCCCTAACAGGACTGACAGTGTTAGGAAGCTCATAGAATGATTAATTTTTTTTCCAGTTATACAGTTCCAAAATAATTAGACTTTAAAATGTGAAGGAACATATTAACCAGGGCATTCTTTTCTTACCCGTGACTCAGATGCAGCTGGGAATGGAGACATATGTCTTGTGTGCCTATTGTCTATTCCCACACTCACCTATGTGTCCATGAATAGTTTACATCAGTAAAGTAAAAAGCACTTTCTCATAAGAAATACAGCAAAATTTGTGTTAAAAAATCAGGAAGGTAACAGTTCCTTCAACACAATTAAAACTCTTGAGGATAAGCTTTACGTTGATTTTAGAAGTCTAACAGAATGAAAGCTTTTCTTTTTCAGTCCTTAAATAAAGCTACTCAGCTTACTTAATTATCAATTGTAACATTGGAAAGTCAAAAATGTAAGTAATTTAGACATCACAACTGAAAAAAAGTTCTCTACAGGGTTCTGTGTAGTGGTGACAGAGCTCTGAGACCATCTGTGCTGTAGAACTGTCAAAAGGGAAAAACTCCTATGCAAAGCACAACCAAAGACTGACTTTATCTAGGATTTTGTTCTAAACAACGTGAAACATTGTGCCCCAGTTGCCTTAATTACGCTGCAGTATCTGAACACTAACTTCCCTGCATGTTGCAGAGCTCCTGTGGAGTTCTTCTGTAACTCTTTTCCTTAGAAGTTTAGCAGCTCCAAAGGATCCTGGCGTTCTCTCTGCTACACTGCTAACGGCTGCTCTGGCTCCCACTGGCACCAGTGGCAGGTTGAGTAAGTGGTGTTAGAGACCCGATGCAGCTGGCATTTGCAAGTGGAGCCTTTCTGAAGTCAGCCTTACTGCCCTGGATTATCAAGGCCCACTTGACATCCTTGTTGCACTGTCCAAGTCAAAGCAAAGAACAAATATGGGGGTGTGTCTGTAAAGTTCCTTAACTCTGTGGAGGTGGAATTTCCTCAGAGGAGCCATTTTACCAATGTGAAGCTTGATATGTTATGGAGGGCTGGCATTCCTGCTTATTCAAACCCTCTTTTCCTGTCATTTTCATGTGTTACATTTATAAAGACTTCAGTAAAGAAATGTGCAAAGGACTATATATCATGTGGGTAGGACAGAGAAGTCACTCTGTATACCAGGGATCCTCAAACTATGGCCCACGGGCTGGATACGGCCCCCTAGGGTCCTCAATCTGGGCCCCGGTATTTACAGACACACACACACACCGCTGTGGGTTGCGGGGGAAACCAAGCAGCCGCAGATGGCTGCCTGCCACTGCATCCGCGCGCCGGCCCCCTGGTTAAAAAGTGTGAGGACCCCTGCTGTAGACAATCCAGATGTTACTGAGCCTTGAAGGTACACTTATTTGTCTGTTAATCTAGGTAAGATACACAACTGAGAGAACTTTTTGGAATAAAGATATTCTTGTTTCTTCAGGTTTTGTTAGCATGTTCTTTAATTTAAAATGAAGAAGATTTTTTGTTTAAATTTTTAACAAAGGTGGGCCAAGTCATTCCAGAGTTTTACAGGAGACTGAGATAATTGTTCCACTGGTATCAAAGGAATTTTAAGAACTCTTTAGCAGCAGCCATCTCATGCTTTAAGGTCAAACTGTCTTCAACCTTCATTATAACCAATTATTTTGAATGAGTTTCTGTTGAGTGCCAGAAGTTGAATATCCGGCATGCAGAAGAAGTGAGATTTGGCAGAAGTTAAATTCTGCATCAGGCTCCAGGCAGACTGCCCTCCAGGCTCTGGGGAACTGTTGAAGGGCTTGGCACGTTTCTCCAAATCCACACACATCATCAGAAATGGAATTAAAAGCAAGGAAGCCGACAAACTTTGCTTCTTTGGCAAAGTCCTAGTTGTCTGCATACCCTTTTTTGACATGTTCCTGAAAAACAGTTGATTATGAAATATAAAATAGTCATCCAGCATGGTTTTTATGACTCTTTATAAGTCTTTTGAGACTGTTTTCTCTAATACCTTTAACTGTCACAAGAGAGATCATGTGGATGCTAATTACCTGCAATAACATTTGAGAAGTTTCAATGTTGACCAATTTAAAGAACAGTAAACTGAAAGGGTCACCTATTTTATGTGTTAGCAAACAGAGCAACAGTCCTTTCCACCACAAGTTTGTTGTCTGATGAGCCATCACTTAGGAGGTTCAAAAAGTCTGACAGATTAAGTTTATAGAAGTTGTATTAAAGCAATTAGAATATTATAAAGGGGTTTTAGCACTTGAGATTTCTGACAAAAGGTATTAAAGCAAGAATTGGTCAGTTTATCTCCTTTTCTGTCAAGTATTCACCTTCAGTGAAAGCTCTGCATGCATTTTAATTTGTCTTAAATTTATGCATAACTAGATTAGCAGTTCCTGGCAATCATTTGTTTTGCTTTTCTGCTTTCAGCCATCTCTTCTTTTTATACCACCTGCTGTATTTGCCTTCTGCTCAGAGTATGCTGTTGACAGTTACTAATAATGCAGATTAAATTTACTTACTATGACAGGCAAAACACTGAGTTAAAGCAAAACAATAGAATGCCGCATTCTTTTCCTCTAAGTAGTGGCTTAAAAGGCCAAAACAGATTTGTAAGAACATTAATTCATTAACTAAAAAGGTGTCTTATTGGGCTTAAATATAGACTATGCAAAGCTGACTATGGTAGCATAATATTGAAAGGTTTTTAACAGATACATATGTATATATAATGTATAAAATATATTTACAGCTCAGGTTTGATATCTTGGAGTTCATTAGTATTTGCTACTAATAAAAATATAAATATTCTTAAGGAATGAAAATTAGCTTGATTCAGATGTCTTGTTAGGCTAAATTCCTGGGTTTACTATTTATTTTCCTTCTCTAAAATCCCTGTCGTTACTTCTTGCTCATTATTTAAAACAAGCTAAAAGAAAACAATTTACAGCCTTTGAAGTATGGTAATCAAGCCCAGAGAGAAGCTGTGTTTATTATGCATCTAAGATATGTGGTTAGATGGTGGCAGAAGTGATGAGTGTAGTAAATGTCTGCCCTCTGTACCAATGTATCATTGACCTACAGTATCCTCCACACAGCGGCCTGGCAAACCTCCTGAATCAATTGCAGCAGTCTATGCCTTTTCCATGCATTTAACTTGGAATATGCATGAAGTACAGTGATGATACAGAAAAAAAAACCTGTAGTGCTTCATGCTGCATTATGGTAGGATTGTTCCATAATTGGCGTTGTTAATGGGAAAAGATCTGGGGGGTTTTGTCCAAATCTAGGTCAAGATTTGCAAGTTAAGCAAGTTAGACATAATTTAGCCCCCAGGTACAAATATAAGGACCCTTTAACATGGAAATAGGAATCATTTAGATTATAAGAGAAGACAAGAACCTTCAAAAAAAGATGATTTTCTGTACAGACATAAATGGTATCTTATATAATGTATACATGCTAGTGACTCATAGGCTTGTCAACTATGCAGAATTCCAAATTAGCTGGAAATTCACTGCCTGATATATATTTTTAAGAAAGGGTGGGAAAAAAAAGTTTTATGACTATAAAATTGAAGTTGTTTAAAGATATTATTTTTCTTTCCAGCTGGGGCCTCTTCCAAAGACTTTCACTAGACCTACAGACGGCAATGCATAATATTCTGTTATAACTAGGGGAAGAGGATTCTTTTCATGGTGTCTACATTAGACACCTAATTTGGGAGCCTTAGCTAATTGCTTAGGCTCATTATATATCCAAAGAATAAAAGTAAGAAACTCCAAAGGGCACCTCAGAGCACCTCAATTAGGAGTCATCTACCTCCATTTGTCATACGGAGAAACTGGAACAGCTTTCTTTATCTATGTACAGAGATTGTGAATCTTACTTTGAGTGACTGGAGTTTTTCAGGTGACAGGTTTCCAGGAAACTAGTTTTTTGTCACCTGCTGCAAAGAAAGGTCCAGATTTCTCTCCAGCTGTCATTAGCATAGAAACCCCAGCCAACACCAAGCTCATTTAATGCATGATGTAGCATCCATGAAAGGACAATAAAATCATACAGACTTGGATATTAGCAAAATGGGGGGGTTATTGCTTTTAACTGAGGACAATAGTATAGTGCCTCGAGGCATTTTCAGTAGAGAACGTAGCACGGTGTTTGAGGAAGGTAGCCAGCTGAAGTAAGAGAGACTACAACACAGTCTAGACTAAAGAAAGCAGAGCAGTAGAAATGAGTAAGTGCTTTGATTACTGCCATGGAGTCTCCGAAGTTTGTGAAGGAGAAGTATGAGAAGTGGCTGCTTCAGTAAGTAAGTGTGTTTGGGATCTCAGAAGCTGCCATACAACAGACAAAAAACAAGTACCGGGAAAGGGTGTTCATGACACAGCTCTGCAAAAGCGATCTCCAGTAGTCATTAAAACAATTGGTGTTATGCAGTAGTGGGTGTTACAAAGTTACAGAATTCTGCTTTAAAAGAAATGCAAAATGATCATGTTTGCATCTGGAACAATGTAGTAATAACAGTAAGAGCAAGTGACTGTGGTCTGGTATATAATTCTAGTTTAGAAACTCATAATTATGTAGTTTGTACAGTTGTGTGAGTATCTTAAGTAGCTACGTGTACTCACTCTGAAGCATTTACAATCAGAAGGGAGATAAGGAGGCCATAAAAAATGAATTAATACATATGAGAAAATACTTTAGGGAATATTGGGCCAGATCTGAAAAAAATAAAAAGAGACATCAGGAACGTTAAAAACAGTTCTGAATCTGACATATTTAGTGATGACATATTTTAAAAATGTCAGAAAGGTTTTTGGAGATAACAGAGATGGGAGTGACAGAGATTAGGATAGAAATTGGGAAACAAAAACACAAAGGAGAAAAACAAATGTGTCTCCTAACACAAACAGATCTGTGAATCTAGGCTTAACCAATCAAAAAAGCATAGCATTATGAAATATTTTAGCAATTAAAAACTCACTTGTGATTGATCACTTTCCATCACACTGCCTTGGTTTATATAGACAGGGCACTCTGGCGCACAGCATTTTGCTGTGGAACCAATACAGGTAAAAATTTGCAAGCAAAATGAGAGTCCTTCCTTTCAGAATGAACTGACACAAGTGTATATTGAACCCATGTCAGAATGTGTTCTCACAATCTGTATTCTTTATACCCTATGCATTCAAAAGAATTTCTGCCTTCTGAATATATAAGGTGATTAACTATTGCAAAGCCATACTAAAGCAAAACTGCCTTGAAACTTTACTGCATACACTGAAGGTCACAACAGAAATTGGGCACAGGATAAAACTGGGAGTCCAAGGCTTCTGAATTTAACACTTGAGATATTCTATATGTTCATACGCATCATACAGATGTATATTAATAAGAAATAAATCCATTATGTCAAATGCATCACCTCCTCTGCCACTGAGATTTTTTTCCCTATAAAGCTCCACTAGTCACTTTAGTAGACAAGATGGAGATGTTAGTCTAGCATTATTATTAAAATTTTCTAAGAGAAGTCCAAACATAAAAGAAATCAGAGAAGAAATGTTCAACACAGCTAGCTTTTATCTTTTATTTGCTATGAGAAACAGCCCCCAGAAAGAACCTGGAAAGATTCAGGAACAATAATAGTATGCTATTAATAAAAATACAACAGCAAGATGAAGGAAAAAATCAAGAGATGAAGAAAGAAACATGAAAAAAGAAGAAACAAAGGAGACAGAGAATGAAGCAAAGAAAAGTAATTCATTGTGTAATTTAATTCCCATCTTTTTTTCAATTTACCTCCATCTATCTTCCTTTGTTCTTTCTTTGTGGTATTTTGAGATAAGAAGACTGAGTTCCTCCTTCAGAATGTTGACTAGCACACTGTGATTGACATGTCATCTGACAAATGTTTTGCAAAAATTGAGATAAATATCATGTATAAATTGTTCTGCAATTGGATTCATAAAATTGTTGTTGCAGTTAAAAATTTCCTAGAAAGTACTTATAATGGCAACATCAGTCCACACATGAACACTGAAATGTTTTTATTTCAGACTCGTTGATTCATCTTTCATAACTGTATGAACAAGTCATTTGCAGTTGGGTTGTAAAAGATTCTGGTGTCTGCAATCTAGACTGGATTTCTTTATTTTATTTAATACCTTTCCCAGTCCCAGGAGAACATTTAGATAACACCAAATTACAAAATGAACCAGTTATATTTCCTGTATTAACCACACTGTGTTGACAGTACTGGTCCATTGTTAAAAAATAAACACAAAGCAAAAGTTAAAAAAAAAAAAATAAAAAACCCAACCAAACAAAAGAAACAAAGCCCACACTTATTAATACTAAAGTTAGAGTTTGGCTTTTTAAGCTACGTATCGGATTCACCCTACTCAAACAACAATCCATTCTTACCTCTCATTAATAGGGCAGGTATGCTTCTCTGTAATTGTTAAGAGAGTCATAGAATCATAGAATCATTTAAGTTGGAAAAGACCTTTAAGATCATCAACTCCAACCATAAACCTAACACTGCCAAGTGCACTACTAAACCATGTCACTAAGCACTGCATCTACGTGTTTTTTAAACACGACCAGGGATGGTGATTCCACCACCTCCCTGGGCAGCCTGTTCCAACATTTGACAAGCCTTTCCATAAAGAAAATCTTCCTAATACCCAATCTAAAGCTCCCCTGGTGGAACTTGAGGCCATTTCCTCTTGTCCTGCCACTTGTTACTTTGGAGACAAGACCAACACCCATCTTGCCACAACCTTCTTTCAGGCAGTTGTAGAAAGCGATGAGATCTACCCTCAGACTCCTTTTCTCAAGGCTAAATGACTCCTGTTCCCTTGGCCACTCCTCATAAGATTTGTGCTCTAGACCCTTCACCAGCTTCGTTGCCCTTCTCTGGACATGCTCCAGCACCTACATGTCCCTCTTGAAGTGAGAGGCCCAAAACTGAACATAATATCAGTGGTGCAGCCTCATGAGTGGCAACTGAGTACAAGGTGGGGACAATCACTTGCCTTTTCCTGCTGGCCACACTATTTCCGATACAAGCCAGGATGCTGTTGGCCTTCTTGGCCACCTGGGCACACTGCTGGCTCATGTTCAGCTGGCTGTCAAGCATCACCCCTGGGTCCTTTTCTGCCAGGCAGCTTCCCAGCCACTCTTTCCCAAGCCTGCAGCATTGAGTGGGATTGTTGTGACCTAAATACAGGACCCAGCACTTCTCCTTGTTGAACAATTGGCCTCATCCCATGGATCCAGCCTGTCTGGATGCCTCTGCAGAACCTTTCTACCCTCAAGCAGATCAACACTCCTGCCCCCCAACTTGACATTGCCTGCAAACTTCCTGAGGGTGCACTCGATCCCCTCATCCAGATTATTAATAAAGATATTAAACAGGACTGGCCCCAACACTGAGCCCTGGGGAACACCACTTTTGACCAGTTACCAGCTGGGTGTGACTCCATTCACCACCACTTGCTGGGCCCAGCCAGCCAGCTTCTAATCCAGTGTAGAGTACACCCATCCAAGTGATGAGCAGCCAGTTTCTCTCCAGAAGAAAGCTGTGGGAGATGGTGTCAAAAGCTTTACTTACGTCTAAGTAGAAAACATCCACAGCCTTTCCCTCATCTACCAAGTGTGTCACCTTGTCATAGAACAATATCACATTTGTCAAGGACTTACCTTTCATAACCCCATGCTGGCTGGGCCTGATCACCTTGTTGTCCTGTATTTGTCATGTGATAGTGCTCAAGTTGACAGGCCTGTAGTTCCCTGGATTCTCCTTCCTGCCCTTCTTGTAGCTGGGCACCAGATTGTCTAACCTCCAGTCAACTGGGACTTCTCTAGTTTGCCAGGAGTGTTGACAAATGATGGAGGGTGGCTTGGTGAGCTATTCTGCCAGTTTCCTCAGCAGCTCTGGGTGGATCCCATCCAGCCCCATAAACTTGTGTGTGTCTGAGTGGAGGAACAGGTCACTAACTACTCCTGGACCGTGTGAATTTCATTCTGCTCCTGCTCATCCCTGTCTTCCAGCTCAGGGGGCTGAGTACCCTGAGGGTAACTGGTCTTACTAATAAAGTCTGAGGCAGGAAAGCAATAAGTACCTCAGCTTTTTCCTCAACCATTGTGGCAATGATCCCCCCACCCCACACACCCCCACTCCCCCTCCAATAAAGGATGGAGATTCCCCTTAGCCTTCCTTTTGTTTCTAATATATTTGTAAAAACCTTTTTTATTGTCTTTTACAGCAGTGGCCAGCCTGAGTTCTAGCTGGGCTGTCACCTTTCTAGTCTTCTCCCTGCATAACCTCACCACATCCTTATAATCCTCCTGCGTTGCCTGCCCCTTCTTTCAAAGATGGTAAATTCTCCTTTTTTCCTTGAGCTCTAGCTGAAGCTCTCTGTTCAGCCAGGCCAGCCTTCTTCCCAGCAGGCTTGTCTTTTGACACATGTGGATGACCTGCTCCTATGTCTTTAAGATGTCATTCTTGAAGAATGTCCACCCTTCCTGGACCCCTGGCCCTTCAGGACTGCCTCCCAAGGGGCTCTGTCAAACAGGTTCTCAGACAGATGACCCCCCTCCTTACTTCTCTGAGAATCAAAAACTCTATCATCTCATGATTGCTATGCCCAAGATGTCCTCTGACCACCACATCACCCACCAGTCCTTCCCTGTGAGCAATCAGCAGGTCCATTGGGACATCCCCCCTGGCTGGCTTACTCACCAGCTCTGTCAGGGAGTTGTCATCTTCCACACACTCCAGGAACCTCCCAGGCAGTTTCCTCTCCACTGTGTTGTATTTCCAGCAGACATATGGTAAGTTGAAGTCCCCCATGAGAATAACAGCTAGTGATCATGAGACTTTTCGCAGCTGCTTAAAAACATTTAAAATTTAAAATATTAAATCTCTTTCTTTTTTTTTAAATATATTTTATTTGACATTTATTCTCATATCTGGAGGAAGAGCTGACAGGAATAATATTTTTTATGTATTCAGTTCTGTCATAATCCTCCATTTGGTGCTGATTACAGTAACATGTTGTTTGTGCTTTCCTGTCCCTCTTCCAGGGAGCTTTCTGCCTTGTAACTTTTTTGACCTCATCAATATATCTAAAGAAACCCTTCTCACCTGCAAGATATGAAGATGAAATGAAGCAGTATTACACCCAGCATGGCCAGGGGAGGAACTTCTTCCAATAAAATTTTGTTACACAGACTTCATGGAGATACAAAGCAATGTTTCTGACCAAAATTTTTGGCAATATTTAGGGAATTAAAAGGTCTGGATTATTCTTTAAAAAAACTGTTTAACATGGGTAGGAAATAGCCTACTGCTTGCTGCATCAGCAAACCAGCAGAGACTACGCTATAAACATTACTCCTCATACTGTTAAGGACCTTGACTTTCTGCTAACAAATTTTCTGATTGTGTGAATACAGAGAAAAAGAATCACCTTCACACTACTAAAAGCATCTGAACAATATTGCCTTTACTCCAGTCTTACAAGCTATGTCATATAAAGGCATATTTCACAAAAAGTCAGGCTAAAAAAGTATACCTAATTTGGTTCTTTTGTTTTGGTTTGTTTTCATAGACTCTATAGGGCAAGGAAACTAAATGAACAGGACAATTGTGTTTGCACACAAACTCTGAAATGCCATTCAGTCGCTGTAGTGATACCAGATACCAGGCTCTTCCTGGATAGTACTAATTTCCAGAAATTTCTTTCATGAAGTAGCCTGCTAAATAAGCATAACATAAAGGATTATATCTGCCTATGTTACTCTGGGAATGCAGGAGTTTCTTGAGACCAGAAAGTGAAAAATAAAACAGGAAAAGAAAACAGAATAAAAAATTAGATCTGGTAGAATATTTTCATACAGACAATCTAATGTGAATTTGTGCCAAGACTGATAGACTGTGTGTCCTTGATACAGGGAAAAGAGAAATCTTTGGTTTTCCAAACATCACAAAGCAAACAGAAAGGTTTCTTCAGAATCCTTAATGAGTAAAAATTAACGAGCTTAAGTGCTGGAAGAGAATGAACAATCCACCAATTATTTTGCAAAAAGCAAATAAATGTTTAACTGTGGCAGCTCCTTATGGCAGAGAAAGAGGAAGCACATACTCTATGAAAGAAAAAGTACAATTTCATGACTAAACACACTAGTGGAGCAGGATGTGAAAAGAAGATCTTTGAAGGCACAAGGTTAAAACACTTTGGGGTAAGTAAAGAAAGAGAAACATGCCCTAAGGATGCTTACACTTAGTGAAAAAAAAAAAAAAATCATGAAATGCAGAAATGAGGACAGGCAATGGGATATAAGATATTATGGTTCATGATTTAAGGTTCACTGACAGGAGAGAATAGGCACGAGAAGGACTGTCATCAGAGTGCGGCTTAATTCCAACTCCACACCAGAAAGAAAACATCCCAACTTCTCCAAACAGCTCACAAATCTCTTAATAACTTATTGGTAGGTCCGTAATTAACTGTACAACATCAAAAGCAATATATAATAGTCTGTGCTACTTGGGGAAGGCCTAAAACAGTAAAACAGGTGAATCATCTGTCACTCAGCACAGTCATCACCTAGTCCTTCAGCTTTCCTCCAGACTCATAAAAATCTAACAGATCTTTGAAAAGAAAGCTAAGGATAGTGATTTTGCCAGAGGGGAAACAGGAGATTGATTTTTGGAGTGATAATGTGTAAAGAGATTTAACCCATTAATCCACTTTTCTTACCTACTGTTTTTAAATTTATTTTCAAGGAATTCAATAGGTGCAACCCTACATTATAAAAGAGCTGTTAATTTATTTAATGGTAGGCTTCTTTGTGCAAATGTGACATTTAAAGGATTTTCCAAAGAGCCGAGCTCAAATGACAGCATTTCAATGTGTACTTTGCATTAAAGGTATTTCAATATAGCACTTGGAGTGATCAAAAGGAAAGACAGCCTTGTTGCTCCAGACCTTCTGCTCCTTCTGCTGGGAAAGCACAGCACAACTTGTCACAGAAATTATGACATCAATGTATTCCAGAGTAACTGAAATGCTTTTGAAAAAATGAACTGTTCTGGATGTAATATCTCTCACTTTTTTTTTTTCTTTTTTTTTTTTTTCCTCAGCAAGGACATTACCAACAAACTGCTATAACAAAACAGAATTGTACAGCCTAAAATACAGAAATCTTCATCTGCTTTAAATTGTATATCTATGCTACAGATGTTGAGGTTTGTGTACAGAAGGAAGAAAGACGGAAAGTACCTAACTACATACTATATATGCTGTCTATGCATTGCAGAGTCCTTCAAATATCTTCAGACTCTGCCAAAAGAAATGATGTGCTGTATGACTTGAGGCACACTGCACTGCCTTGCATACAACTGCACCAAATTCTGTTCTGAACTAGTAACATCGGGGTTTAGTTTTAACCATTTGGGCCATGCCCAGGAAGGTATGGGCTGCTTTTATTTAGTACTGTTTCCTCAACTGCTCTTGCACAAATTTCAGGTCTAAAAAGAACACAGAAAACAGATATTGGTTCTATGCTAATAGAGTTATGGATCCAATATCTTGGGACCTCAAAGGACTCTGTAGATCCCTGGAAAAAAAGCACAGAAAGCTTCCATTTCTACTCATGTTTAGGACCATGGGTACTGTGGATGCCGAACCAGATTAGCCTCTGCCCACCTCTGGGTTTCCCCAGGACAATGATAAAGATCAACTGCTGAGAAATAATCTTTCTAGCTTTTTTTCATTTCTTTGAAGCTATCAGGTATCTTACCAGGTCCAAATCATAATATAGTTGCTTCTCCTTAAGTCTCCTCAGTTTCCTTTTAATTTTTTTAAATTTTCAAAAGGGGACTTCCTGAAGCAGAAAGAATGCACCACAACTTTTAACTAACATGATATCCAAATGCGGTGCAAGTAACATTATTTGCATAAAAGCATATAATGTATTTCTGACTTTTTAAATTAGTAAAACAGGAAACTAGAGATGATCTAATGATAAAAGCACATAGCTTAAATATTTAAATATTCTGTATCACCAAAAACCTGTAATTTCTGCTTCTACTGCCTTTCTTTTGACAAATTTCTTTCTTCAAAAGCCTACTGATTTTAGGACAAACGTATATTTACAAATATACAAATGTATATTTAAAGATATTTTATATTTATATATATACACAAACTTTTAAAATTGCAGTATTGTGTTTATTGTATTTTTTTCTTTTGGCTTTATTTATTTATTTATATATTTTGATTTTGTAAAAGTAAAGAGACACTGGGGTCCTTTAGGCATTTTTGCTTGGGAAGAATGTTTCAACTGTAATGGAAATGAAAATGGTAAGAATAATTTGCTTTGGAGATAGAAGACAACATTTTTGGGAGGTTTTTTGTTTTTTTTTTTCTTTTTACTAATTAGGGAATTTTTCATTTTCTCAATTCAGATTGGGCAATGAAAGCATTTTCATATAAACTGACAGGTCCCTTAATATAGTATTTGTGAAGTTATTGTGATGCTACACTATTTTGATGACATAACAGGGTCACTGGGAACCTAAGGAGAATAAATTGTTAATTACCTAATAAATTGAAATCTTAGAAATTATATGACTCACAGACATAGGTAGCTTTATATGAAAATGATAAATACTAAAAGACATGATGAAGACAAAGTTCTCTGGGATGTTAGCAGATGGTATCTGCTGCTCATTATTTTCTGTCCAGCAAGAAGGTTGTAAGCTATACTGGTAACTAGCTACTAGGAATAATTTAATTTTATGAATTTTTTGTTGTTGGTTTTGGAATGACAAAAGCACATCAACTAAATTCTGCCAAAACAAACTGAACCTTTTAATAAATATTTCAGTAAGACTGATCAGTCCTGGAGTCCCCAGCACAAGAAAGACATGGACCTGTTAACGTAGGTCCGGAGTAAGGCCACAAAAATGATCAAAGGTCTTGAACACGTTTCCTGTGAAGAACAGTTGAGGGAGTTGAGTTTGTTCAGTCTGGAGAAGAGAAGGTTCTGGGAAAACCTTGTGGTCTTTCAATATATAAAGGGAGTTTATAAGAAAAATGTGGAGAAGCTTTTTACTAGGGCCTGTAGTGACAGGTCAAGGAGCAGTGGTTTTGAACAAAAAGAGGGTAGATTTAAATTAGATAAAAGGAACAGGTTTTTTTGTGGTGAGAGTGGTGAGACATTGGAGCATGTTGCCCAGAGATGTTTTGGATGCCTTGTCACTGGAAATGTTCAAGGTGAGGTTGGATGGGGCTTTGAGTAATCTGATCTAGTGAAGGATGTCCCTGCCCATGGCAGGGGTGTGGGACTAGGTAATGTTTGAAGGTCCTTTCCAATTCAAACCATTCTCTGATTCTATGTTCAGTTGTACCCCACTAAGAAAAACCTGTTCAATGAGACCTGTTTAGTGTCAATCTGATCAACAGCCAGCTGCAGTATAGTTTAAATACATAAAACACAATACAGAAAATTGTGCCTAAAGTCAAGCATTTTAGTTGTTCTTAGATAATCCATGACTAGATTTAAATGTTATTTTTCTAACATCTATAGAATATTACTACTATGCAAGTTACTATTATCTGGTACTAATGACACTATATTCCCCAAAGCCCAAAGAATTAAGATCAATTCTATCTCAATGATGATTTTGTGTCATGTCATGCAATATCCTTTTTTCTTTTCCAAAGGACTTCCAAAACTGATTATATGCCGTTTCTTCCCACTCTCTTTCTAGTTATATTTAGGAATAGTTACTTTGTTTTCTCTCCTTTTCATCTACTCATTAATGAATTATATACTACTCTTCCCTTGGAGCACTGCTAGATACAAAACGATGTTGAATTCTGATCCACTTCAAACACAGTCAGACTTCAACTTCTTCACCATATGAAATAACTGAATTACTCAGCCCACTGAATGGAGACGTGTATGTTGTGAACTGTAAGTGGTGGTCACTGAAAAGCTATTCCATTGCTAGAATTTGTGAGGTGTCATAGAATCAGAAACATTTAGGTTGGAAAGGACCTTTAAGACCGTCAAGTCCAACTGTTAACCCAGGACTTCCAAGTCCACCACTGAACCCTTTCCCTAAGCACCACATGTATACATATTAAAGCACTTCCAGGGATGGTGTCATTATGAATTGGCCTCAGGAAAAATCTGCATTTTATTTCCAGGCTATACCAGGGCACTACAAAGTAATGAGATACTTACATTTGAGATTCAAAAGGGGAAAATTGCAAAACCTCTCATTGGAAAGGTACAACGCTTTTAAGTTCTTCTAAGGCAGACAAGTTTCTTTGTGAAGAATGCAGAAATGTGTAATGTGAGAAAGGCAAAGGACAGCACAGGTTGGATCTAAAATCCAGCCTTTTACAGACAACTTTTCTTATCCATATATTTAAAGCATTTTTGTTCTTTTGAACATTTTTATTACGCCTGACCGAATAGCTTTTGAACATATGGCATGAAATAACTGTGCCTTTTATTTTATTTAGTCTCCTGTACTTCCTTCATCCTATGGAGTCGGAAACCCCAAATGCCCTCCTGGTAATACTTGTGCATACCAAATGAAGGAGTACAAATGAAGTGGCAGATATCTTAGCCTTGGCAGAGTAGCAATCAGTTTTAAATTATTAAAAGAAATGATTACTGCATGATATTCTCATGAAAGGTTCTTCATCACCAATGGATGTCTATCAAAGAGCCTCTTAGATGCAAGACTATCCTGATCTGGGTGTTTCTAGAGTTTTCAGTGGAAACTAAGAAAAAAGAATAAATAGAAAAGATTCTCCCTTCACATTTCTTCATGTTTGCTGATGTTAATAAATATTTCCTCATAATACAAACAAAGCTTTATGATTAATTTGGCCTTAAAAAAGAATCATCCCATAATTTTCAGTCCAGTAATTATGATTTCAAGAAGGTTTAAAAATTTATATTACAGGCTCTTACAAATTTTTTTCTTTAGAAATATATATATGTACTTCCAGGTATATATGCAGTTCTTACAAATTTTAAATTTCTGAGATACTGTTTACAGTACTTTCCTCATAAGCATGGTCTCTTCTGCAACTTGCTTAAGAAATGAGCATCTGCTTTTCTTATAAATTCATATGCTAGCCTTACAGAGAATGCAAAACAGATTTTTGAATGACTGAGCTTCAGCTGGCTTTATCTTTGAACTTTTAAATAGTAGAAACAAATAGTACATTTTTAATAAAAAAGTAGTCAAAATCAGTCAGGTGTAATAAAAATGAAAACAGAATAGAATATTCACATAGAAAAAATAACTGAACTATTTTAGCACTTGGCATGTGCTTAGCTAATAAGCTTAAATACAAAGAAACTCAGCAAATGCCATCTTCTGAATCAACTCATCATTCTGCACAGTATGTCTAAATTTTTTAGGCAAGTAGCCTATTTACAAATACTTACAAAATGAATTTCACTGTGTTACCTTGTGGAAGAAATTATTATTCCTAATTCTTTGCTTGAGAACGTTTGAGTCGAAGCATGCTAATGCTACATAAAAGAGCTGGTGAACTGTAAAAGTTTTCAAGATTATCTTGAAAATCTTTTTTTTTTAATACCTCTAATAGTTTGCATTTTAAAATTTAAATCAGTTTAAAGCACTTATCCAATGCATACATTCAATGCTGAAACTGAAGCATCTGCACCAATAGGTACAAAAATAAACAGTTTTAACAGGTAGTAAAAATATAAATATGAAAGGAAACAATAGTTTTGAAATTGTAGTACAGACTGAGCATCAAAACACTTAGAAAATTATTACAGGCCATGACCTTCATACAATTTCTGAAATGTAAAAAAGTCTCGTGGAAAGTATCTGTAAAAAATAATTTCATCAAGTGTATTTTTGACATTGCGAGCCAAGTTTCTGCCCAAAGCAAAGTTTCATGGCTACATTAATCACCTGAAAATAGAGGGTTTATAAAAAATAGTGTTATCTGAGCTTCCACTGCAGTACTGCAAGGAGCCTTACTATGATACATTTCATGGATTTTAAGTGAAACCTGTACTGTACCACATGGCACTATGTCACCAGACTCCTGTTGGTGGAACTCTGTTAAAATAACTAGATCATGAAAAATCAGAATTCTATGTCCCGCGATAAAGCTTGCTTACCCAGTCCCTTCCCACCCCAAGAAAAATGCAAGCATGGTTTTCTTCTCCATAATGTACACATGATTCATATAAAAATTCAATCATGTTCAATTAACACTCAGAATTTTCCAATAATTATGCTGAAGGCAGCACCAGCACACACAAAGCAACAAGGGAGTCAGGGAATTAAGCTTGCATAAGTTCTCTAGTAAGAAAAAGGTCATGGGCTGATATTACTGAAGTTTGATTAGATTTCAGATCCATGTGTTAGAAATCAATGTTTTCTTGGCTTCAGCATTTCTGCTCTGGAGTCAGCCAGTCTCTGGGGCACTGTGTCTAATCAGAGGCTGCACCGGTGTTACATCCTTTCCTGAGCACACAGACAGCAAGAAATGAGAGAGGCTTTGCAGGTCAGAACAGACAGGCTTTGCCGTTCCTGCCACCGAGCAGTTTGGGGAGCTGAAAGGACAAAGCTGCAGCTGCAGCTGTGAAGCAAAGTAACTGTCATGTTGGTCAATGCCCACAGGAAAGGTGAAGCCAGTGCTGGGGATTTTATGGCTCTTTGATAGCTTCCAATAGCAATCTAGTCAAATCAGGATGAGTCCACAAAGGGCTTTTCACATAAACACTGCTGCAGCGTGGTTACAAACATGGGAGCTACAACCTGAACTTAATCGCAACACTAAAAAACACAAAAGGCCCCTGAAACAGGCTTTAGATATATGGTTTTCCTATAATGTGAAAACCAACAGATAACAGGAAATAATGAAAGCTTCCTAACTCTGCTGATCCATATGTTGTTCTGGGCATGAGTGGAAATCTGTCAGCTCCTGCTGCCCCACTTTTTTTTGGCTCTGCATGTTCAACCAAACAATTAAACAGACTGCCAGATGTATGGCACTGAAGTAACAGCTTTTCATGGTAGAAGAAAGCAAATGATCTGATGAAAAAATAAAAGTAAATACGAAAAAAAAATTAGTTTCCGATTGGAATTTCTTCTGACTTGCACTATCAAACACATGTGTTATATCAATACAAAACTGATGAGGCAGAAGAGAGGATTAGGCCTATAAAACTCAGAAAAATTCAACAATTAGAGAACAAAAATGAAGGAGAAAAATTTTACTCATAGTCAAAGCATTACCTGCTTCAGCAAAACCGCCTTACATTGCTGAGTGATCATAACTGACTAATCCAAATGTAAACCCCAAAGAAGAGAGGCCTGGAGGTAAAAGATGAACTGCAGTTCCCATTTTTGGAGATGGAAAGAGCAGCTATCACAGGCAGGATACAATACATAAAGTATACATGTATTATTGCATGCATAAGAGAAAGAAAACTGCAAAAGACAGTATAGAAAAGCAGTCTCTTTTTTTGTGGTTTGAATTTAAAGGTGAAGCAGGCTTTGGTCAGATTGTTTCTTCTCCCTGGGTTTGACTTTCTTACATGGATAACTGGTTTCTGTTCAGACGTTGCAGAAGCGGACCAAATTCTTGAATTAATTCATACAACCTTTGCAACCTAATGTGCAACTAAACCAAGAGGCTGCATTGAGAAATCCATAGTGGTAGCAATTGTCCAACTAGAACAAGCATCACAGAGATGTCTTTTTTTGAAAGAACCTTTGTTTTTATTTGGTTTATGAAGGAGACGATAGGAGAGAGCATGTATCTGTAGAAATTTTCTGGGGCTCTCTTACTGAACCACTTTCAGCTTGGACTCCAGGTTTGACTGTGTGAAGGCAATAGAGAAAATTAATCAAGTTAAACGGTAAAGTTAAAACCATTAGACAACACTAACTGATTAAGGACAGTCTGCGTTTTTTCAAAAGGCACTGCTTTTGCTCCCTGCACTATCTACTGAATTACATCAGATAATTTTTCTCTCTTCTTCTTAAGGCAACATTGCACCAGCAGCCTCAGAATGTTTCTAGAATGGATAAGAAAAAGTCAAGCTACTTGGAGGCTTGCTTCAGAAAAAAGCATCTATGGATATTATTATGGCTGAATCATACTAGAGATACTCTTATTTTAGATATTCTATGAGATCTTGCAGGCCGAGGTTCTGCTTTAGTTATCTAATACTAACATTAAGCTAGTGGTGTCATCTGGGCTTCATGGCTTAACAAAACACTTCTAAAATTTTACACACCTTAACTTGGTAACATGATTTTAAAAAAAAGCAAAAAAAAAAATGCAAAAAGAGAAATAGAGAGAATAATGATGTTTATACTAACAGTAAAGAACAATGGATTAACATCATATAGAAAAGAAAATAATTTAAAATCTCAAATGCAATAACATTAAAAATGTCAATGCATTTATTCAGTTCTTTCTGTAAAAGCTTTGAAGGCTCACTACATCTCTTTAATCCTCCATACCATACAGAATAAATTACTGGAACTTGAAAATCTACTAAATGATTTCTGACTTGACTAATTTTTTCTGACTACAGTCAACTCCCTACTTACAAAGCCAGCTTTAAAGTTCCTAAGTCAATACCAGGCCAGAACTTATCAATACCCTTCAACTGATTATTAATGTAAACAACAATTTTAATGCTTTTCAAAGCTAGTCTCTCTACATTTACCATTTTTTGTGTGTGTGCGGACTACTCCATTACATTATTTCTATTATGGATATTTTTTTATCAGACACTTGCCTGAGGAGAGACTAACTAGTGCAGATACAGAGCCAGTATGATTTTAGAAGAGTGAGAGACTTTTGCTTTGTTTTTTGCTAACAGACAGGAGACAAAACCATCACTTGTGTTGTTGGGTCATTGCCTGCCATCTTGCTTAAATTTCTGACAATACAATTCACAGATATGTATTATGTTCAGTGAGAGAACTTGATCAAACCGTGTCTTCTTTTTTGTTTTTAAAATTCTGATGTCAAAGAACAGAGAGGATAAATGATCCATCAGTGAAACCGTGATATTTGTTTGCTGTGTATACCTGATATATTGGCCAAACAAGTACGTTTGGTTTTATTTATTTATTTATTTATTAGTAAATAAACAATTTACTAATGCCTTTTTTATGCACCCATAGTACGTATTAATACAATAGAGTCATGAATTATTTGCAGCAACTTTCAGATTTTGGAAAGCTTTTTTGTATGTTCCGAGTCAGAACTTGAATCAGCACCCCTGCTCTCATACTCAAGTTAATCTGGAGCACAACAGACAAATCTTTTGACTCTTTGACAGTGATTTGGCAAAAGTATTTGGTTGGCAAAACTAAGGCTACAAATTTTAGTGCAGGGACACCTCTGAGGAATTCAAACAACAGGCTACTGGATTTCCTGGCAAGCCAGAAAAGCTATGGGAAGGTTTATTTCCTACAAGATAGTTCATTGCAACCTGTGTAATCATCCTAGAAAAGAATTAGATATTTTCATTTTAAACACATGTGTTTTCCCATACCTATTTTAAATAGTCAAACACAGAAAAGCAACCACATTTTCTCACAATTTACATACTATCTTGTATATACTGTTATTTTCAGGATTCTTTCAGACCCTAAGCTGTTGGTATGGTTCTTTAAGCAGGAAAGATACATTGTTAGATCTATTTCTCCCTTGACATATGAAAAATTCCAATGTTGCTTCTTCACTTGCAGACTCTGATTAGTAGTCGTGTTCAAGGATAGCTTTATTTATCAAAAGCCCCAAGCCCCAAAGTTAGAATACATGGTTAAAGTAGATATAAAACTCACTGGCTGAGCCTTGTCTCAGGGCAGCTGCACTGAGTCTTCTGAAGCTTCAAGGCTCAGCCAAACCCATCATAGTAAAAGTCCAAAAGAAAATGTTCTTCAGTCTTTCTGGATGACTACTGCTTGTGATGGAGAATTCTGCTGGTTCAGACATGCAACCGGCTTGTATCCACCTAAAATGAGCAGAAGAATATCCACTATAAAGCATGCTGTCACCACCTTCAAACTACACCTTGTTAATACCTGAAAACGGGGTGTCCGTGCCAGGTCCTTACCTTTAAGCAAAGTGTGATCTGCTCTAATGGCTTTGCTTGGTAGGTGACACTGTTCCAGGTCATATTTGTGTTTCTCTTCTGGTGTCTGTCTGTCCAGCTACCCAGAAGAGACTCCTAAAGCTAGAGGGATTCCTGGAAAATGCTACCAGGTTTGTTTTCCAAATAGCTGCAGAAGACAAGGTATTTCTGCTTCCTAAGCTGATGGCAGTTTAGATGTACTTTATTTCAAGGTAAACTTCACAGATCTGATTAGAGCTTGCTATGTAGCTCCTTTTGGCCTCTAGAAAGGTATAATCAGGGTGAACATAAGAATCTGAACACTGGTATCTTTCTTCTTTTCAAATACTCTTAACATCAAAGCTATTAGGAAACACTTGCTGTAATAATTTCCTTCACGTTTGCTTCCTGATAGCTTTCATGTGTTTCTAACTTTCACCAACATATTCTTTATCAATCACTGGGTGATTTCTAAAAGTTCACTTACAGCTTAAAGCACAGAGGTGAAAAAATAGCAAAAACATGTATCAATACTATTTTAAGCACTAATTAATGATAAGATATTTTGTTTCCAAACTCAGATTGACTTTTCTCATTCGTGTCCTTCTGTCATATATGCCATTCACTTGCTCATGTTATACAGTCCCTGGGTAGATTGCACAAAAGGTTGTCATAGGAGAAATTATAAATCAGGATTAACTGTAACCATTTTCAGTGCTGAACAAGCTTTCTGCTGTTTATGGACCAGATGGGGAGCCTACCCAGAGAATACTACCTGAAATCAGGTTGCATTCAAATACTGTCTTGAGTACTATCCTAAGGATTGCTGCAAAACTTATACCTCCATCTGTGAAAATGGAAAGAGGTGTAATGTATGTTCATAAAAAAATATTTAAACAAAATTAAAATATATTCTAGAGTAAAAGAAAAAATGTATTGTGCTATTCATCCCTTATGTTCCCAATAAACATAACAGTATTACACCAAGGGTAAATTTGGTCCATTATTTTTTATCCACACTATCTATCTAATGTTAGACTTTGAGGGTATGTATTTATTTCCTTTCTAAATACACAATCTAATGCAAAATCCTATAATACCATGAAGTATTCTACATAATTCAGCACCTTTCTACAGTAACTTATATTGCAGTTTTAGGTGTGGCTACTAAAATAAGAATGAAAGTTTTACAGGCATGGCTTTATAAGACAGCTGTCGTGTACTTGGCCATGTACAAAAATAAGTTATAATGAACAATGACTAAGGCAGATCCATGTTTATGTTGATACAGACCAGCTGTTATTACAAAGGTTGGGAGTAAAGGCTGAGAGTACAGTAAGCATAACCTGCTGAGTTCAGTTATAAAGATGGTCTTTAAAGTGCATTCATTCTTTGGGTTTATTGAACTTGTACTTTGGCTATATTGACAATATCTATCCTCTTTCTCCTCTTTTTTTCCTCTCTGACACTCCCTAGGAGTCTACGTTGGTGCTGTGGAATCACAACCTGGCACAGAACCAAATGGTGATGCTACTTTAGTTTAATCTCAACATATAAATATGGAGCTTTTAAGGAAGAATACCTTGTTATTTACAATTCAGCACCTTTCATATGCTGAGGGTAACAGCAGTTAACTCTTTGATCTTCTGTCCAAACTATTTGCTTGAGGACACAGACGGTCGCTGAAGAAAGCAGATGGCTATACAGATAAAACACTTGATATTGCTAAGTAAGTTTGGGGGTTTGGGGCTGGTTTTTGTTGTTGGGTTTGTTTCGGGTTTTTGTTTTGTTTTGTTTTGTTTTTAAGCTTCAGTTGCTTGTCTCCATATTGAGAAGGTTTATCCTGTTTACAGGCAACAGCTACTTCCATGACTTCCAAACACAACCTGGAATTATGGCATCCAGTGCCTATACAAGTCCCCATAATAGTTTATTTTAGCTCTAGAAGGTGATGCTGGTTTCTGTGAACTCAGACAAGCATATTGTTTTTCAGCACAACTAAACATTGCTTCTCACAGGACAAATCATTTCCCACAAACCTGTCATCACACTGTCAATTACAGCAATTACAATCACAAATACTGGAATTGGAACAACCTGCCTCCATTGCATCCCTAAGTAAGGATCTAAATGTTAGCTGTTATTTCTATAACTTCTATCCATGTGGTTTGAGAGCATTGGTATGATATTGCATTTAAACTGTAACTTCACACACTCTGCAAAACGTCCTTGCTTGAGGTAATTTAGGTCACCTCAGTCAAAGATGATATTTCTCTGATGATTTACTGGAGACTTTGTTCCAAAGTTACATTAATCTAAATGGTGGAGAAAATTACTATATTATCCCAGAGGAAACCAAGGGACATGCCCCAGGTCTGGAATTTATTTCAAAATAAAATGTAAAGCAGTTTAAGAGTAGCATAAACTCTTTACAATTTCCTTTCAGCAATATTAAGAAAAAATAATTAAAAAATCCTTTTGTTAGTTTGTTCCACACAGATGCTTCCAGCGTGCAGATATAGTTTTACCTTGCCTAGGTGTGGTAAAGTCTTCACTTGAACCAGATGCAGCAAAAGGAATTCTACTCTTGAGACTTGTTTAGATCACATAATTCATATCTGTTTAACTTATTTTATATTTAACTTGACTTACATAATTTATATGTAACTTAACTTATATAACTTATTATATTTGTTTTACAGGAACTTCAACCCCACACCACAGCTACAATATGTATTGAAAATCTTGTTAGAAACATTCAATGCAATACTACACTGCCGTTGTTACACTCATTGTTTTGCTTCTCCATGCAAAAGGACTATTTCGGTCAGTCAGTCCCTCTATTTCTACTTCTGTGTATTCACCCTATAGGAAAAAACACATGCAATTTTATATGTAATAATCTATATATTCCTATACATTCAAATATATTTTACTTTTTCTAGTAGCTATTACATGGAAGAATAATATGTTTCTATAACTTCTATCTTTTAAATAGCTTCCTTTACCACTCCAAAGATACTATTAGTTTGCTGAGAAAGAAGTAAATTAGTGTATTTGTACAGCCATCTTAAGCAAAGAGCAGCCTGAAAATACTGATTTAGAAGGGACTGCAACACTACAAATAATTCAAAATCTAGAACTATTTCTATTCACATATCTCTTGTCCTTAAACTTTCTTTCCCAATAGCAATACACTTTCATGACATGTGTAGTCTGAACCATTAATTCTTTACGTTATTTTCATCATCTGCATATGTATAGATGAATGATCAGGTGGTTTTGTTTTGTTTTGGTTTGGTTTTTTGTTAATTTCGATTATCTCTAAGAATGAAGTTCCAATGACAACTTTCAAGAAGAACCTGAAATGCACTTGATAGATTGTTTGATATTGCAGACAATGACTGGATGTTAAAGACCCACAATAAATAGCCCGTTATAAGAAAATAATACCAAGCAAACAGATCACAGACTACAGCAGTTTTTTGGTTTCCATGAAAACTAAAGTCTTGGAAACTCGGCTGAGAGGTTAATTCCTTAATAGCCAATACCCTGTAGTTTGAGGAGTGAGAAATGTAGATTAAATTCACTGTTCTTCTAAGGCAGGGCAAGAGCTTGAACCTAGACATACACTCCGGTGTCCTCTTGCAGTTAAGAGAACAGGGCTATCCATCTTTCCTTTCTCCCCCTTAGTATTGTTCATTCATAAATAAATATTGATTAATTCAAGAACAGGCTCAGGCAAGAGACTGAACAAGAAAACTGAACTCGAAGTTCTTTCATTCTGTGCCACTGTCTTTACCATCTGCTCTTTCTGTTCTTCTTTTCCCGTTCCCTCTTAGCCCGGAAGGGTTTATTCTAGATGTCACAGCTTCTCCTTGAAATCAGACTGGTTCTAGAGAAAGCAATCACTAGAGTGAAGTAGTCACCTGGGAGAAGACAGGCATCATCTGAATCATTGCTGAGTGACTCACTAAATAAAAAAGTGATGCATTTTGCTGAAAAAAACTGTTTGACCAGCTGTCCTGGTTTCAGCTGGGATGGAGTTAATTATCTTCTCAGGAGCTAGTGCAGTACTGTGTTTTGGCTTTGATGTGAGACTTTTCAGTTCCTCAGGCTTTGTTAGTGAAAAGCTTGGAGGAGCACAAGGAACGGGGAGGGGACACAGCCAGGACAGCTGATCCAAACTAGCCAAGGCAGCATTCCATACCATGGGAAGCCATGCCTGGTAAAAATACCTGGGGCATTGGCCAGGGCAGGCAGATCGTTGATCAGGCACTGGCTGGGCATCGCTTGGCACGTGGTGAGCAGTTGCGTTGTCCACCATGTGTTCCTTTCTTCCTTTCACTCTGGATGTTATTCTTTCCCTCTCTCTTTTCATTATAACTGTTATTGTCATAATTTTTATTATTGTTCTTTCATTTTTATTCGGTTTCAATTATTGAATTGTTCTTATCTCAACTCTCAAGTTTTACATTCCATTCCAGCTGTCCTCCCCATCCCTCTGGGTGAGGGGGGAGTGAACGAGAGGCTGTGTGGTACTTAATTACCAGCTGGGGTTAAACCACAACACCAACTTCGTTCACAAATCTAAGAATTAAGGTAGGAAATATATTTTTTTAATTATCTGTACATCTATCATGCTAAATACACACACTGTGTTAAATATCTGGATCAAAAAATTTATATGTTTGTGACTTCAAAGGCTAGTTAACTTGTTCTGAAATATCTTTTCTGAGCAGAACTTGAATCTATTATTAAAACAATCTTTAACACTCAAAGAGAACAGTTCCTCTGAGGATATCATTCCTATATAAGCAAACATGCCTTCATAGTTCAAAGTCAGTTTCTAGCCACTTACAAGCTAAGACAGAAAATAGGTTCCATTACAAAACTCCATGAAGGCACTTCACACCCTGGGTCATTACAATTCACAAACTGCTTGCTTGCACAAACTACATGTAATGCACACTATGGGCCTCAAGCAACTGTCAGCACTTGGGAAGGAAAGTGTGTAAGGACAAAGCACTGAGCATTGGCACCAGCTCCACAAATGCCAGATCAGCTGCCTCCTCCAACACCACTCAGCACATGCTCTTTCACATAGCAAGCTATTCCATCATTTCAGTAAGGGGGCAAGGTAGTCCACAACTGTCCATAACTGAATTTTTCTTTTTTTTCTTTTTTTTTTCTTTTTTTTTTTAATTTCTACATAAAGATCACCTTCCAGGGGCGACAATTGCCTTTGCCAAAGTCACTTCTCTGCAGGGAAAGTGGTTTCATCATTTCATCATTTTTCAATTTGCTGGTAGGGGCATCCAATTATATTGATTTGTTTCAGTGTTTTCTATGGTAAACCCTATTTATTTATTTATTCATTCTTTAGAAGAACTGTTGGCCTCTTTTTCGTGTCAGTGTTGATCAACAAATTCTCACAGCCTCTGAAATATCCATAGCATTACTGTGTGTTAAGCCCTTCCTTCTTTGTAACAAAATAAGTCCTTGAAGTACATCTTATGTCTGCTAAGTTTTCTTGTACCTCAGTCCCTTCTTTCTAGTGCATAATTGCACCATGTCATAGACCTCTGTGTGAAGAGATAAGGAACATAAATAAATACCAAGCACTAGGATGCTAAGGAATATTCCCAAATCTGTTAAAAAACCCCAGCCCCAACCCCAAGAAAACAATATCCCCAAACATGCCATTTTTTAATTTATTTTCAGCTGTTTCCTGATAGATTTACACTGAGATGTTTTTCACATGGCAGAAGAGGAATTATGTATTTTCTGAATTGCAAGATGATTTAGTTCTGATGGCTTTAAAGAGAAAAGCAGTCTCTCACTTTGAATCTTACTTTTTTTCCTCTTTAGTAGCCGGTGAGTGGAGTGCCTAAAACATTTGGACAGACACCCCTATTTATCATTGTTGAACTTCAAAGAAATCAACACATATTTTTGTGACATCTACTAGAAAATTTCATGAGAAAGATTGAGAATGTCCAAAGTCACTTACCTTGATGTCTATCCAGAAAGTAAGAATCTAAAAGCTTTCAAGTCAGTGATTTCCCCCACTGCTAACATTTTAGAAGGCAATGAGCAGTGAAAAAGAAAATAATCAATCTTTTGTCTCTTCTGCATGCCTGTTTTGTAAGCTCTAATTATTCTAGTGCTAGAGTTAAATTTCTAATAATACATATATGCCCTAATGAATCAGCTAAGCTCTTAGGAACTGTCTTAGGGAAGCAGAGCACTGTAAATCTCTGACATGTACCATATGTATAATAAAAATAAACCATAAAAAGCTTCTGTTTAGTGCTACTAACAGTAGCATCCCTAAAAGGTGTGCATATGAAATGGGGTCATGGTCTCCCCTCAATAATCATCAGAAGCAGCTAGCTGTGGAAGGGAGCATGTGGGCAGCAATTAGGGAAGCAGCAGACAGTTCTCCCACCAGGCATTAGTACTTGTGCAGCCTGTTGTGCTTACCTGGGGCATAATGCCTCCCAGAGCATCTGCTGGAGTACTGCAAATCCAGACCATTCCCAGCAAGGACCAACATATTAAAGGCTCAGTTGAGCCCTCACTAATTTTTAGAAGCACAAAATTGAAATGAGAGTTTAAAAAAATGCCCAAATTTTTCTTTTGGTGTTGACTTGTTTAAAAATTAGTATTTTGATATAAACTCTAGGGAGAGGCAGGCTTCAAAGTCAGATGAGATACTTTCCAAAAAAATAGGATGAACACAAACACGGCTTTGGCTAGATCTCTCTATGCACACTAGAAAAGCTGCAGATCTGTTAAATGATGAAGTTTGGTCGCCTTGAGTCTTACACGATAAGACATAAACTGTTGGAGTGACAATCTCCAGGGGAAAGAAAGAAAAGGGAGGAAAAGAAATATAAAAAGAAGAAAACAGATGACTTTTCTGTAAACTAAAGACTGCACAAAGATTTCAAAGATTTTTGACAAGTGAGGATTTAAAGGGACTTGTAGCAGACAGGTGGAGGTTTTCTTTATGGGAAAGGAGTTGGCAGAAGTTGATATGCAAAATATGAGCTTACAGAGGTGATAGAATGCCTCCCCTAAAAACAGAGATCTGGTTTTAAACAAATCACTGATAGCTGATCTTTGCTTTTTGGTCCAGTTAGGAAAACAAAGACTGTGTCTTTGTTGCATATTGTGAATAATTTAACATAATCTGTTGCTACCTATTGAACTATAAAAGTCACTGCTCCTATTATTATTTTTTTAATGTGTAACACACATGAGCTATTTAACATATGCTGAAGTTATCCTTTCCTAACACTTATGAATAATTTTATTATATTTAGAAGTTCACGTTGGGTTGTCACTGAAACCTAACCCTCAACACAATTAAAACCTTTGAAAAAAAAAAAGCCCCAAATATTCCCATTTGAAATCATTCTTTATCATTTAAAAATTCTGAACACTCTTTGATACAAAAGATTATTGTTTTCACAATAGGAAATATAGTTTACAAAAATGCAAAAGACAATGTGCTGAATACCAGAAATATACTACTGAAGAAAGCATAGTTGTTGCATAGATATTTCTACAGCTTAGTAAACTGTTCCATGAACTGCAGTCTTCTATTAGGCAAAACAGATATCAAACATGTTTCACTCACAGCAAGAAACTCTTGCCTACTACTACCTTATAATACAAACATTACTGCGCAGGAATGGCAATGTTCCTCACAAGGGATAAATCCACCTCATTACCGTGTTTTTTTCTGGGTTTGTCTGTATACAGGTAGCTAAAAACTAAACTAAAAAAAAAAATTAAATGAAGTTATGTACACACAATAAGGGCCAACAAAATGATTTGGAAGTAAATACTGCTGATATAATTTGCGTATGACACAAATATTGGTGGTATGATACATGAGGAATGCAAAATGATGGAGCATACTTGGTAAATAAAGCCTTTCCAAAGAAAAATGTTTTAATTTAAAGTGACAAGTGCCAGTCCTGAATTCAGAAGGATGTTTAAGGGAGGGCCCCCCCAAAAGAAAGCAAAACCTCTGGACATTAGTAGGGATCTGAGAAGAAATTAATATGCCAACCTAATGACAATTAGTGGTGGGGAAGTCTGACATAATCCTTGGTACGATGAATGGAAATCCCAAAGAACGGTGTGAGAGTGGCCATGAAGATGATTTAACTGACAATCAAAACCAAAGTACATTTCAGTGCCAGTATGCTGAAAAAATTGCAGAAATAGGAATCCTCTAGCCAGGATCACAAAAGCAGGGCAAAGCTTTTGCATGATGGTGGATATGGTTGTTATGGGGGCATTTTTATCTAGTGTGCATGGTCCTCATGTACCAAGTTAGGTTTGCCTTAATCAGGAAATAGCAAAAATATTACTTTTTCCTTGTGTGCCTGGGCCCTAACCAACTGAATTTCCATGATGAGAGCTATGGTTTTCTGAGAATGACCATTCTGATCTAACATCAGCTCCAGTATTCTCCTCCAAAGCCCTCTTGGATTTATGATTGAACTGCATGCCTAATCATAGAACAAAGGTGTCTTAATTATCTCCTTAGACTCTCAGGACCAGAGTGAGAATGAAGAAGTAAGTGAATTTTCTCAAAACCTAGAGAGCTATAGCATTCTGCACCCAGATGCTGATTCAAGTAATCTAGTCACAAATTTTCTTGTGCAGTCTGTCATTAGAAACCAAACCAAATCAAACAAAAAAAAAGAAGAAGCAAAAATAAAACAGAAAAAAATTTGCAACTCATTCTTTGTTTAGGCCAGCCTAATAGGTGATAAATTCAGATGTAACATGACCTACCAGCTTTTGCTAAATTGCCTTAAGTATCTTTTCCTGTGCAGAGGGAACATGTGCCAGCCTGCCCAGTTCTCTGCTAAACCTCCTCTTGTTCCTGCCTCACCAGGGGGCCAATGCAGACCCCAGGGCCATCTCTGTACACTGAGCAAGTGGAGAATGGATAGCTGAGCTGAGACAGAAACTTGATCTTTTCACATCGAACAAATTTGATCTTTTATAGGGGGCAAAATCTGTGTAGAGAGTGTATTATTTTCAAATACGTGTGTTATACATTTGCACACATATTTAGCAGTCAAAGCTTGTATTGGAAAGCATTGGTAAAAGATGTTATTTAATCTTTACAAAAGATTGGCACATAGTGGTTTTGTTTGTTTGTTTTAGGGTTTCTCTTAAGGGGCACCAGTTCTTGGCAACTCATTCTCATTATCTCTTACTGAGAGATGGGAGACTTTGAAGAAAGGGCACATCTATACAGAGTTGCTATGACTTCTGATTTTTTGAATTCTCTGTTTTCCCCAAATTAAAATCCCAAGATCCAGCAAGAGAGCACCTTTTCAGAACTATTTCCCTGTTATGAATTCAGATGGAAAAACTCTCTAAACAGAGTGTGTTTTTCTCAATTTAAAAATAAATTTTAAGGCGCACTCCATTTCATGGAGACAAGAGAATGTTTACCTCTCAGTAGCATTTCATGAAGTAAACAGCCAGAGACTACTTCCATTTTCTTCACCCTCCCAGACTTAGATGCACTTGATTTTTATTATTCATACTGTGCTATTTGAAAACCTGAGGAATTCTCTGTGTACTGTATCTAGACAGTTTTGAAAGTACGTTTTCAGTCAGTGCTTTCCCTGCACTTCATAATTACTTCTGTTGCCTCTAAATCTCTACACAAAGCAAATACTGAGTTTTGAAATATATCTTCATAAACAGAGTATCTTATGTTAATTTAATATTGAAGTACCAATAAGATTTGGCCTATGCAGCAGAAGACAGAAGAAAAAACACTAATAAAAGATCAAAGAATATTATAAACTATTACTTAAAGGTTAAAATGTTCTTCATGGTTATTTAATTGGTGACATGACCTAGTGGCCATCTCTATTTGATTGGAATGCACTTTCACTGCAAAGCACTGTTCTGGAAGATAAAAGCATCTCCAGGTGCCAGTAAAAGAAGAAGTTTAAGACCATTTAACCATCTCAAAATGAAAAAGTATCGTTTACATTATTTCTGAATAATGCCAAATCGGCTGTACATTTATCGCTTCTTCCATCAATACAGTATTTTTAGAAAGATGCTTGAATATATTTCAGAAGCTTATCACAACCTATTTTTATTACTCAGTCCACAAATACTAAATCACCAAATGTGTGTCTCCAGCTTAGCCTGTTTTCAGAAGAAACAGTCATACAATGCATTACTTTTACATAGTTTTAATCATTGGAAGAGTTCAATAGAAACAGGTTATGTTGGAACAGCATTGAAATATATATTTTCCCTGGCTTTCAATTACCATCACTGGCTCCCACTATATGCATCTCTATCCAATACTGAAGTTAGATTAACCATTTTATGTTAGCAGTTCATATCACTGGGATTCAATATCCAACTCTAATTTAAATATATGGATCCTCTTTGTAATCTCAGTTGGAAAAAAATTACTATGTATTGCTCCAAAACAGTCAGGGTGGCTGTGGGGGAATCTATAACCAACATGGTCATTGTAACTCAGTTTTTCTAGTTAAAATGGCATTCTTTCATCAGCTTCACATCTTTTCTTGTATTTCCTTCTGTAATTTTTGTTTAACTAAACTTAAAGTTAACAGATCAACTGAAATAATTAAATTGATTTCCTGGTTGTAATTGCATGGAAGTCTGATGATAACATATTAACGCAGAGCACCAAATCACAGCAGCTGAAATTTCTAATTTCAGCCTTTTATAAATGCTTCAAAATTATTCAAAGGATTCCTTTCCTTTCTCTATTTTTTTCCAGTTTGAAATGACTCTGTTAAAAAGTAAATATCTTAGACATATTTTTCAAGGAGGTGTAAACAGCTTTTTAATGTTTTTGTTTCAGCCTGCATTACAAAGTTTAAACCACAATTATGACTGCTGGCTATGTATTGTTATATTCCTTCATGAAAAAGTCAGTGCAACTTTTTAGTTATCTTTTCTCAGAACTAGCACACATACTAAGATTACCAGAAAACAGTAATTTTCTTTAGCCAATTTACCTTTTCAATTTTTGGGGAGAGACTTATCTCTCTTTTGAGAGGCAGAACCCAGAAAAGCCAGTAGTTCATCTATTCTGGATGACTTTTAAACTAGACAGTAGTCCCTAGCTTTATTTCTAGCTATATCTGTATCTGCATTTCCAACATTCAGAACTTGTGGAATGGGTAAGTACATTAAGCCACAGGTTCACTGGATACTCGTCAGCAAGTAAAAATTTCTTACTATTGCTTTATTTCAACAGTAAGTCCAACCTGAATATAAAAATATTCTGCAGGTTGATTATTTGAAGCAAATATTTCCACAGAACAGTTACTCCCCAGTGAAAATGACAGGTTTTGAGCAAAACAAAGAAACTACTTTAACATGAACTTCTCTACTGAAACATAATATGACAATAAGGAAGCTACACAATATCTCTTGGAACTTTCCCTGTGGATTAATAGTTTAATTTCAGGAAAAGATTTTGAAACATTGATGGGGAGCCCTCCTTTGCAGACCTGTCAGCAGCAGTGCTTACACAATACAGAAACAGCAGGCTTCACACTGAATTGGGAATAATCCTGTTCAGCTCAAAACAGGAGACATCTCTTCCAGCAGTTCCTATGTGGCAGTTTGTAGAATGTTTGCTGTTAGAAGAGTAAAACTGCACACTTAAAAAATGATGGCATATGTAAGAATGGTTGGATAAAAATTTTAATCTGTTTAATACTTTTTATATGGTGTCATTTCATATTTGTTTAAAGCAGTGATTCTAAATCTGTAAGATGTAATAGCCAAAAAATTCAGGGCATTATCTGCAGCTCACAGAATTGACTGTTTTATCTATGTCAACTCAGTAGTGGAAGAAGTTTTTTTTTGATGCTGATAACCAGGTAACTTCTGAGGCCAGAAGCAAGTGATGAGCAAGAGCAACTCCTGCAGCACCATTATGGAAACAAATGTGTAGTCATGGTATAAAAATAAACCCCTGAGATTTAGGGATTCAATTTATTTTTAATTAGTATCAATATATAAGTACAGCTATTCTAATGGGTTATAGAGCTGCATACTCTCCTCTCTCTAGATGAAAACAAAGTGAGGTTATTGAAAGAGAAAAAAATCTTGTTTCTCTAGGTTTTGTACTACAAATCATTGTCCCATCAAGTACTTTATTTCTTCCTTACTTTTTCTGTTACTTGCTGCTATTCCATTGAGTTATAAGCAATTCTCAGGGGTTAAGCTAAAGCAGATGAACAGGGTTTTCCCATGCAGTTTACACAGAGATCAGCCTTAGGCATGCTGTAAATAATTAGTGAATAGATGATCTGATAATGTAACAAACATTTCGAGTAATGTGTCTTGCTTCCAGAGTGTCATTCATAAAGTTTAATGAGAACAAGAGGTTCAATATGTGGCAAAATGACAGAAATGCTTCCTTAGAAAATGTTTACTGTAGAAGCTGTGGAATTTCACACACTGAACTTCTAAAAATATCTGTCAGTTCTTTATAATACCATCCCTAAAATGCACAACAAAATGATTCAGAGTCAGCAAACATTATATTTTCTCCTCTTGAACCAAATATAATAACCCAATCTGGTGGTATTGTAACGATCTCAAAAGCTGTACCCCTCCCAACTGCCATTCAAAAAAAATTAAAAAAATAGTGTGCTGAGTACCATACAGCAAAACACTTCTTAATTCATTGTTCAGGGTTTCTTAGTACTTCATGAAATGGGAGTATGAGTTCAGAGGATTTCTTAAACAAGCAGGGGAGGGAGAGGGGGATTAAATCAAACATGCCAGGGATCACCACCTACAAACTTGAGTGATGAGCAAAGGACGTACCAAAAGTAAGCAGCATGAATCCCACAACACTTCTGTAAATGCTGTTCTCAGCATTAGTGGTGTTTTCAAAATATTACTAACATTTTAAGTAAAAAACAAACCAAACCAATCAAATAGAAAACAACTCTTGCCAGTCACATCAGGACAGACAAAAGGCCTCACTCTTCCCTTACCGTGTGTCTGCAAGCAACTCGGAACAGACCTCTAGGGAAGGGTATGATCTGAGCAAGTCTCTAGGGCTACTTTCCCAAAATGTTCTTCAGACCTCCAGCTGCTTGTGTCTTAGGGACTGTGGAGGTGAAGGTGGCAGACTATGCTGGGTAAGTTTAGCAGATGCCTGAAGGCAGCAGGCAGGTTGACCAAAGCAGGGAAGGTGGACACTGGTGTTAGTAAGACCATGCCATCCCAGGAGCTGCCTGAAAAAAAATTGCTGCAATGCACTGAAGGCTGAAAGGTATTATTGTTCACTCTTGGAATGTTTAACCTGTTCCAGCAAAGGATGTGGACAGATAAAGAGGCAGGATTTTAATCTGGTTGCAGTCACCATCCTGCATAATCCTAAATAACCATTCACCTTGTGCTCTGTTGCCTGCAGGACAAAAGGTATTTTATACCCTGGTGCAATGTGCAGCCTCATGTCTCTACCGTCATGTTAAAGCTGAGCAGCCTTCAGTCCAAACAGCCACAACAATTGCCTTTAATATAACTTTCAGATTTAAAAGAGCATTCAGGGGATGATGTTCTCATCCATACCACAATTTACACACATTCACAGAAAAGCAAGCAACTGCACCAGGCTCTTCTCTTCCTCCAAATGCAATATTGTGAACTGAATCATAACAATTTATATCTAACATCAGGTTTTTATGTACACTGATCTTTTGAACAGCAACTGAAAATTATTAAATGTCTTAAGAATACTGCAGTTACCTTCAGCGGATGCTCATGGCAGAAGAGGCACAGAATATAAAAATATTCAGAGACTGGTAGTTCAAATGGCAATTTATAACCATATTTTCTGGAGTAATATATAAAAAAAGTTGCTATTCTGTGTTCCTACTGACTAGCAACATGTGCCTTGATAATTAGAATATTAGTATCTCCTCTTACTCAGTACTGATAGAAACGAGTTTAATCTCTGTTTTGCTGTAAATCAAGGCATAAGCATTTTCTATTAGTATTTATTTTAGTGGGACACATTTTTCTGTATGCCCTATCCTCAGGAGTGGATACATTCTGAAGTCATACTTATTTTTTACTGAATGACTGTAAAAGCTTTAAAAAACCTGTCTTGAAAATAAATCTCACAACAACCACATACATTAAATACTTCTCACTTTTAACAATACGTTAATTATTAAATAACTCTGGAATTTCTATGGCAACGGCATACTTAATAAGAACACATTATTTCCAGTTGCACGTATTAAGATGAGCTGCTGTTGCTGTCTCACACAATAACCAGTAAAGAACTGGTCACCTAAATCAGAATTTCCAGTACAATTGCTAAGACAGACATTTCCTGGAAGAAAGTGGAACAAAACACATATCTTCTTAACCTTCACTTTACTGGCTTCTACTCTTTGAAGACTGAGCACCCTTAGCAACCACATATTCAGTTTTCATATCTTTTATTGGATACACCATTCCAACTGCTATTAACACAGAGGTCTCAAGGGAATAACTACTCAGAAGACAGACATGAGTCTTTTGAAACCACTGCCTCTCTGTTGCAAAGGAAGTTTTATTCTGTAATGAACAATTTAAAACATAAGTATCATTATGTAACTTGAGAGGAAGGATTGTGATACTTTTAAGAACAGCTGCTACTAAAATCTTTTAGAAAGTAATTGAAAAGCAGGGATCAGGAAGTAAGGTAGCAGGAATTATATTAACTGTGTCTTTAACTTACATTCATTACTGAAATTGCTTTTCAAAATAAGTTTAGCAAGAAAGATGAAAATATAGACCCTTGGATTCCTGCGGAACTACTTTGTGTTCTATTTGTTTGATAGTCTATCACCTTTAAGTGAGGGAATATTCTTAACTAGAGCCACAAAATGCTGTGTTGTTCTCAGTTTCCTGGGCTTTGGAACACTTCAACTTGTTCATTAGAATAACATCAGTAGATCAGACTTGTTTGACATGGTATGGCTGTCTCTTGGTGACACTTCATGCATCCTCATGCTGTCCCCTATAACTACTGTTAAGCTCAAAGTAATGTTTATTTTTTTTTGTTCTGTGTTAAATAATAAAAATAAGGAAAGAAAAGGAAAAAACCCAACAATAACCCTCAGGAAAAAAATCTGTTATTCTGTCTGAATACATTGGAACAAGCTCAAATCACAAAACCTCTAACATCAAAATTCTTAAAACAGTTTAAGAATTGGTGAAGTCATAAGGAAGGCACATATTCACCTTATATCTTTCTGCTTGCTAGAAGAAAATGTAAAGAACTTACTCCACCTACACTGAAGTAAAACAGAAGCACTTCAGAAATCTTTAAATAATAAAGGGGAAAGTCAGAATAATTAATTTAAAGCCACTTCTAGGAGTTTATCCAAAAGGTATTGAAGCCAATAAAAAGACACACCCTTTCATTTGATGCATTTAATCTGGAGGATATAAATAAGCACAGAAAGTTAAGCATACTCTTGGAAAGAAAAACTAAAATTTCTTATTTCATCTAGATAGTCTGCGAGGCAATATTATCCAGGAACCACTTTAAATGAGATTTCTGAGATTACAGTTTAAACTGCAGTGACTGTTCAAAGAAAGGAGATACCACTAGTTTAAGAGGCAGTAAAAAACCCCCTTATGTTCTAGGAAGGAATGGGTTCACTGCTGTGATAAGAAAACCCCACCAAACAAAACCATTTCTGCTGTAAAAATTGCACAGAATTCCCAATAAAAAACAGAGAGATATCAGTTCAAAGTCACTTAGCCATTTTTTTTAAAAAAAATAAATATTAATATCCCACCAAAATGGAAAGCATGGCAGAAAATTCTTCTTAATAGTGCTGAGAAATAACACACTAAGCCCACCTTCGCAAGGCATAGATGTAAAAATTCTTCATTTTGCCCAAATTGGATTTTGAGTTTAGAATCCAGCAAATCCCTACCATCATCAGAATCACTCAAGCACAAAAGATAATCAAACACTAAACTACAGAGTGGAGTGGAGGATGTTTTTTCTAATAAACAGGTAATTGCTATCTGCTTAACTAATCCATTTCCTATTAAAAAAATTAAAAAATTAAAAGCCCCTTAACCAAACAAACAAGAAAGATTAGAAAACCAGGTCTGTAGCACTGGTTACCAAAAACATAGCATCACACATGCACACTAGAATCTGTGGTATTCTTTAAGTCCCCTACCAGTTTATAGTAAATTATTTTTGTGGTAATTATAGTTTCATAATGAGATGTGGCTAAAATTTTTCCCTCAGCATTATCTCAAATAATAAACTACTGCATTTGTTCCTTTATACTTTAAAGCGAGGGGGAAGGAAGGAGTCTATCTTCCTGAGGCAGCTGAAATAGAAATTACTTCTTTTCTTTACAATTAATATTATTTATCTCAGAAAGTTCCCTGTTTTGACTTGTCCCAGCCTGCCACATCAGCATATTTCATTCAATTGCCAGCTGTGTTCTCAGTGATGGGAATAAATAGGTTCACATGAATGTGGAGCCAGTCCAAAGTCCTGACTGTAGATAATGCTCCTAATTAGCTATTCCCAGGGGGGTGATGTGTGAAGAGGCACCATTTTAACACTGTTAAAATGATTTCCGAAGAGTTCCTAGCATCTTTACCGAAGGAATCAATCAAAAATGGCTTCAGAAGAAAATGTAATTGCTTTCAAAGATTAAAATTTTAATCAGGAGTATTCAATTAGCAGTTAATGTTGAGATCCATAGTTTAGATTTTTATGCAAATACGCCATTCTTATATTCAGTCTTGAAGATAAAGACAGTTCATAGCAAATGCGGTTCTGTCTCTCAGCTCAAGTCAGTGATAATTCACTTTGAAGAATATTTTACACTTGCTACATTTGGAAGTGTGGAAATCAGTTCACTTTTGCCTCTTCTACTGTAATTAATCTTCGCATGAGTTATGTGAGGCAGCTCATAACCTTTTCTTTCATATATATCTGGTGGTTTCAAAGACATCCAACCACCATTTTATATATATATATATATATATATATATATATATATATAAACAGTATAGCCAAAACTGAGATTTCCAAGAGCATATTCACACTTCTTTAAGAAGAAGAACAATTTTGGAAGACTGAGAACTAAAAACTGCATAGTTGCTAAGAATCAGATCTTAAGGACTACTAATAAAAATGTCAGAACCCCTTTTTTAAACTCTCCCACTAAAACGTCTGTTCTGAGAGCAGGGGCCAGTATAACTTGCACATAAGTATATGTAGAGAAATTCTATTGGTTTATTCCAGAATTATGTCATTTCGCTTGACCAAAATCCAGCTTTAGTTGCATGAAGTAGAATTTTGAGTTAATGATTAAAGATAAATTTTATTATCACATATTTTTAAATTTGAAGATATTACAATTACATTTGCTTGTTTGGGATTTGACAATATATCAAAAATCTGCTAATTAAAACTCCTCATAAGGCATGGAAATATATGAGACTGCTCCCTAGCTTCCATAAAGCTCTTTGATTTTCTGATATATATCATGCAATGCGCTATTTTATCCTTGCAGTGTAGTCAGTACATACCAGAAACTCAAAGAAATAGTTAAATAATTTAATTTCTCCTCAAAAGCTTCATACAGTGACTGTTATAAATGGCACAATCTATTCTTACATAGAATCTAAAACAGATTTCTTCAAAGGCCTGAACAAGTGAGAAGAATTCAACTGGAATTAAAAAGCTTTAGATCTGACCCTTCTTAGATGTCTATTATATTTCAGTGTTATTTATGTCTTGATAGTCCCTTTTTTATTTGGAAAGCTGACATGAATATATGACGAAAGGCATCAATGTATACAAGTTAGCCTAAGCTGATTTTTATCTGCTGAGAATTTGACCTTACAAATCTCATTGTCTGTGAGGCAGTAAGAGATGAATTTATTCCTCTGGAATCAACATGAAACAAACAAGCAAACAAGACATTTCCCTAACCATTACTTGAATCAAATCTCTAATGAAATATACATCAAAAAATTTATAGAGTGATTTTGGCATTTTGATCATTGCCTTTTGTTAAGGAGGTAAGTGCTTATAGGCACTGAGTAAGGCTGTTCAGGCCTAAGGCTGATCTGCTCCTGGGTTACTTCTTCTTTATGCAAATTAGATTTGATACAGCAACCATCAGGGCTTGTCTGATGCTTCAGCTTTTTTTTTTTTTCCCCCCCCTCAATACGGACTGCTGATGACATTACTGACAATATATTTTTGTACCACTATTTTGGAAAGGCAAGGTCATAAATGATCTCTCCTGATTTCTTAATTAAGGATTCCATCAAGATCACATGAAGGTATATCGATGCACATGTATCAATGAACACACAATCTGATTCTTCAACATTAGAAGCTGAATATAGAAATAATACTTATTAGATTTTCATACTGCTTTTGACATAGCCAATTACTGACGCAAGCTACGTACTATGTTGACAGCACAAAAGTGGGGAAGAACACAGGTTCTGGTGGTCTCAGTGCACACAATGATATGTAATATATAATTATATGAATGTAATATACTGACATTTGAAAATGATGTTACTTAATTTTTAGGATGTATTTCTTAACCTACTAAATAGTCTCTAAAGGGCATTGTGGTGTCTTCTTTTCTCAAATCATTTTAAATACCTATGAACAAAACACATAAAAAACTGCTCTGAAGGAAATATTCTTTGGCATGATATACATACACCTTTTAATGATCATTGATTTCCATAAGGCCAATGTTTGAATAATATTAGGAAAAACTGTATGGCCTCCAGTCCTGCTGAAGCCATGAAGGTGTCTGCAGAAAAGATTATAAGAATCAAGGAACACATTTAACTTGCAAAAATTATTTTGACTCTGTAACCTTAAAGTACACAATAATCTTTGCTTAACAGTAACTCAAAAGAAAATGATGACATTTTATATTTAAGATATACATGTATATACATATATATAGTATACATATATACATACTCCCTTTGTGAATAACTGCATGTACTTTACTGTAACAAGAAAATGTGAATTTACATTCTACTATCAATATTTTCTTACTATGGAATCATTATATTGTTTCAGAATTCAATAATATTGTAATTTAGATAATTATACATTTCAGATATAATTTCAGAGGAGTCTGAGCTGTTTTGTACATGTGTGATAAAATTGTATATTCAAAGTTGGGAGTGATATATTTGAAATCTAACTGACAGTTCATAAAACAATTAAAGAATAGTGCCCCCATTCTTACTTTGTAAATGAGTTTTAGGAGAAAAAAAATTTTATTTTATATTTGCTTTTAGAGGTGCTGATCATTTGTAATCTACATATAAGACAGCACTAGCCCAGATGATCACTTAGTGGAAGATGAATTTTACAGTAAAGGAACATACTGCTCTTTATTCTTTTTTTCTTCTTTATATAAACAATAGAAGCAGAGAAAGTAAAATCAAAAACCACCTGAGAATTAGGACAAACAGGAGAATTCAGGGAACTACGGTTTAAAATCCATAGTGACTATATTCTAAAGCAGTGTAGAGGGCTCAATTACTGAAGGTGAACTATAGTAACACGATACAGAGACAGGTTTAACCACAGTAGTAGCATTGCCACAGCACTTGATGTGTTCCCATCATGACACAACCACCAAAATAAAGATAGTCTTCATTGCAGATTGCCAACAATGTAAGTATGTATTTATGATCTGTTCATGATGATAAGGATATGGGTAGCAGAACAGAGGTGTAGGGGCTTTGTCTGCGCAAGGCCAGGTTTGTTTGCAGATCCTCTCTTGTTAACCAGCCAAGGGGGTTCTGCTAAATTTACACCACTGTGCTTCCGTTCCCTAGCACACATCATTCACTGCATAAACAGTCCATTATATTGTTCAATCTTTCTGGGGGCTGGTGGGAGATAGGGTGATACACGCAGTGCTGTATTTCCTGCCCCAGATGTCTATGAGGTTATTTTGACAATGAGTCCTATAATCAGACTCAATTCTTTCTAGGGTGCCATGATACCACAGGACTTGCCCAGGATGGTGTTTTGGGCAGCAACATGGATTCCTGGGTATGTTTTCAACCTCCTGGTAGTTGACTCCACCATGGTAAGCATATAGTGATTGGCTTGACAGGTGGTGGCAGTGGTCCAATATAATTGATCTGCAGGCCTCCTTATACTGATTCTATTCACCATCCTCTATTCCAGAAAGAATTTACTTGCTTAATTGTGGTGCATGTTTCACTTTCATAGGTAACCCACACGGTGGCTTCAGTGGTCAGGTCCACCCATCGATCAGAAGCCCATCTGTATATTGCACATACAGATGTCCACATATAGATACCTTGTCCCACTGCTCCACATGGCACAGTAGTGTGTTCAGGGCTTATGGGCAGTATGTAAGAGTTTCTCATTGCTGCTCCTTCCATCTCACGCTTTCCCTCTCCTTCAGCCTGAGTTCTCCAGGGGCTACAGTCATTCATGAAAAGCTGGTTCCATTGTGGGTCTCCCCTACACCACCAGGAACATCTGCTTTGCCATCTTTCTCCTCTGTCCTTGGCAGTCTCTTTGTCGTTTCTCAGTGGGTTTTGTTGGGTTTTTGTTTGTTTGGTTTTTTTCCTTCCTCCTCTCTCTGAGCTTTTATTGCTGAGCACAAAGTCATATGATACGGAATATCCCTATGGCCAATTTGAGTCACTGTCGTGGCTATGCTAGCTCCCAGAGCCTTGCACCAGCCTGCTTTGGGTAGAAGGGGGGGAACATGTCAGAGTGGGAAAGAGAGAAAGCTTTGACACTGTGGAAGCTCTGTTTAGCAATAGCTGAAACACTGATATGTTATCAAAACTGTTTTAGCCACAGACACAAAGCACAGCACAATACAGGCGGCTGTGAAGATCATTAACTCCATCCCAGCCAGACTGTGCAATCTCCATCCCTTGTTCCATACCGTTTACTTTATACTCAGGTCCCACATTAGCTGATACTTCTATGTATTCTCTGACCTCTCATTAACATAGTTTTATTTCTATAACATACTGACATCTTCCAACTTATTTATCTAACCCATACCACATTTCAACATCTTATCCTTCCACCTCATACCTTTCCTTTTCCCTTCCATCCTGCTGAGACCTCATTCCCAAAATTTCCTCTTATAAATGCTTACAACAGCAGCTGGGTCTATACATCCTCAAGATCCGCCATCCACTGATCCTTGACATATACACAGATACTATTGTCCATTCTGCGCCACGCTCCCAAATGTTCATAACAACAGTCGATTATTTGGGCCCCATCAAAAAGTTAGCACACTTCCCTGAAAAGACTGGAGTGGAGTCAGACAGGCACTGGTATCTGCCAAGCAGCAACTTACGAAACAACATGTGGTCATTATGAGCATAATAGACAAAGGAATCAGTGTTCCGAGAGCATGAAAGATGGTATTGCTGCATAGCCTTGGCACTTGGAAGTGAAAGCAAGCGACCTACATTGAAGGGATGTAGAAACTCTAAGCACTCTACAGATGCAACAAAAATGTGAAGAAATTTTCCTGTTAAAATTTACTATCACATTTAGTATATTACTTTATGGTTTTATTTTTTGGCCAAAATTTTAAGTCATGATTTTGTATGGTGTACGTAAGCAGTTAATTGAATGGACATCACCTTGGTTTTCATTCAATTAGAAACTGCTATAAATATTTTTATATAGTTCCCTAAGAGCAGAAATATTCCTGTTGGGGTGATATGAAAGAATCCTGTGTTCAGCAATGCTGAACACTTTGGCCTCATCCTTCCCAGAAGACACATTTTTTTTTTTTTTTTGAAGTAAAAACCAAGACATGAATTGTAGAGGAATGAGGCTGGGCTAATTAACATTGATAATACACACCTGTGGGCTGGCTTCAGGGGCAGCATATTGGCTGATGTAGACAAGGTGCAGTTGTGGCTGCTTCTGTTAAGAGGTTGGGCAGCCAATGAAGAGAGAGCAGCCAAGGAAGAAGCAGAGAGAACATGTGCCCAGGATGAGGATAGACAAGGAGAAGGTAGCAGAGGACTGGCATGAAGGGTATGTTGGTATGAGATGTTAAAAAGACCTTGTTGCAGTCGGCTAGTTTGGAGAGTGCTGCGACAATGAATCAGCTGAAAAATTCTTAGGAAGGCAACTGTAACATGCCAAGTGATACCAAGGAGCTGTAAAGGCCAAGGGGTAAATTTCCTCTCATGATGCAACCATTTCAGGTGAACCAGCTATGAGAGTGTGATTAATTTCATTTTTTTTAGCACATGAAAGGTTCATTACTTGCCTGCTTGATAGGGAGGGAGGGAAAATAAGTTCATATTAACTTTGGAAGTTTTTTTCTGCTTATGAAAAATCCCTTAATTTTCAGGATTAGATTGATTGATATGGCTAAAGTTACCCTTATCTAACATTTCATTTGAAACAAAAGACAGCCAACAACAACAGTAACAGCTGCTCCTAAGGTAGACTGGAAGAGTTCATAGAATCATAGAACCATAGAATGGTTCGGGTTGGAAGGGACTTTTAAAGGTCATCTAGTCCACCCTTCCCCCTGCAATGAGCAGGGACATCATTGCTCAGAGCCCTGTCCAACCTGACCTTGAAGGTTTCCAGGGATGGGGCATCTACAGTCTCTCTGAGCAACCTGTTCCGGTGTTTCACCACCCTCACCACAAAAAAAATTTCTTCCTTATATCTAGTCTGAATCTACCTTCTTTTAGTTTAAAAACAGTAACCCTTGTACTGTTGCTACAGGCCCTGCTAAAGAATTCATCCCTATCTTTCTAAAAGCCCTCTTTAAGCACTGAAAGGCCTCAATGGAGTCTCTCTGGAGCCTTGGCTTCTCCGGAATCAACAACCCCAACTCTCTCAGCCTTTCTTCATAACACAGGTGTTCCATTCCTTTGATCGTTTTTGTGGCCCTCCTCTGGATCCGCTCCAACAGGCCCTTGTCTTTTGTACTGAGGCCTCCAGAGCTGGGTGCAGTACTCCAGGAGGGGGGTTTCACCAGAGCAGTGTAGAGGGGTAGGATCACCTTCCTCGACCTACTGGTCACACTTCTTTTTATACAGCCCAAGATACAGTTGGCTTTCTGGTCTGCAAGTGTGCATTGCTGGCTCATATCCGATTTCTTATCCACCAGTATCTCCAAGGCCTCTCTGCAGGGCTTCTCTCAATCCATTCATCCTCTAGTCTGGACTGATACTGGGGATTGCCTCAACTCAGGTGCAGGACCTTGTATTTGGCCTTGTTGAACCCCATGAGGTTCACATTGGCCCACTTCTTGAGGAAAGGGAAGGGAAAAAGGAAAATAAAAAAGAAATAAAAAAGTAAAAATATAGTGGGGATCTTGGCCACAGTTCCCATTGCTCTTCAGAAGGCTGCTTCATGTTTCTTGTCACTGTTTGAAGCAAAACAGTTACCTTTTGCTTGTCCTGGTTCACAGAAAACATTCTTTTTGACTGAGCTCTTGACAGCTAATTCCTTATACTCTGCAAGTGACCTATTAGATACATACGGCACATCTCTGCATGTTGTGATGGATTTTGCAGTTCCATAAAGAAAAAAATTTCTTGGCAAAGGAATTTCAGAATATGACATAAAAAAAAAAAAAAAAAAAGCGCGCTTTAATGTTATTTTATCTATATTCAGTCCGTAAAATATGGAAAAAAATATTTTCCAGTTCCAAATGATCTCTATATAGATAAACCTCTTCAATATTCCAGCAGTACAAATTGGACGTGCATAGAAGCAGATTACCCTTCGAATTGAGGAGTCTTTAGGTATGTCCGTAGTTCCTGTATTTTCTGTAGATTAACTCTGTGGCCTGACCTGCTTTTCTCAAATCTTTATTAGTTCAGGATTTAACTGGTTCTGCCACTGAACAGACTGTACCCTCAAGAGGGCGAAAGTATATTATTATCTGGATGTCCTGCAGTATCCCACAAAGCCCTGTCCATGGTGCCAGATGTAGTTGCTGATGGGGTTGCTGTGTCTAATACAGCTCATGTTGCCTTCAGTGATGTATGAGGCATCAGTGGTCAATCAGAATCGATAGACTCCAGCTCCTCCTCTTTTTCTTTTCTTTTTTTTTTTTTTTTTTTTTTTTTCAGCCATATCTTACGCTCTTTAAAGCATTATTTGAGAGCAACATTTGTAGTTTGCAGGACATGTCTGTTCTATGACTATTGTCTTATACAGCAGGAAACCAAAATGTATTTATGAACATTGGTGGGGTTTTATTTTGGTTGGGGTTTTTTTAAAATTTTTTCTTTTTTTTTTTTTTTTCCTTTTTTTCTGTGTGTGTTGCTCTTCCTGTACTACCCAGCAAAGTAAAGACAAAGAAATGCATTGAGAAGACTAAATGAAATAAGAAATACAATAAAGCCAGGATAGGAAAGGTCTCCAAGTACAGGTGTACTTATGAAATAAAGGGAGCTAGGGTATTTTGGTGTCCTTATCAGAACCACACAGTGCATCAGCTAACTGTGACTGGATCTTCATGAAAATAATGGCATGGCATTTTCTGCATTCTTTAACAGTTTGGTAGACATAGTTATATTTAATGGTAAAGGGAGTTTAATCTAAATCCTTGTGTTTAAGCTTCAGAGTTCCAACGGTTAGGATACATTTCTACAGTAGGATTTTTCCCATCTAAGGTTATGCAATAAAAAAGAAATTTGATATTAAGGAGCTTTGTTGAGACTGATATTTTACAAATGTCAGATCACATCTATTTTTTTACTTTCACCTATCAAGGACACCAATTTGATAACACCTATAAACTGCATTGCTAGATATAACCTCTTTACAAAATACAATGTTATTTCAAAGGCTTGAAACAGAAACAGTGCCCAGTGCTTAATTATGAGTCCTCTAATATGACTAATATATTCCAAGGTAGATAAGTATGGAAAGTTGCTCACTACATTTGACCAAGCTGTCCGCAAGGTGTCAATATGGATTCATAATAATTTCTTTGGTTATAAACAAATAATTGACTTGTTAAAAATAGAAATTTGGAAATGATAGTTTACAGGTGCTGGGGGCATCTCTTCTGTTCCACGTTTTTAAAGAAACATATTTTCTCAATCTTGTTTCATCAGCAATTTAAAAACTGTAGAACTTTCATATTTCTTCTGTTGAAGGCACTAAAGGGTATTTTAGTAATGTGTTTATCTACAGCTAACAACCATAATTAGCTTAAGTTATGGAATGCCCCAAATAAATGAAGAGCAGTTTATAGTTGTTCAGAATCACAGTTTGTTCTGCTGCTGTTTTGTTAAATATTTGCAGAAAACATGATTTGCATCATTTGCAAGTTACATAAACCTTTATAATTATGGCCTAAGGTATTATACAAAAGTTATTTAAGTAATTCCCAAAGATTGCTGCTCAGTGCACTAAGCATTAATCATCTGTTTTGTCTATTATAAATGCAGAAGCAATTAAGTAGATCTGTGGTGAGAACAGGTTATTGCCAGGTTTATACAGAAGCATTTTTCAATTGTCATTACTGCTTAAGACTGTTGAGGGCTTTTTTTTTTTTCTTATTTAGTGAAGAATAAAAGTATTATTTTGTGCCAGAAATTATTGAGGTGTTTTAAAATTAAGTGTGGAAGAACAGAAACATAAATAGATTTCAAATGTGTACCACAAAAAATAAATCCCACCCCACCCCCCTGAAGTAGCAAAAATTAATTTATATGTTAAAAAATTAGTATAAATCCATGTCCTAAATTCGACAGAGGATTTGTTCAGAAAGCATACATAGGAATCAGTCTTACATTCAATTACTTTTTGGGTCTAACATTTGAATGTAAAACCTGCTGTCTTTGCCCTGTGAATTCACTGAAGGCAATGAAAATTTTACTTGGGTGAAATATAATAAAAGACTGACTATCAGGCAAGCAAAAATATCCTATTATATGAGGAAACAAAGACAATGGAGCAGAAGTATGATAAGCTAACATGCTTGCATGCATACTTTAACAGGCTACTGCCTCTCTAATGGAAGTTTTCCTTTGCTGAGCTTGGGTTGATAATAATCTACTGCTTTATGAAATACGGTTTAACTGCCATATGAAGGTTCTGACACCTTGAAACATGCTCAAATTGCTTTTGCTTCTATAAGCATATCCACTTTCTTGGAGTATTTAAACGGCTGGTGTTGCAAGGAGTTGAGAATCACCCACTGAATATGTAGTGCAACATACTCAAGACTGGGCAACTCCTAAAAAATTGTAAGTCAAATTAAAGTTTTCCTTAAACACTCTATAGTTTGAGCATGTTCTGATTTACAGTTCTAGTTGCCTAAGGCAAAAAGGCCCCTCATAAATGCAGGCATTGGACCATAGCGTTTAGGAGCTCAGAAACTTCACACAAATGTACATACTCAAATCTGTCAATTATTCCAAGGTTATTTTGTGCATTTAAAATGCAATATGTAATTATGATTGTACCATTGCCTATCCAGTTCCAGCTGGGCACTGTATTGTTTCATTGCCACCTTTGAAGCGACTGAAAAGCACATCACCTCCGTCTCTGACTAGCTACATCTGCTGCTCAGCAGAAAGGAATTTAGTTGGGTCTTTTCTTTCTGCTTTGCTATTCTTTGGTGAAAATGTGTAGCTCAGTAATTTGGAATGAACATAGCTATTTAATGTGTTTAATCTTGTTAAAAATTTAATATGCTTAATCTTGTCCAAAAAGCTCACCTATGTAGACACCTATGCCCAGATAAGTACCATATAGTCTAGAGTTTCACAGTCCTCTGAGAGTCTGTCCAAATGCTATATAGGAAAAGCAAAACGAAGCATAGAAGTAAAATAAGGGCTCTCTGCATATAAACTTGGTTAAAGTGATAGTATCCCTGTTGTCTTCAAAGAACCAGTAAGAAAAAAATTCAAATTAATGTAACCAATTATTACGTGTAATCATGATCTAGTCACATTAACAGTGCTGTAAGGAAGCCATTAAGAGACTCTAGGAAGTGCAGTCTTTCAAAACATAACATGACAGAGCCAGTTGTCTCACTACTGACTCCAGGAATCCATTTGTTTAGTTGAATATAATAAATATTCCATTAGCTGCTGATTCCATAGTAAAGATACAATACGTTATTCATAGACAACTTCCTAACTTTCCTAGTGCAACGCGCAACAAGCAAATCAACACAAGAAGAACTAGGCAATTTCCAGCTCAATGTGTTGGAGGAATCTCTCTCAAAATGCTCAGTAAATATGGGACTGAACTCCTCACCTACCTTTGTATCATAGTTAGAATTACAAAAGGAATTAGTTGCATTTCCCCCTTTTTGTTTGCTTCACAGGTCTTTATTAGAAGAAATATTGTAAAGAGAAATAATGAAAGCAGGTTCCCTTTTAAGGAATATCTTTGTGAGCAGTGGGAATTTGGTGTAGGTTTTGCCCTAAACACTCAAAGGGAATAAATATTTTAAACATTTACTTTTCACAAAGTAAAAAACTCGTAAAGAGAACCCATTCCCTGTGTTTCAGGTGAATGGGAGAAAATTGCCACATGGGATCGTCAGGTTAGAAATCAGAGGAAAACTATAAAAGTTAAAATAAGTGTTACAAGTCTATGTGAACTCTGTTACCAGGAATTATTCAAGAACAACATAAAAAAGGTATCTCCTTGGAATAAGTCCTGGGAGTAGAACATACCACTCTGAAGCAGGGGAATGGACTAGATGACCTCAAGGCCCCTTCTAACTCTAAGAGTCTATGTATTGGCAGAAGTAAGTTTATTTAAAAGGACAGATTGACTATTCCTCTGTACTGCAGTGCTTTATTTCCATGCATTGCTCTTCTTTTCTTTCAGAACTGTAAGCAACAAAGAGATAAGGGTAAACAGAGGTTGTTTATATCAATTACTTTTTTCTCTTGCCCAGCAAACACAAGGAACAGATTATATAGCTATATCTGGAGTCTGCACAAACAGAGTCTACAAGGCAACCTCACAGGCATGGACTGATCTTAAAGAGGTGATATTACAATACTCGCTGTTCTTGTGGCAGGAAAAAGAAAGTATCCTTCTTGTAATAACAGATTCAGTGGATAAACATCCACAACCCCCAAATGGAAAATTATAATGAGATAAAGAAACAAAGGCAGTTGCAAAGATCCATGGCTAGACATTTAGCTAGTATCAGGGATCTTGAAATACAATCAGCTTGAACTCTGTTAAGAATTCTGTTCAGATTTTGGAAAATTAGCATTTACTTTTAAGTATTCTATTTAAAAGCTTCACTAGAACAAACTGATGACGTTTCCTGTTCCTTGAACAAACAACTCCATATCTAGTGAAGTCAAAGACTGATATTCTGCCACCAATCTACACAGCACAGCAATGAACTGTAGCTGATCTCACTTGAAAAAGCAGAAAAACCCAAAGCCAAAGACAAAAAAACTACTAGGGTGAAGACAACCAGAAGATCCAGAAGATGAAGTACCATTGGTAGTCATAAAAAAACCCCAAACAAACAAAAAAAAAAAACCCCAAAAAATAAAAAGGGGGAGGGGGTGGTGGGGAATGGGGGTGGGGGTGGTGGGTGGGGAAGCTTTCAAACACAACAATAACAAAAAGTTGAAAATGCAGTTTACAAAATGGTTTTGTATGTGGTTTATTTCCAGACACAGAAAGGGAAGGATTAATGTCATTTTACTGAATCTAAGAGTTCCCAAGTGAATTGAAAGCCACTTGTGGAGTTTTCCAATATATGGGAGTGGCACTAGTGAAGTGCCAAATTAGGGTACTGTTTCAAACTAGGTTACAGTGCCTTTCATAGTATTACCGGATTTTAGCCATAACCTCTAACTATGTAACAATATTTCCTTCTTATGTGAGCTATATCTTACTTTGCTGATAGTTTCTCAGATATGCTATTATATTTCTTCTGATTTTTTTCTTAAATAAGGAACACCTAACTGAACCCACATCACAATGTAATCTTTTATATGAATTACTCATGTTTCCCAGAAGATAATTTATGCCTTTGAAAGTATTCACTGCATTCACAGGCTGATAGAATTCACTTTTGCCTAGGCTGCCGCAAGTAGTGCATTGTCAGTAAAAATATTTTATAGTGAGTTTTAAGGGTTCTTGAAACAGTAAAATATACCAAAGCATCTCAGCATCAGAAAGTTTAGCAGAAGTCCTAAGGAAAAGGACTCTGCAGTTATAAAGACTGCTTTAAGTTTAAACAGATATAAATATCCAAACAACAGGATTTAAATATCATACTTGTTTCTTGTTATGATCAAAGTAGCAGTGAAAATCACTACTTCACTTAAAAGAGGAAGGGAAAACTTTCAAGTAGAACTGGTAACTGAACATCTTGAAACATCTCCATCAACTCCTATCCCTTTACGTAATGTTTGATGACTGAAAGGAATCTGCAGGATTAAAGGTATAGTATTTTAAATAAAACAATAAAATAAAATTTTACACAGTGAACCTTGATTCTCACCTTACTTATATCAGTAAAATATCAGAAAAAGCTGCAATAATCTTTTTACACAAACATAAAATTTTTCAGTCAACACGACTGACAAGAACAGTTTCTCTATGTAATGACTAATATAAAGCTAATAACAAATACATTAAATATCAGCACACTCAAATAATGAAATTAGCATTACCCAAAGTAATTCTGATGATTTAGTACTGCTTATTGTAGCACATAACATTTGAGCACTCAAAACACAGAAAGCACCAGGATCAAGACACAACCAGAATGCCTCCCTTTACATTGCTGTTATGGCACTGTATTTAATTGCATGAACATACAGCATACAACTTTCATACAATATTCATCTTGTTTAACATAGTAGGTTCACAGGTGATACTAGAACATACCTTTCTTTTTAATATTTATTTTATCTGTGTTCTGTGTGTGACCTCACTATTGCTTACATTTCTGAAACCCTGCTCAGAATATGAGTTCATTTCTTATGGATATCACTTATCATTCATCACAGCACTGTCTTTTTTTTTTTTTTTTTTTTTTTATTAATCCATTGAAATTTATCTTCAGCCTAAGTTGTGAGGTGGGATTATTCCATTTAAAGATGTGGAAGCATGACACAGAATTGTCACTGATTTTTTTGAATGGAATTTATAGCTTTTGTTTTCATAAGACAGGCAAAGGTCTCATTTTCATTCTCCCATTTCACATTTCTCCTACTCTTTCAGATACGTAGTTAAAAGCTTTAGTCAGTTTTCTTTGCAGCTGCCAACTTTAGAAAAATCTAAGAGCAGTGTCCCCCAATTTATACCTACAAAGTCAGTCTCATAAGCATTGGCAATTTGTGAAAAATAAGACCAAAACCTCATCTCAACTCCTAAAGGACTTCAGTGGAGAAACTGGGTAGCTTTTCAATCAAAACTATGTACTTCTTTCTAAAATTCACTTGTAAGCAATAGTGTTGCAGGAATATTTTACATTGGTGAAAATAATGAATATCAAACAAATAGATGGAGCACAAGGAGTTATAATGTATTTCTTGGGTGTGGATAACACAGGGCTCCACAAAAGGCTCAAGAATACTTCCTTGAGTGCAAACCTTAAAAAAACAGTAAAAGATTCTTATATTGGGAACACAATAAAGTTCTAGCTTCTATGGTTTTTAAAATGGATGAACTTCTTTTTCCTCTGAATTTTTCTGAATACGATACCATAGTTTCATAGATATATATAAATACACACACACATACACATATAGGTATAATACCATGTGACAAATTTATAAGTGACTGAGAATGGAACCACTGGGAAAAAAAATGCATTGGCAACTTGGTATGAAATGCTGGTGAACAGGAGTCAACAAGAGTTCCTCTTGGATCCTGATGATTTTCCATTTTATTGGGCTTTGTGAAATTATATGACCATTTGTTCCAAAGACATCATAAGCTGAAGTGTTAAGACAAAGTTTGTGTAAAGGCAAGTAGCAGAGGAAAGCTCACATGGAGAAAAAAAGCCACTTTGGAGGCATGGTCTATGCTAGTCAATTCTACCAATGGCAAAAGTGGTATACTTTGCAAAGCCTGTTCTCTGTCTCTTCATTGGAAAAGTCTGGTGATTATCCTGGACTTTTCAATGAAATCAGCAATATAAAGAGGAGAGGTGGCCATCTCAGCTCACACAGCAGACAAATTGCAAAGACAGAATTATAATTGGTGTTCCTTGCTATACACTATATGAGAAAAACACTGTGAAAATAAGGTAAGATTCTGGATCCTAACAGTAGCACCTTTCACATATGGTAGTAAAGATCTGAAGTTTTATTTGATCATTAGATGAATATATTGCATGATACAAAATTCCAATAAATTGTTTCTTTCCAGCGGGAGAGGCAAAATTCTGAAGTTCTAAGAGTTTCTGATAAGCAGATTTTGTATTGAATCAGATACAAATCAGCTTGTGCCATGGAAAATAAAACAGAGGTATCACTGAACATTTTTATAAGGTTAAAATCCTCTTTTTTCCTACCTTTAATTCTGTTCTGCAGCATTCCTTGCATTTTTAAATACAATTTGTTTGTGCATTTTATTCTTAGTAGTTATTTCTTGCATATTATGCTTTTATAATTAGTAATGGCAATGTTTCTACCCAAGATAAATGTTTTACAGAATTATGTGTGTTGATGTGTATGACATAGTTAATTGCATTCTCTAAATTTAGGTAATGTTGTGGGGAATAATTTCAATTAGTTTGCTTTTCTTCATGGTTATTAAAATAAATTCTAAAAAAGAGTGGAAAAAAATCCTGACAGGAGAGTGGTAGCAGTTTGAAAATATCAGGCTATAGCTTAACAAATCTGCTGGAAACGATTTGTAGGTATAACCATATGCTAACCTTTTATGTCCTTCATTTAGAGGGAAACAAACAAAAATAGAAAGATGAAAACCCCATAATAACTATAGAGATGCAGTTTAAATTCTCCTGTCTCAAAGACAATAAGATAAGAAAAATATTATTTTTCTCATTGGCCCTTAATATAACACTCTCTAGCAACTAATTATAGTCTTATTAGTTGATTAAAGATAAACAATTAAAATAATTTGCTTTCATCATGCTGCAATGGCTCCAACCCCCCCTACCTGCGCAAACCAAAACTGGTCAATGGGGTAAACAAAACAACACTCTGATGTCATTAAGATAGTAAGCCTGGGTTTGTACCAAAGGTTTTCAGTGCAAAAAGGGTAAGTGTAGAATAAATCAAAAATTTAGGATGGCCAAGTGAGACAGAAAAGACATTTTAGACTGGCTGTCATTTAATGTAATGGGATTTGATACCTAGTGAGAATCTGTTCCATTTGGGAAAGTAATTCTGTTAAATTCTGTGCAGAAGCCTGCAAGAGGTTGTCCTGCACAGATAAGGGAAGTCGTGTAAAGCAGCTGTAAAGACTCTTCGTCAGAGAGGGGGCCATGGTGTCACAAGGTCCTCCAGGCGGCCTCCTGACATCATGACTCGCCTGCCGCTCCTCTCCTGGATGCTGATTGAAGGGGTGCTGCTTGAACAAAGTTGCTGGGACTATTGCCCTCCTTTTGCTTGCAGACTCACTTCCAGGGGTTGCAAACAACTCTTTAACAGTGCTGTATGGTAATTGAGCAGGCTGTGCCACAATATTTAAAAAAAAATTGATCAAGCTGGGGTGGGTCCATATGCCTGAAAAGTAATTAACGTAGCCAATATCTAATACTGACAGCTGTGACAGGCTAACGGCCATTCTAGTGACCTTAATGTTGCTCAAAACATCAAAGAAAATTCTGTGGGAGGTTAAGTGGAATGGAAAGCAGGATAAAAAGCCAAAGGTCTGCAAAATTAAACTATCTTTTTCTGTTAAGCTATATTTTGGTAACAACTGTCACAAAATGTATGAACATGCCAATGCCATCACACAAAGTTGTCATCTTGTCATGATGCCAAGAAAAACCAGAAAGTGATACAAAAACGATGGAGCAACAGAAACACAGACACATCTAAGAAAGACTGAGGAACTGCAATGACTAACCTGTTATTCCATTTTTAGCTACATCATTTGTTCAAATTACAGCAGATGTTCTGGGCCTTGATTCTGGAGATGATCAAATACTGCTGGAGCTGACAACTAACAGTAGGCATGGGAGTTGAATATGTTGCTCCATACTGAGGCAGTACACAACCAAACCTCTGTACTTGCTTTATGACTTCTACAGAGTGGGAACAGGACCAGGCAGTGACACAAGTCCTCCCTTCTGTTGCTGGCATTAGTTACACATGGAAAAATAATGCCAAAAACACAGTTTCTGAATTCTGGAATGGTGGAATTCCTGACTTCTTCTATACACCGAGTCTATAAACCAAATTCTAATTTTAGGGTGATATTAAATGCGCCTTTCACAGGCTCCCATATTTAAGAAATGCTTCTAACCTTATTATATCTTTGATATTTATTTAAACCTCTATAAAATTAAATCCCCACTTAGTCTCTTTGACTCCTACTTCACTTCAACTGCAGTTATTCTTAATATTCCTGGTTCTTGAGAACAGGAACCAGATTTGCACAAATAACATCCCACCTTGCCTTTCACTTTCCTTTGCAAGTACCTCCAAACACATTGGAGTTGGAGTGCAATGAGATGTAATTGTATTGGCGGGTACCAGCTGCTGCACAGTTTTGCACAACTAGGAGCACTGTGGGTTACACTAAACTTTTGGGCCTCCAGGATAACTTCAACAATCAGGCTAATGAGTATTATGCCAGATATAGGAAAAAAATTACAATTGTTCTGTTGTAATATAAGATGGAGTTTTAAGTTTATGTTTTCCTTAAAATTAGATTTGTTTAAAATCATACTTCATTAATATTAATGTCATAGATGTTTCCTCTTGAGGATAATCTCTTGCTAATTGCAAGCTTACAAGAAAGTCACACTTTCTTGCTACATAAGAAAATGTCTGGGTACACTACAAAAACACCGTACATTTTTGTAGGATGTTAGAAAGGGAATGAAGATGCATGCACCAGTGAAAGCCCACACTTCTAGCGGTATCCTTCTGTCTGTACAATGGTCTAACTTTTGATGAAAGTTATCTCCATCTTTACATGCGCAGAAGAGAAAGGGAGAAGTCCGAACACATTTTCTTAAACCAGGTGTGAGCTATCACACTCCGAGAAAACGAGGGCTATTTCTAACTCGTATCAGAAGGGGGCAGTAGTTATCACCGTAATAGCTAGAAAAAGTGAAAGAAATCTCACGTACTCTTCAACAGTTTTCTTGTCACTCGTTTATTTTATTCACTGTAAGCATCCATTCATTGTTGAATAGTCATTAACAGAAACCCATTAGCAAACAGTTTTAGTAATCCTTCCATTAAATCATTTTTCACAAAGAAAGTTTTGCATGTGGAAAGATTTAATTTTGCTAATAATGTCAGTTGAAAGAGTATGCTTCTACATATACTAACTTTAACAACATTTTAAAAAAAAATGTAATTGTTTTAGTATTTATCTAGATGGTCAGAAGTATGATTACAGAGTTATGAACTTCCCAATCTTTGATCCAACATGTAAAATTTAATGAGAACCCTACCAGGTTTCAAGAAAGAAAATAAATACTTTTTTGGAATGAATACTACTACTACCCTAATAAAGAAAAAAAGGTAGAATATTTTAGATTACTGTCTACTTTCTGATGTTAGTTTAAAAACCTATAGAGAAAATAATTTCGTCCCTATTCTGGACCCTAATGATACATTTCTTTATCTTTACAACATCTAATTCAGACCTTCTTCCCATTTAACAAGAAGACAAAGGAAGCAAGGCTTTGAACTGATGGAACAATTTGTGACTGTTCAGCTAAGAATCCATAGTCTTAATTTGTAAAAATTTTTCAACAGTAGATCACACTTTTATTTTTTGTTTAGGAGGAAGGATTATTTTAAAATGTTTTTTTTTATGTTTGTGTTCTGCAGAAGTGCCGAATACTGTGTCTGCCTGCTGATTTTCACTGACAAGCAAGGGAGGATTTTGTGACCTGAGAGGCTGAGTGCTTCATGCTGCCGGTACACACGATTACCTCATGATCTTTGATATACGGACTCTGACAGAGGAAGAGACAATCCTCAAATGTCAAAATGTTTGCTGAATCACTGTACAGATGGATTGTTAGCATACTAATCTTTTTCTGCAGAAGTTCAAAGGCAGGAGAAAACAGACTTCCAAACATTCAGAGAAAGGGATATTTTGGCTAACTGTCCTTCTTTATGTGTCAATCATTTTAAAGGATTTTTAAAAGGGAGCTAAGTGGGATCAATAAACTACTTGAAACTTTTAGACGGAACAGTCCTAAGTCTTATTTCCCTTGAGATGAATTAAAAATCTACATTCAGAGGAAAAATGAACTTACATCAAAAGTCAACCTCAATTTGTAATTTCAAAATCTCATTAGCTTCCATTTTCCTTTCCTAAATTTATGACATGATTTATCTTCCCTGTGATTTATCTCCTTTCATCTTTTTGATGACACTCAATTTTCAAGAAAAATTTGTTAAAACCAGCACATTTCCAGTTAATTTGGTTTCATTTATTCAGCTTAAAAGCCTTGCAGGTCAACTTCCCAAACTGAAGTAAATGTAGTTGTCCTTACATTTTTTATGCATAAACCAAAAATACTGTACCAGAAGAATTAGTAAGTTCCTATCAAAGTCATGTTAAAATGTTTTGTAGCAAATGAAAAGAAGGAAGAGAATGTATGTAGGTTTTTTGCCAAGCCACAGCAAATTGATGTCCAGGGATCTCAGTCAGAAGTGTCATCCATGTATGTAACAATGCCCAGAGGATTTTTTTGCCATGATTTCTTCAATCATTTTTTGAATCTATATAAACATTCATCATCCAGCTCTTGTAATAAGTTAATGCATCAGAAAGAAATTTGTGATTTGAGGCCCTAAATCTCAAATCAGTATCATTTTAGGGCCAGAACGAATTCACATAAAACCAGAACTATTTTCCCTTACACCTGAGTTCTCACCTTCACTATTTCTTTGCAGAAGTACATTAAAATCTAGCAATCTATCTAAGTTTGTTAAAGCCTCAAAGATCTTTCCAGTGTAGTGGGGGTTGCATGTCCCTACACTACGAACTACTGCAATATATAGGATCTCCCTAAACCTGACTCATGATCTCAACAGCAAACTTTTGGCTTTCAAAGTTAAATGGGAAGGTAGCTAGCACTGTTCTTTGGGTACCTGGACACAGCAGAAGGCAGAAGTTATTTTGACATATCCCATTTCACAAAGACTTTAGAAAAGGATAGGAGTCTGAAAAGGCAGCAGAAGAAAGCAAATAGAAAAGGACATCATAAAAGTACTATAGGGGCTTAAACACATTCTTTGCTCTGGGGTTTGTAATGCTTCTCAGCAGGCCTTGCTGGCCTTGTGCCAAATACTTCAGATGAAGATGTAAGGAGATTAGCAAGTTATAGGCAGATAAGGATAATTTTTTGCCCACATGATGGTTTTGCCCTCAAGCCTAACCCAAATATTAGCTTATTCCTTGAAGCAAGAGCTTTTATATCTCTTCCAGTATAATGGTTAACATTCAATATTACTTTTAAATAAAAATTGTTATGTCTTTGGTTGGTCTGTGCAGTGATCTGTAGCAGTAAGTGTAGCATAATTCCTTTGGAATGGAAAAGATTTCTCCTAAAGGTTTGTGACATGTCACTCTTCAACATTGTAAGGCATCTCTTCAGTTCTTATGGTAAGCCAAAGAAAACAAATATTTTTGAATATCTTTGTCATTTTCTCTCTTATTCATAGAATGTCGATTTAAAGAAAACTTAAGAAAACTAGGTAGCTTAAGATAAGTGCAATATTGTCAAAGCATAATATAACAATTTTTTTATGTTTTTCTTACTTTTTCATCATAATAATGAATTTTGCATAAAAGTTAAGACCTAATTATGAATCATTAAGCACTGCAGATTTAATTTTTTCATGTAATTTATAGTGGGTATTTATTTTTAATCTTTATTTGCTGACTTTAAAATTCATTATAAGGTGTTATTTTGTACTTAATTTCAACCTCAACTTCTAAGGAAATATCTTCTTAAAACATTATTAAACTTCTATCTTAAGCATTCAGTAATATATTCAAATAATTTGTTACTAATGCAGTTTTTGGTAGGAACCATTACTTACAATTAAGTATAATCCCTTTAAAATTCTCCCTTGATATTTATGATACAAAAAAGCCAGTGTAAACCAACATTAATACATGCCTTTTTGCCTAATGATATGCATTTTATAAATTCTGGATCTTTTAATGTGTCATGTTCAATTAAGATCACATAGGTTTTAAGCAGGTTTTTACTTTTTTTGTTCTATGCCTACATTTAACGGTGATAATAATTTTCAACCTACAATCTACAACATCCATGCTTAAGTACAGAGTCACAAGAGAAACAGCCACACAAAACCTCAATGGAAGTCCTAAAATGACAATTGACTTCTGCTTTAGATATCACCAACAGAAACACTGAGTCTTCTGCTCGATGGAAATGAGAGGAGACATTGATGAAAACAACCAAATTCCAGTTTTAGCATCAGTAAGATGTACTAAAAATTAGGAAGCCTTCTTCCTGCACATAAAAGATCCAATCAGTTTGGAAAGATGAATAAAAAGAAAAATCTAGGCCAAAGTTCATTTTCTTATGATCTCCTGATTCTCAAATCAATCTGATTTCTTATTGAGAAGTTTCTATCCCATAATAGGTAAGAATGTTATTGCTGTGGTTAGATAGACTCAGATTTAAAAGACAAAAAACCAAAAATTGCACACATATATTTGAATAACCACCATTCCCTACTTTCACTTTTCCCAGTGCCTGCTTTGATTTAATGTGAAGAATAAAGAAAATTATATCATACACACACATGCTTATGCACACTGAAGATCCAGAAAACAGATGGATTGTGTAATATTTTTAGAATAAATAAAGCATTATCTTTTAGAATGAATTCGTTATATATTGCATTTGCTTTCAAAACATATCCTTCAAAATTCCTCATGTATTTTGAATGACTGTATTCATGTAAACAGTGAAGAGTTCATTAAAAAATCAAATTTAAATGTTATATTAGAATAAAAGTACATAGTATTTTTTTCAAGTAGTTAATTTCAATCTCTTGCTAATGTAAAGAATTGTTTAAAAAGGAAAGTTTCAGGGAAACTTTCTATCAAAATGCATAATGAAAAAATGTGGAGAAGAGGAAAAAATATGACAATACTTATCAAAAAGGAATTTTATCTGAACTTTTTGCCTGTAGTATATCCCTTTGCCATTGTCCAGCTGCTAAACTAACTGAACGAATTAAACGATTACTTAGTCTCCATATTACAGTGTTTCATGTAATGAACTTATTTACTTCAAAGACATAGACAGAGGGATATTTATTAGACTTTATATTTCAAATTCAGACTGAGCCTTTTTCCTTGGCTTACCTATGTCAAAAAGAAACCATACGATCCAGGAATATTCAATGACTCAGTGGGATAATGCAGTACTTTTTTGAACTAGCATTTATCTGTATGATGGGGCTAAATGCTGATGTCACCCATCAAGTCACTCATTTTAACCCTGAAACTTTAGTATAATTGGTCTGGGGTTTGTCACTTTCACATGTTCAGCTCTTTAAGCAAGATGACCAAAAATGTTGAAATTGAGTAACACCGATTCAGAAGTATTGGAAAGGTGGTATAATTTTCTCCAGTTATCATGAGGTGTTGGTGACACACTGATGAAAGCTTCTACAAAAACTAAGGTCAGGAAAAAAGCTGACTTATCAGCATAAGTACAACCCCAGTTTAGAGAAAATCATCTGGAAGAAGATCCAAGTTTTTCTGCTGTTACTTTGCAACAATTAAAACATGAAGTAGTAAAGTGATCATTTTGCAACCCATTGCTTTTAAGAGAGAGAAAGAGAAAAAAAAAAATCAGAAATATAATTAATCTCTGAAACTTTTAAAATCAAAGTAAATAAGATCTGGTTTTCCAGTAATGCCTCAGTTATTACACAATTTAAGAAGACACCAACTATATAAAGAAAACCTCTGAAGTTTATGTTTAAGTGCACTGCCACACTTGTCAGTGTTCTTAGGAGTCGTATATGCTACTAGATCCTAGTAGTATGTATACCTAGCATTCGATACTGGATAGACCACAGCAGAGTGGACATCTTGGCCACAAGAGTGCAGCTGAATGCGTCCTGTCAGACTTGCTGAGAACTATTCAGGAGGACTGGGGACATGAAGAAAGTTTCAGACCCTTGATCTGGTTTGCGTACAGCTTGCTTTTGCCTGGCTATGCAAATGGACAATGAATGGAAGGAACTGGCAAGGCTTTCCTTTGTGTTTCGGCAGGGAGGCTTGGCATCTTTGGTCTCCAGTGACACTGCTCTTAAGGTTAACTGATCCAGAAATAGGGTATTTCTGCCTTGGCTCCTCTGGTCTAACCTAGCCAGATGAACTGATAATGTTTACAGAGAGAACTTTGCTTCCCAGAAACGTCAAAATGCATGTTATCCTCCCAAGGTGAAGTTCTTGCCATAGTTCTTACTTCCAGTCTGGGAGTGAAATCTTCCCTGCTCTTTCTGTCTTGCCTGAGGGCTGGGAAAAAAAGCCAATCTCTCTGAAGTCCTGAGGAGTCACTGTACCACGTTCCAGCAGTTTTTTTATTTCAGCATCAATGTGGATCGCTCTTTGTCTAACAGATGCCTCTCGTCTGATGTCTTTCCTCAAGTTCTCAGGGAGATGAGTTGCCCCTTACTCCTACAAAACTGAAAAAACGTTTGACTATCTAACTCTAAGAGCACTCTAGAAAAGACAGCCTCAAAAGAAAGCACATCAGAAGGATACATTTTTCCTTACTTTACCTATATAGAAAACACTTCAGTAACATTACATATGATGTCTGTATACAATTAACTCCATAAATTGTTTTTCTTCTGCTTCAATAGACACTGAAAATTAGTTATGACCCCTGCCCTTCAGAATAACAGGAAGAAGACACGGAACTCAAGAATTTGAATATAAATTTGTTAGAGTCATGATCCTTTCTATCTGAATGACTCAAAATCCGAGGCATTAGAAGTGAATTTGTTATTTACACAACATTTTGCAGTGCTCTAAGCTTTAATGTATATAACAAACTGTCAAACATACAGCCAAGCTATTACACGTTAGAAGCTTTAATTATGGAGTGCTTCAAACATTTCTTACATTATGCCATCTAGTACACAGGGACTTTAACGAATTTATAAATGTAATGGAGTATGTTCTGCATTCAAAACGCCTGAAAATTGGTTAGTAACCACAAATAAATGACAGATTTATCAACATATCAAAAAACCCCCACAGTCCTTTGAATTGAGCCATTAAATAATTAGTCAATTGTTAAATGCTGGTAATTATTACTTGAATAATTCTATAATATTATTTTTATTTATTTAAAATCTTCAAACATGTCCAAGTCTAGGAATTTTTAAACATTTTCAAAAGTAGGGATTATTTCTCATATAATTTATAGATGTTGCTAATGTCTTTTTGAATGAAAAAGAAAATACCATTGGTGTTAAAATTGTTTCCTGATCTATTTACTATTTATATAACATATTTCATGTAATTAGCTTCAGTGGTAGTATACTCCTATTCATGGGTAGAAAGAATTTTTTAATGCAAACCATATTTTTTTTTAACTTTTGAAAGAATTTGATAAACTCAAGTTCAGTCATCTATTTTTGGCCAAGACCATAACAATAAATACTAAAACAAGACAAACAGTCATGATAATGTACTTAAATGTAGTATGAACTGGAAAGCATGAATGAAATTATATCACACTGACCTGACATGTTGAAACAGGATTCTTCTCACAGCTGAACAGAAGCCTAATCAGGTAAACATTAGCAATAACATCTCATTTGAACTCACTTCCTTTTCTGTTAGACATTTTTCTTAAACTCTTCTATAAATTTCTCAAGTTAATACAATATTTAAAATGTTTTAGGACAATCAGGAATAAGAGGTCTTCATGTCTAGTTGATTTATCGGCTTTGAATTAAGTAGCAGCAGAAGCTATTTTTGGCCAATCCATTACATGAGTGATACATTTATTTTTTTAAGCTGTGTTTTCTCTTTTTCTGGTACAAGTTTTAGTCCTACAAATGATGTCTGCAATACTAAAATCGTTTTTGTGAAAAATAAGGAGCATTAAGTATAATATTTACTTAACAGGATCATTGATGCAATATTATTGAAACCACTGGACCTCCACATGTACTCATATTTGTCTTCCCCTAGAACATCATATGCTTTCCATATGGCATGAACAACTTCCATATTCCAGTATGGATGGATGTCCTGGTTTCAACTGAGATAAAGTTAATTTTCTTCCTAGTAGCTGGTATAGTGTTGGGGTTGTTTTCTATTTAGTATTAGAATGATGTTGATAACACACTGATGCTTTAGTTGTTGCTAATTAGTGCTTACTCTATGTCAAACTGACTTTTCAGTTTCCCATGCTCTGCTAGTAAGCAGGTGCACAAGAAGCTATGAGGGAACAGAACCAGGACAGCTGATCTGAACTAGCCAAAGAGACATTCCATACCATAGAACATCATGCTTAGTATATAAAGTGGGGGGTGGGGTTGATCAGGAGCTACCAATTACTGCTCAGGGAGTGGCTGGGCATCAGTCAGTGGGTGGTGAGCAACTGTATTGTGCATCACTTGTCTTTCTTGGGGTTTATTTCTTTCTTTTTGTTGTCTCCTTTATCTTTCAATTTGTTAGTATTAGTGTTTCAGTTAATAAACTGTTCTTATCTCAACCCCCAGGTTTTACGTTTTTTTCTGATTCTCCTCCCATCCCACTGGTGGCAGGAGGAGTGAGCGAGTGGCTGTGTGGTACTTAGCTGCCAGCAGGGGTTAAACCATGACAATGGGTAAATACCAGTCCCTTTTGCCTGAGGAGAAAGAAAACTCTGTTAAAAGTTAGGTATAAGAATACAGGTCAAGGAAATGAGTTAGGATTTACTCATCCCAACACTGAAAAAAAATATTGCTATTCGTATTATATACAGCATACAATGCTAAACTGAGAGGGGAAATGCATTAAAAGATATTTATAAAGAGAGTAAAGAGCTCTGATGGATGAACTAAGTGAAGAAAATAGCCATGTATAATGTACTAAGAAATGCAGTATTTTGCATCAGTAAATATTGGACCACAATAAAGATGAAGATCAGAGTGGGGTTTTGGATTCACTTTTTGAGAAGGGGAAGATTTTATTCCATTATTTGGGAATATATAAACATACAAAACCATTATGCATTAGCCCAATGACAGGAATATAAACACGTGAGTGAGCAAGAAGCTAAAGGAGGGAAAGAAAGGATTCTCAGCTGATTTTGCTTTCAAATATATTTGGAAAGCTTCCCCTAAGGATGTGAGACATACATATACCTGAGGGAAGATTTTAGATCAGTACCAGGTCATCTGAGAATTGACATTCAGTTTAGAGGAAATAAAGATACATTATAGTACTGAGAAAGATGGACAAGTACGTGAAAATGAACAGCAGGCATGCTGGCGTAACAAATCCAGACTGCTACTGAATTAAGAAATAAAGGGAAAACAGGTTTACTTGAGCAGAATTCAGGTCAGAGAAAAGAAAAGACTGGGCAATGCAAAATGGAAATTTCACTGCACTGTGAAAGACAGGAGGAAATATAAGATACCCTATCTTTTAATGACAGCTATTTATACAAAACCCTTGTTCTTAGCTGAAGTAAATTCATTGACTTCAGAGAAGTTTGAAGTTCTGTGGAGAAACAGACTAAATTCTTGGATGCATCTGTTTGAACAAAATCAATTTCATATTACATAGACTGTTGGAGGCAACATTTATCATTCCAATAATAGCTCATTCTCTGTTACTTTGTTGCCTTCAGTAGTATTGGGTTCAACACAATGAGGAAACATATTCTTAATTTCTTTAACTATACGGGAATCTGTTCTCTTATGTGTTTGGATATGTCAGGATGGAACCTTATTTGCATTCATCATTTTCAATGAGGTATGACACTGCTTTTAGCCAAAATCTTGCATTTTTTTCTTTAATTTCCTTTTCTTTCAGTTTAAATACAGGGTCTTTAAATACAACTCAGAATAAATCACTTCCATTCTTCTACATCTTCTATCCTCTCCTCCCCTCAGAAAACATACTTCAGAGAAAGTAAATTCCCAAGTTGTTGAAAACAACCTGAAATACCAATATATCTCAGTAGTGTCATTTAATATAATAACGAAGAAAGCTGATTTTAGAAAAACTAAGCTCCTAGTTTGCCAGCTTGCAGTCACTAAAGAAATATCTAAAGGTCAAGAATTCTTTCATTTGCAGGAATAACTGCATGGATTTGGTGGGAAATTTTAAAACCAAGACAACTCAAATCAATTTAATCTCAAGTAAAATGGAAAATCTTAATGAGTAACATCAGACAAGAAAAAACAGTGGTAATTGATGTTAATTTTCCCAAATGATGTTCTGGGCTTTGCTTTCCAGAAACTGGAAAGCAGGTCTGGAAAAGTAAAAGACTGTGTGGAAAAAAGTAAATTCTTAGATGAATCTGAAGTTAATGTTCGACTCTGCCACTTCCAAAGAAGAGACTCCTTTAAAGTATTTTTGTGTAAGCAAGAATCATTACTCCAGCCAAGAAGATTAAGGATTCTGGAGCATTAATCTTTGTGGGAATGTGGGCATAAACAGTGTCTCATGGGATTTTTTTTTTTTAAAAAAGAATATAATATTTATAAAAAATGAGCTATTGCTTTGGCTTGTGGCAAACCATCCAGCTGGAGGTTTCTCTATGGTTGCCTCTTAAATCTGTAACAGTTTTAAAAATCAAGCATCATATAATGTAAAGAACACAAAATACAGTCCAAATTTCAGAGGACTGTACCTGACAGTCTTATTCAGTTACCTTATCATCCTCTGAGATCTGGGTGGTCAGAATATTTCTTTTATTAGAAATCTTCTGAAACCATACAGATTAAGATATCACGCAGACTTTCATTTTGAGTGCTACGCCATTACTACCTTCAGTGGAGTGATTTTTTTCTGGAAAATAAGTACTTGATTGTGATGCTACAGCTGTGAATCACAACAGTCAGGCAACAAGACACAGCAGCTTCAGCACTTCAGCAAACTATTTTGGTGGTGAAAAGAAGTATTTTGGATCAAGATATATTTAAGAAATATTCATGAAGGGACCACATGTCCCCATGAGCCTTTGAGAGATCCTTGTGGTCAGTGTTGTTGATATAATTCAGATTCTTTTACTACTTCTTAGTCACTCCTTTGTTTTTATTGAGACAAAAATAGGTCAGTGTACATGTGTGTTTATGGAGAGAAACCTAATCCAAAAGTTTCAAAATAATTTGCAATTCTTTTTCCCCCAATTTAAAACTTCCAGTAATCCCTGCCATCTCTCTAACCCTGTAAGTAACACCGCAAGTACAGTATAACTTCCCTTGCTGGGCTTTTTTTCCTAGCATTACCTTTTAGCTCTGCTGCCCATGTCACGTAGTTAGTGGTAGCATACAGATAGCATATTCCTGTTGTTCTTATAAGCATCCTTTCATCACCTTCAGATGTTGGAACCAAGAGGATTATAACACCAGTGTTTAGGATTCATTTGAATTTTCCAAAGCTTTTATGTATCTAAGTCATGTTTAAATGCACTTCAAAAGAGGCCTATATAAAGAGAAATAGAATCAAAACACATAAGAAATCTCCGTTGGGGCTATTTTGGCATTAAAGATGTACTGGAAAATTGGAAAGATCATTTGTCATAACTTTGAATCCTAGTAGAAAAGATAAACAGAGAAAACTATCAAAGTACGAGAAAGTGTTGGACTGAGGCAGTTCACCAAATGATGCAAAGAAAGGTCTAGACAAGTTTTAGGTTCTTGAAAGCATAGGTTCTAGAAAGCAAGACTTATGTTCTCCTGGTAACATATCATAATGTCAGTTAGTCCAGACTGAAACAAATAGAATAAACACTTTGATCTTTCAATGATAGTGAAACCAACATAATATGTACTAGCTGTCTTCTGTGATCAGAAGAAGATCAGATCATCTTCTGTGATGCTGGCAAAGATCTCCTTAGAAAGCAAAAGGCTGATGAAAAGATGCTTTTCGCAGTGGATGGATGGCATGTTCATTTGTAGTAAGTGAATGATCTCCTTCCTTAGGGTGAAGGAAAAACCATGTTCTTAGAAGTTGTGTAATTTTGCATACATTTTCTTATTGCATATTGCAACATTAATTCTGGTTCTAGAAATAACTATATTAGCTGTTATTTCAACACCTTATCTGAGACTATAAAATACTTTTTCAAATATTTTTTCAATAGGATTGCAAATATTTTGTTCTTTCTTACTTTTTCAAATTATTTTGAACACTTGAAAGAAGATATCCCCACGTAAGATATAAGTTTATTTCAGAGAACAGAAAATAAATTAGAAATCATAACTTAATTATAAGTATTTTTAAGATATCCACACAACAGCACTATTGAGAATTTCAGTCATTTACATTGGCCAGAAGATAAAACTGCAACAAGAGAAGTATTGATTCTTGGGTGTTTAGTTTTGATATGGAACAAACCCAGTAGCTTTCGAGATTTAAGAAGCAAAGGGTATTTAGCTGACATGTGAAAAAATAGGCTCAAACTCCCACATCACCTGATACTGTCTGTTTCTAAATAAAAATTTCATTCTGCTTCTAAAAGAATTCCCTAAAGCTTTTTTCCTCTTTTACCTGGCTTGTTGCTATAAACAGTCTCAATCTTCTTAAAAAAACAAATTAAATGTCATTTTTTTACTCATTTAATCTTTTGCAGTTTTTCAGAGACTAGATTTCTGAAGTAGCCTGTGAAAAATACTTTTTACTGAAATTCTTCCTGTGAAATCTATTCTACAAAACTTAGAATCATAGAAAGATAGAATCATTGAATCATTTAGGTTAGAAAAGACCTTTAAGATCATCAACCATAAAACTAACACTAAGTCTACCACTAAACCATGTCCCTAAGTGCCACATCTACATGTCCTTTAAATACCTCCAGGAATAGTGACTCAACCACTTCCCTGGGCAGCCTGATCCAATGCTTGATGGCACTGTCAGTGAAGAAATTATTCCTAATATTCAATCTAAACATCCCCTGGAGCCACTTGAGGCCATTTCCTCTTGTCCTACCTCTTGATACTTGGGAAAAGAGATGAACACCCACCTCACTACAACCTCCTTTCAAGTAATTTTAGAGAGCAATAGGGTCCCCCCTGAGTGTCCTCTTGTCCAGACTAAAAAAAAGAAACAGTTCCCTCAGCCATGCCTCATAAGATTTGTAATGTAGAGCCTTCACCAGCTTTATCGCCCTTCTCTGGACACGCTCCAGCACCTACATGTCCCTCTTGAAGCAAGGGGGCCAGAACTGAACACAGTATTCAAGGTGTGGCCTCACCAGTACCAAGTACAGAGGTACAATGACTGCCCTAGTCCTGCTGACCACACTATTTCTGGTATAAGCCAGGATGTTGTTGGCCTTTGTGGCCACCTGGGCACACTGCTGGCTCATGTTCAGCCAGCTGTCTACCAACATCCTTAAGTCCTTTTCTGTCAGGCTGTTTTCCAGCCACTCTGCCCCAGGCTCATAGCATTGTGTGGGGTTGTTGTGACCCAAGTGCAGGACCCGGCACTTTTCCTTGTTGAACCTCATACAATTGGCCTTGGCCCATCATTCCAGCCTATCCAGATGCCTCTGCAGAGCCTTCCTACCCTCAAGCAGATCAACACTCCTGCCCAGCTTGGTGTCATCTGCAGGCTTCCTGAGGTTATACTCAATGCCCTTGTGCAGATCATTGAAAAAGGTATGAAACAGGACTGACCCCAGTACTGAGCCCTGGGGAACACCACTTGTGACCAGCAATCAACTGGATTGAACTCCACTCACCATTAGTCTGTGGGCCTGACCATCCAGCCAATGCTTTACACAGCGTAGAGTACACCCGTCCAAGCCATGAACATCCATTTTCTCCAGGAGGATGGTATGGGAAACACCGACAAAGGCTTTACTTATGTCTAAGTAGAAAACATCCACAGGCTTTCCCTCATCCACTAAGTGGGTCGCCTTGTCATAGAAGGACATCAAGGCAGTCAAGCAGAATCTGCCTTTCATAACTCCATGCTGCCTGGGCCTGATCATCTGGTTGTCCTGTGCATGCCATATGATGGCACTCAGAATTATCTGCTCCATAATCTTTCCCGGCACAGAGGTCAGATTGACCAGCCTGTAGTTTCCCAGATCCTCCTTCCAGCCCTTCTTGTAGATGGGCATCACACTGGCCAACCTCCAGTCAACTGGCACCTCCCTGGTCAGCCAGGACTGCTGACAAACGATTGAAAGCAGCTCAGTGAGCACTTCTGCCAGCTCGCTTATACATTGGGTGCGTCCCATCCAGCCCCATAGACTTGTGTATGTCAAAGCGGCGTATCAGGTTACTGACTATTTGCCCTTTGATTTTGGGGGCTTCATTCTGCTCCTCATCCTTGTCTTCCAGTGCAGGGGGCTGGGTGTCAGAGAACAACTGGTCTTACTATTGAAGACTGTCGCAAAGAAGGCATTAAGTACCTCAGCCCTTTCCTCATCCTTTGTCACTATGATTCCTTCCTCATCCAATAAAGGATGGAGATCCTCCTTAGCCCTCCTTTTGTTGCTAATGTATTTATAAGAAGGTGCTTTTAATGGTCTTTTATGGCAGTAGCCAGATTAAGTTCTAATCAGGCTATGGCCCTTCAAATTTTATCTCTGCATAACCTCATGGCATCCTTGTACTGCCCTGTCTTCCAAAGGTCATAAACTCTCTGTATTTCCCTGAGCTCCAGCCAGAGCTCTCAATTCAGCCAGGCCAGCCTTCCTCCCTGCCAGCTTGTCTTTTGGCACATGGGAACAGCCTGCTCCTGCGCCTTTAAGATTTCCTTCTTGAAGAATGTCCAGCCTTCCTGGACCCCTTTGACCTTCAGGACTGCCTCCCAAGGGGGTCTGCCAACCAGGCCCCTAGACAGGCCACAGTCCTCTGTGTTCACTCCCTCCGGCACTCCCTCCTTACTTCTCTGTGAATCAAGAGCTCTGTCATTTCCTGATTGCTGTGCCCAAGACGGCCTCCAACCATCACATCACCAAGTCCTGCTCTGTTCACAAACAGCAGGCCCAGTGGGGCACCTTCCCTCACCAGCTGTGTCAGGACGCTCTCACACACACGCCAGGCACCTCCTGGACCGTTTCCTCTCTGCTGTGTTGTATTTCCAACAGACATCTCTAAGTCTGAAGTCCCCCACAAGAATATGGGCTAGTGATCGTGAGACTTCTCCCAACTGCTTATAGAGTATTTTGTCTGCCTCTTCATCCTGCTTGGGTTGTCCATAAAGACTTCCCTCATGATAGCTGCTTTGTGGCCTTCCCCTGGATTCTTACCCATAGACACTCAACCCTTTAATAGCAATTATCAAGCTCTAGACAGTCAAAACACTCCCTAACATACAGGGGTACTGCACCTTCTCTCCTTCCTTGCCTATCCCTTCTGGAGAGTTTATAGCCATCCATTGCAGCACTCCAGCTTTGCGAGTCATTTGTGTTTCCATGATGGCAATTCTGTCATTCTTCCAGTACAATAGCTTCCAGCTTCTCCTGTGTACCGTCCATGCTGCATGCATTTAGTCAAAACAGTTCTGGGATTTTACTGGAGTTGTTCTTTTCCTTATAAATAGCAAAACCATTGCTAAGTCTGCAAACAACACATAGTAAGACACATCTCAGAAATGGCCTCAGGTTTTGTAGGGTCTGTCTTGTGAGTACAAGTAGTTGTGTTACAGCTCTTGGTGGGCGAGCAACATGTTCTTACTAGAACATTCTAGAATAACTGCTTCACATGTCATGGTTTAACCCCTGTAACTAAGCACCACATAGCCACTCACTCACTCCCCCCACAGTGGGAGGGGGGAGAGAATCAGAAAAATAAAAGTGAGAAAACTTGTGGCTTGACATGAAGACAGTTTAACAAGTAAAGCAAAAGCCACACATGCAAGCAAAGCCAAACAAGGAATTCAATCACCACTTTCCTCTGGCAGGCAGGTGTTCAGCCATCTCCAGGAAAGCCGGGCTCCATTACATGCAACGGATGCTTGGGAAGACAAACACCACAATGCGAGACATCCCCACCTTCCTTCTTCCCCAGCTTATATACCCAGCATGACATTCAGTGCTATGGTATATCCCTTTGGCTAGTTTGGGTCTGTCCCGGCTGTGTCCCCTCCCAATTTCTCGTGCCCCTCCAGCCCTCTTGCTGGTGGGGACCGAGAAACTGAAAAGTCCTTGGCTCAGTACAAACATTACCTGGCAACAACTAAAAACATTGGTGCGCTGTCAGCATTGCTCTCACACCAAATCCAAAACACAGCACTGCACCAGCTACTAAGAAGAAAATTAACTCTACCCCAGCTGAAACCAGGACACATCTTCATTAATTTCCCACTGGTTTCCAACTTCAGATAATTTGGCTTTTCTGATGTGGTAATTTTGTTTCATTTTTCATTCTGAAAAAGTTTTCATGTTTGATAGGCTTTTTAGTCAGAACATACATTCAGCCACCCTCTAGGATTAAAAGAGGATGGAAAGGCTCCAATACAATTTCTACAAAAATACTTCACCCCTCATGCAGATCGCTGAAGCCTGCTGCTATCCACCTGAAGCACCATGTTTGTCTCCCTCAAACTAAAGAGTTGCTCCCTCAGATCACAACAGTCCTTAATTGCTGTTACAGCTGTCAATATTCTCAACTTAAACCAATCTTCATTTATCTTCATTTGGCATCTTTAGGACACATTTATTCAAAAGTTACTTTGAAATAATTTAAAAGTACTTGGCTTTCCTAAAAATAATTTTTTCTTGTTGCTTGAGATAAAAGTACAACAGAGATGCTCTACTATCCCTCTGGAAAGAGCAAACAAATGATGTCACAGAAGAAAAATATCACCTTTATACTGAAATGCAGACAACTGCTTCATTTACCCAGACCATCCTGGATGCATACTCTGCTCCTGACCAGGTCTCTTATAATTCTCACACTCCTTAACAAAAATCCTTGAATTTTAACCCAGTCCAACCCCCTTCTCCCCTCAACTCAACAGAACTTAAAGGTTAGAACCCCACACTGATGCAAGGCTTTTATAGCCTTATGGTCAGACCACTTCTAATATCCATCGTTCTTATACCACATTTCCCAAAATGCCTTTAACTTGTAGTCTGCAATTGGAGTCAATATTCATGCAGGAAAAAAAGAAAAAAAAAAAAACCACAAAAAAAAGAGAGTGCCATTTATGCCTTCAGTTTTGCTGGACCATCCTCATAACACCACACTTTGGAGATACCTTATAGAGTACATCTCTGAATCATCAGTTTATTTAAAAAAGAGAAGTGATTTGGGATTATTGGTACTTCACTTGTTCTATATAATTTATGGCAACAATTGATACTTCTAATACCAGGTGAATAAATCAAGGTGAGTCTCTCTTTCATATGAAGTTTCCTTTTTAAATCGAGTATGCTGTTCACTCCTGCCTGTCAGTCACCCATCTATTCATTCTGCTTTTTCACTTCTGCTTTCTCCAACATCCATAACAGGTCTTTAGACACAAACAAATATCTTCATGTTCTTTAGGTCTGTCAATTAATTCAGCTCCTGAAACTGTATATTATTCCAATCTTTCAGCTTTCATATTAATTATCTTCCTGCAGACCCACCTAAGGAATCACATGAACAAGATCCCACATGCAAGTGGATTTTATTTTAAGTTGCTCAGAGTTATCAGAATCCAACTCATCCTGTTGCTTAATATTCTGTTAAAAATGCAAAGTTTGAAACAAACAGAACTTGATGCTTTTTTTTTTTTCTTTAGGTTACAGTAATTGAAATGGATAAAATTACACCTGAGCTTACAGAAATATACCTTGATTAAAAAAAAAAGGAACTTTTTTGCTGAGGGTGGCAGAGATGGGCTAGAAGTAGTGCATGTCATTACTTCTATCACATATTTGCAGGACTATATCACAGCAGCTGTATGATTGCATAACTGATCCTAAAATGTCTCTTGGCCAAAGCAGCATATCAGATGTCATTAAATCTAGTCAGAAATTTCTCTGTAACTTCTTTTTTTTGTTGGAAAGGGATGATTTAGTGAAATCAGACTATTTTGTGAAAATTCACCTCTGAGTTCAGAAAGAAAGATTTGTTAGGTTTGTTTTTATAAAGTGGCAGAGAAAATGCTTTGTAAGCTTCAGAATAGTCATTATTGTGAGTGGTACTAACCTGGCAAATAGGAGACCAAGTTTAATAACTCATTCTCGCTTTGAAACCAAGTATTTTACATACCCAGAGAGTAATTTCATTATGGGTCTACAGAGTCAGGGTCTTACTTTTTACCTTTACAGTGTTCTGTCATTTCTGTTTAGTATCTCTTGAGCCAGAAGAGAGAGACAGATAGTGTAGCTTGGTGGACAAGTAGTGGACAGATAGTGTTGGCCACTTAATCAGGATGTGAGAGTTCAAGGTTCCCTACATAAGTGAGTACTCATTTACAAAAAAGAAAGACTCTGACAGGAGACACTCAGAGAACTCTTACATCAGTTGTCAGATAAGAAGGACTTACGTATGATGCATGGTTGATAGAATCAAAACTTTCGCCTGGATCAGGTAAAGTAAAAGCTTCAATGGGTAACCTGTCTTCCAGGGAACATGCTTAATCTGATAGCTGGATCCATCAACTAACATGCCCTTTTGGTTCTGAGATGATATTTTTTGAGGGAAAGTATTTCTGCACTTTAATTGCTACCTACAAGCTAAAGCCAAATCCCGAACACAATGTTAATGTAAGGCACTGATTTTTGCAGTCTGTCTTCCTTTTGCATCAATTCCTTTCACCTTCTTATTTCATCTGTCCTTTGGTGGTGTGTTTTTTTTCTCTCTTGTGCTTAATAGGTCTTAGCCAAGCAAGATTTCAACTCATAGCATTGTGGTGAATCTGTGACCATAATGACAGCCAAAAGCAATTTAACACCATGCCCTGCCCCCTCCCCCCTCCCCTCCCGCCCCAACACATATAAAACAAACATACAAAAAACCCCAAACAAACAAAACCAAAACACAACCAACCCTACCCCCAACATTATGCTTGTTCAAGTTTTCAAATCTTTCACAGACTAAAAAAGCTTTATATAAAAAAGCAGATACAGTTTTGGTTTGGGTTTTTATTTTATTTATTTTTAACAGAAAAGCCACAAGTGAAGTAAGCACCATGAAAAGTATATTTCTCTCTCTTTTGGGTAATTTCTGTCTTGTTGAGTTTTCAAGTAACTAGGACACTGAAAAAGCAATGGCTGCTTCAGAAATCTCCAACTAATTTCTGTCCTTTTCTTTTAGAAGGACAGCTATTATAATATTTTAACACTGCGATTAAATTGATGCTTCTTTTCTATGTCTTTATAGATGTAAAGTAAAAAGAAATGTTAAATATCTGTCTTAATATTTTACACTGCAAAAGATCTCTCTCTTGAAAAAGGCAGAGGAAATTCTACATAATGTAATTTCTACTCATTTAAATCCATACTTGCAAACTGATGTCTGCAATGAGAAACCCTAAACGGAAAAAAACCCCAACATTTTGTTTGATTCTTTTGCAAAATAAATTTAATTAATGAAGAAACAAAACTAATACAAAATAGAAGAAAAAAGAACAAAATCAGGTTTTCAACTGCTACTAATCACTGGGTAGTACTTGATTATTTAGTTCACCAGTTTGGCAACCATGGTTTTGGGGGCTTACAACAGAAAGTTTTGTGTTTTGCTTTTTTTTTTTTCTTTCTTTTTAAAAAAAAATACTTTAGTGTACTCAAACCATCCATAATAGTTCATTAGTCACATATGGTGGTCTTAGCTTGAGGCTTGGCATGCGTAGGGCTTGGCTGAAAGATCTCCATGTTTGCACCCCGCAGGTGATTTTAATTTTATACACAAAAATCAGTGTGTGTACCTTTTCAAATGGATGAGTCACCCTTAAAGTAACAATCCACCTTTAAAAATAACGATTAAGAGCTGTGGATGAAACAACTTTGTTAAGCTGTTGCAACAGTGGAGCAGAGGTAGATTAAATACTATACAAAACTTAATTTTCCCTTTAAGAAGGAAAGGAGAGAAGTAGGATATTCCCCTGGGCTCTTCCCCTCCTAAGTAACTTTTTACTCTTCCGGCTGGAAAATGGCAGACAACTTCGTCCATTCTCCCTGTAGGTGTGGAGAGCCATAGAAAGCACTATGCAGTTTCACTATTACATCTGAAATCAGGATACTGGATTAATCAGGATACAGCCATTAATCAGTTATACTCTGAGGCTCAAGATGGCTAAACAGAGCACACGAATAGTCATGAAGAATCTTCTTTTCTCTTATTAAACTGCTGAGGAAACAACTTGAATATATTTGACCTACCATATACTGGCACATTGCCCTGATGAAGTCAGGGAATAACACTCCTAGAGAAGTACATATGGGATAATTGATTCTGAATCACATTGCAATTTGCCTCTGCAAAATTGAATTCTTACAGAGTGAGTATTCAGGCATGGCTTCAGGGCAGTCACTGAGGCTCCATATCAGGAGACATATGTTAGATTTAAACTAACCAGGTTGAGTATTGCTGTCAGTGTAGCCATAGCAACACAGAGCTTAGCCTGCACTCATCTCTGATCTGCAGCAGAGACATGCTAGCAGTCAGAACACTTGCTAGTTAGTCTAAAGCTGGCTTGGGTATGCCTGTTTGATCTGAAGTGCCTGCACTAAACACCTACTCTGAGACTGCTGGGAGACAGAAAATTCCACTTTGAAAATCTTTATGCATACTGGCTATCTACTGGAAGATTGGACTTTCAGATCAGGCAGCACTAGGAAGAGAAATGTCTTAAAAACAAGTCGTTTCAGTTGTGTGAAGGATATGAGTGCTTTTCTAGAATTGAACTGCTCGAACATTGTATTAGTATTACTCTTACTAGTTGCCATGGCATTTGACGTTGAATACAGGAGACTTCTAATTTAGTTTATTCTCTTCCAGATATACTTGCACGCATACATACATAAACATCAACAAATAAAAATATCCCAGAAGGAATATATAATTTGGAAGACAACTCAGAAAACTAACATTTAACAGGAGTTTCCTGATGGTAATGGATCTGTGGTTTTGAAAGCTGTGAAATATTATAGTGCAAAAGACCTCATAATTATCCAAAAAGATATATGTAATCGATGTGGGAAAGTTCTATAGGTAAGAAAACTGAAGAAGAAACAAATTTTGTTATATGGTTGTTTCATCTACAAATTTCATGTCCGTTCTGTTTCCTGGATAATTAATGAAAGATAAATAAAACATGATTTTGATGGAACAAATTGCTTACTTTCCTTTTTTTTGCAGCTCTTCAGTCTACACAATCCATTGGGGATAGAGTTCATAATTTAATACAACTTAAATTTTTAAAGTAAGATTTTTGAGGCTTTTGCAAAATATTTCTCACTTTTCATTTACTTTCATTACACATCTGCATCTCTGGATATGGTCAGACTTTTTCCAGTGGATTGTTTATTGACAAAATATATTTAACTCAAAGTGAGATATTTGTGAAAATGCGCTGTTTTATGCAAACTACATTTAAAAATATGGAAAGTATTTTGTGACTGATTAAATATTGTTTGACATTTTTGAAACATCTTTTCATATTTTTTTAAATTTTATTTTTAAAATATTAATATTAAGGTTTCTTACCTGAAAGGGTCTTTTTTGATTTCATCAACATGAAACAACAGGATGCAACTAGATAATTTCTTATTTTCATTTATTTAGAAACAACTTTTTTCCTATTTTTTCTTTGTTATAGAAAACACAGTATCTGGAAAAAATATGGAAAATGAAATAATCTGCAAACTTTTCCTCTACACTTAAATATCTTCCTTTTTATAGAAGGAAGTTAGGCTTGTCCATTAACGTATCATTTTCATAATCTTTTGCTAATATCTATAGTAGAAACCTTATTCTTAAGCTTATTAGTAAGATTGTGAGAAGACAATAACAACTTTAAGTAGGAGTATTCCTCTCATCTTTTCCTTAGTTTTTTTTAATACTTATACATGCAAAAGCTTCTCCAGCAGGAATGGAAGCTTGCTTCATTAAGAATGACTGTACCGCCAAGGTGAAACATTGACAAGTACTTTTCAGTCAGAGATATTTTTTAATGTATGGATTTTGAGGGTAAACTTGGGTTAAGTTTGCAAGTTTTTCTATAGAAACCTTTACTGCATAGGTTTCCAAATTACATGTAATTCCCACAGGTGGTAATCCTGGAAAACGTGGGTAAGAATAGTGAACCTGACAGAAATTCAATAGTTTCTATATATACTCAGACTTGTGAGTTCACTGGAAGCAAAGCCAGAAACTCAAAACTGGGTCTTACCCTGCACTTCACTATTCAAGAAGGCCCTGCCTGTTTCTTTTATCTTCCTGATTAACTCATGTTCTTTGCTATATTTTTCAGCAAATCACTACATTTTTCAGCTAGAAAACAACTGTAATCATTCAGTGAATGGGAAGATAAGCTCAAAAGCATTAATTTCTGCTGTGAAAGCACTGAGAAAGACAGACAAACAACATCCAAGGGAAAGCGTGGTGGACAGCTGAGTGGACATTTGCCTTAACAATTTTGTGGAACAAAAAGGTATGAGCTTTGCTGACTCAGGCACGTATCAGGTGTTATAGCCACAAGAAAGAATGAGACACTGGTTTCCAGCCCTGCAGAGGCAGGGGTGAGACAGTATTTTTTCCGCCTTCACATCCCATGGTTTTGATGCCTGTAAACAGCTAACTGTGCATGTGCAGGGTACTAGGTCAGTGACCCTGGGGAGGGTCTCCTCTGATGCAACCCCAAAATAGTCCCAACGTGACCCTGAAACAGTCCTCCTGCAACCATCTGGGATACACCAAGGCTGCGCAGAACCGGACCACACCTATCCCCATCTAGCATCACACCCACCATGCATATGCATGAAGTTTCTTGGAACTGGGTGGAGATTTGGGGTCTTGGACTGTATAAAAATGGTACTACTAGAATCTCGCGTGGGACCCCCACCACCAAGAGTGAAAGGACCAACAGGACACTGCTGGATCTGCAACTGGTGATCTCTTTCCTTTATCTCTCCCTCTCTCTCTTTGTCTCTCTCTCCCTCTTCTTCTCTCTTTCTTCTTCTAAGAGTGTGGCATGGGACTCGCTTATCCAGTTAAGTAATTGTCATTGAGTTATTGTACCTACCCACATGCCCTGTATTGTGTATTAATAAATTGGTTGTCTGGTGTTGTTTCGCCTTAATACAGTCCAAGAGGAGCACAGACTTGCTTGTTGGCCCCAAAGGGAGGGAGGTCATCCTGAATGGCTCATTTTAGGTCACAACAAGAAGGGGCTTAAAATTAACCTTATCTCTCTCTGAACAGCTTTCATCTCAGAGCAATGTAGAACTTCTCTGTGACTTCGCACACCAAAAATTATGCTGTGAAGAAAACAGTAGCTATCAAGTGACAATCTCAACAAACCATGATGTCCAAATACTCACCTGTTAGGCATGCTACTGATTGCATCCTTGCCAAAAAGCTGTTTCAAAGTCATTCGTGCAGTGTTGTCCTCTGATGAAGCTGTATTTTTGGATAATGCAAGGCAACTGCTGAAGAGTACTTCCTCAGACATGAAAATTCCTTTCATTCAGTGACAGATTTTTTAACCTGAGTGATGTTAAGCAGAAAGTGTATAACCCCAGACTTTTCTGATGGTTAAAATCTTTTCAAACTCATTTGGTTGGAAGGTGGACATATGGGTAGCATTCTCTTTCAGTAAGATGGTTGGTCAAGCATTGACCCTAGCAGGTGACCTGGGTGCTTCGCAATGAAGAAATTGTGTTGTAGGACAAAACAAACTACTTGCAGAGAATGGATTTTCATGGAAGTCCCTTCTCATCCTTTGGATGAAGAAATGTCACTGGCTAATTATAAAACTTGAAGAAAAATGGAAGGTGACTTGTAACAAGTTTAGCAGCTAGTTTTGCAGTCATTCTTCTATGTCAGCTGCCAATTCAGGAATTATTCCCATCCATACAGACATATTTAATTTTTTATGGAGTCCAAAGAACTTTATGTTGTCCTGAATGTCAAGGTAAGGATTTTTTTTTGGGGGGGACAATTGTGATGATATCCCAGCCACAAACGGTCTCGCAAATTCCATCTCCATATTAAATCATTCCAAATCCATATTCCATCACTCTCTTTAGTAGTTGTTCTTGGAAGAGACAGAAGAAAGAAACACTTGGTCCAGCCTTTGGTAAGCACTGATGCACATGAAGAGGAAGGACAGTTTCTCAGATTTAATCCAGCTCTAAGGCTGCCCTCTCTGCTGCAGCTAGATCTGCGGGGGATGAGCAGCAACTAAATGTCAGCTCCCACCAACACCTCTGCCTGATTGTTAGGCTCTGGATGCCCAGGGTTTGGTGCCTGTTCTCCAGGCCAGCTCTGATAGTGAGGCAACCAGCCTTGAAGCAGAGAGCTATTTGTTGGAAGAGCTGTGCAAAACCACTGTGGGAGCTCATCCCCTTCTTTCAAGTGCTGCTTTTACCTCAGCTACTTTCCAGCTGTGCTTGTATTTGGCCACATATACACTTGACCTGGACCTTGAGTCTGAGATTGAGCAGCGTTGCCTGACTGGGTACCATCACCAGACCTGCTTTGCTGTTCTGGCTGGGGTACCATGGGGTAGCATCCTGTGTGGGTCCTCTGTCTGCCATGCTGCAGTCCCAGGTCCCTGGACCTTACGGAGCCCTTTCTTCACACACACTAAAGGTCAGACTGAGGAGCAGGCAGGCATCTGGAAGAGGCAAAGCTACAACAGGGGTGGAAAAAATGGCAGAGAACACTGTTAACAGTAGGATGTGACCAGAGGAATTTTGTCTTCTAGCCACTCCATCATAATGGAGTGACAGGTTTGGTCTGGAGTTTTGGCACGTGCTCATGAACAGGACCACACAACCATTAAGAAAGGCTGTTGTATGGGGAGTAAGCTGGCCTGTCCATCATCTTGTACAGGTAGATTGTGGCTGAGGGCTTAGGGGGCAAAATCATGTGCAAGTAGGTGGATAGAAGGCATCTGTGGACTCACAAATTTTGGGGAATCTTTCCTATTCAAAACAGAGATTATTTCTGTTAAGCTTCTCTTGAAATTGTGTCTGCATTTTTTTGTATACCATGAGATAAGATTTTACTAGTTCAGAACCACAAGTGGTCAAACCTGAGAGGAGAGAGAAAGGAAGGCTTAAGGAACCAGCAGCCAAAGTTTTATAGAGGAGCTGTAGAGAGGCAAATTGGCAACACCCACAGGCATGGAGGTGTCACTGGTCAGTAAGACCTGCCAGTACTGGCTGGTGTTTTCCCAGACTCTCAGTTTGTTACTTACAATTCTAGTCGGCAACCAGTGCCTCTTTTCTATTATACCTCTGGACCTCACCCTGCTAATGAATATCTATCATAAAGTTTATACTGCTCTGAGAAGTAGAGGTCATTATTTTGAATGTTAAACTCTTAATTTTACTATATGTCTTAAGCAGCCATGAGATAGCTTGTACGTAATCATGTTCTGTTTTGAGAAAACCTTTTTCCTCGTGCATATACTGATATATAAAATGGCTGATACACCCTTTCTGTCACAGCTAGTATGTGTTAATACAGTTGTGTATTTAAGTTGTTGTGGGTGAAAGTAACTGGAAAAATATGGCTGAGCTTAGGTTCAGGTCTTGGATTTGTTTAGTGATACAAGGAGCATACTCTTAGGCATAGGACATTTTCTGGAATCTTCTTCTAAGCTTTGCCTTTTTAAGTCTGTATGGACAAGAGTTCACAGAGTTCCCACCAAGACCACACTGTTGCAGGAAGAAGCATATATGCATAAGTAAAGCTAGTCCTAGCATTAGTATAGGAAGAGCTAGGGTTAAAAAAAAAAAAAAAAAAAAAGAGAGTGCTTCAAATGATTGATCTGCTTCTTTCCAAGTAATAAAAGTAAGGAAACAATTCTGAAGCATTTTTATTACTCTGAACCTTTGTATCATCAATAATTTAATATAGTATGTGCTAGAGAAAACTTGAAGAATCTCACTGAAACATTTGAATACTATTTGGACTGCCTTAGCTAGTAAAATGGTCCATCAACCTCCTAGAAGTAATTGAGAAAATTTAGTTCCAAAGGTACTTGGTAGAACAATATCCAGAGAGAAATACAGGGATATGACTCTTTCCCCAAATTATATATTGATCTTTCCCCAAAAGCACATCTACAAAGCAAGGATGAGACTATGGCTTGTTGCTGTCAGTTGTCTTGCAGGATTCGCGGGCTGAATGAATTACATATCTTTCCAAGAGCTTTTTTTTTTATTTTTTTCCCCCACAGTTTATAGTTGCACTCTAAGCAAATATAGCTACAGTAACAAAATGTTATTGCCTTGTCCATCAAAACTTTGCAGAATCTAATCTTTATTAAAAAAGGGAGTTTTAATTCTTACTTAATGTGTTTCATATAAGCACTTTTTTGCTTAATTTCCATTGTGTTTTTACATAGTTTTCTTAATCAAACAGTTTGTGTCAGTTTATGATGTGTTTCTTTACAGGAGCTATAGATTCTTTTTCCTTGTGAACAGTTTTTGGTCATCTTCAAATCTATTTATTATCACTCATGAGATTTTAGGTTAACATCATATTTATTGTGAAAAATATGAAAACATTAAACAGAGGTAAAATTAAAATATTGCTAATGCAGCAGTCTTAGGAGCTCATATAGTCCCTCTAGTTAAATTAGCTAAAATAATTTAAAACTGCATTAAAAAAATGTAATTTTTATCTTAATAAACAACAGATTTATTTTATTCTCTCTAGTTATCATGTTGTATTCTTATCAGATCTTATGACTTATCTGCTTGTATTCAGAATCAATAGGTCTGTATAGTTAGTATATATCTAACAATTTTTCTGAGCAGTTTCCTCTGAATGGAACTGTATTTTAAAGGTAGAAGTGCTGTAGACAACACAGTAACCTGACTATAATTAAAAAAAAAACAAAACAAAACACAAAAAACACCATACCATTTATTCTGAGAAGCTGCACCCAGCTATGCCCAAAATTGCATGCAATCTGTATGATGCTTGCTGGATGGATGAGTCTCTTTAGCTTTTTCTGTGCCTTTCAGGTTTATATATCTCTTAAATAACATTTTAAGACAACATTTCTTTTTTTTTTTCTTTTTTTGTTCTTTCATTTTGTAAGTAATTTAATTTAATTACTGTCTGGAAACTTTTTCTTCTACAAAAGCTTCAGAAAATGCTATAAAGGTAATTAAACTTTTGTACTAAATAGGACTAGACTGCATAGCTTTCCTGGTTGTGAAACCATGCAATTTAACGTTAGGTACCTGCCAGGTCCAAAAATAGAATTCTTATTCTTTTTCTGTATTGTTCCCTCTGTGCTTCCATTCTTTTATGATTTTTGCATTTGACTAGTAGTTAATTGCACTTGGAGACAGTGAATCACCCATCAGATAATAAGATGAACAGTATACTAAGTAGAAGGCAACATTTTATTCCAAAACTAATATCTTTATGACCAGGTAAAGGAAGCACATATGAATATTGTGCTAAGTCTTGATACTTCTAAAAATACTTCGAATTATTGAGGAAGAGAAAGCAAAATAAAAGAAAGAGAAAGGAAATTTTCACTTTTAAGAGAAGAATATCACTTGTATAGATAATCAAATTAAAGTGCTATTGTTTGGGAACTAGTCTCACATAAACACCTGCAGAAGCTACTGATGAACTGGGCCAAAGAAATCAAGAATAAATATACATAAACAGTACAGAAATATTATCCCAAAGCCTATAACAAAGCCTTTTTTGCTGTCTTCTGCCCCAGAAATTGGTGATGAGGCTGTCCTCTACCATGAGTTTAGAAACTTATTTTCATTGAGACATGGAGACAAATGTACTGTGGTTTACTAAGAGGAAGAGGACAAATTCTTTAAATACTGCTCCAGATCACAAATTTTATTTTGGTTAGCAGGTATTTATGCTCAAGTCAAACCATACGTCCTGTACTAAATGTAACTATCAACACCTTGTACTGTCTTTCATTCAGTATCGAGTTTAGCTTTCCTGACCCAAAACCCCATTCAAAGGCAAACTAAAAATTCAACAAAGTTAAAAAAGGAGTCACCCTTCCACCCCTGGAGCTGCCATGCATCCCTTTTACATATTGGGAAACAGAGAGTTTCACGTTTCTCCGATTCCTTTTGCTCTTTACATGTTGTCTTAAACAGGAAGTTAGTCTGTTTCCAGTAAATATGCAACGTTGGGCAGTCAGTTTTAATCCTTTGAAAATGGGGCTGAATCCTGCAGCAATAGCCATATTGAGTGAGCCATCACACACTTTGTGTTTGTGGGTTTTGGTTGTTTGTGTTGTTTTTATTTCTGTTGTTGTTTGTTTCTAAAAGACTGCATCTCATCTTCAAATTAATAAGAATTATGTACAGAAGCTCTTCTTGTCCAAACCAATTTCCTCTTGCAGTTTTCTTTTCTGTGCAAATCCCTAGCCAGCAGTCATGCTGAGATAAAAACTCCTGAAGCTGCTCTGCTTTTTAAATCCAGTGGTACAGACAGCACTTCACAGACAGCTTGTACAGCACACATGCACAACAGTGACTTACTGATGAGATTGACACATTCTGTCCTGTAAATCAGCACAGAGAATTAGTGACCACACAGGAAATCATTCTCTAGGAAAAAATTACTTTTATTCAGATTTGTGTAAACATTCAAATATAAAATGTACTGGAAAAAATCTGATTTTTCATCCTTCTCATGTTCCTCTCTTTCCTCCAAAGAAGTAAACTTGTTGCAGTTTCTATATCCATTTATTTTATTTATTTTTTTTGCTTGGACAATTTCCACCAAATTCACTTTAGCTCCTATGTTTAGCTGTGAATGAGCTCTCATAGTCCAACCTGAAAGACACACATTACTTATTCCTGCTACAGTGGAGGCATGAAAAGGTGTCATTGGCCTGGTAGGCCTATTGTCTCTGGCTCTACGTACATCCATGTCTAAATATCTGATGTAAAATAACATGCTGTTTTGTCACAGCACTCTCTAAACTAGCCGGCTGCAACAAGGTCTTTTACCATCTCATACCAACATACTCTTCATACCAGTCCCTCTGCTGCATTCTCCTCACCCAGGGCACATATTCTCTCAGCATCTTCCTCATCTCTTCCTTGGCTGCTCTCTCTTCATTGGCTGCCCAACCTCTTAACAGAACAGCCACACCTGCCCCTTATCTACATCAGCCAACCCACCACCCCTGAAGCCAGCCCACAGGTGTATATTATCAATGCTAATTAACCCAGGTTCATTCCTCTACACTGATTTTGGTAAGAGTCCCATGGACATAAAATATTATTACAGAGCAGAGATGATTTCACATAAGTTACTGATTTGTATGCCATATGTCTAACTATGGAAACTGTTAGTTTTTCAGGTTTGTGAACACTTAGGGAGAAGTATAAAAATACACAGTATTATACAGTAATCCATTATTTGGTTTGTTTATTCCTTTGTATTTTTTAAAAAAAATTGTGGTTTGTAAATTGTTAGATACATACTTTATGTATGATCCTGTCTTCTCTTTTATAGTCCCAGACCGTTAACATCACTTGCCATTAACACCCATTTTAAAATTTGATTAATGTTATGCCACTTTAATTCTGACAACATTTATTTATTATCCCATCTCTTTATGCAGTCAAAATTCCACTGGCAGAAATGTAAAAATTGCTTATATTAGGACTGCTAGAGCTGATTGTCAATATTGTCCTTTATATGAAGAGTAGAGGCATTTCTTACCAAAAAAAATTCAGCTTGCACAATATTTAACAGCATCTCCATGCCACGTTGATAAAACAGTTTTGTTTAAGGTAACACTCCCAGTTGAGTAGACTTGGAATGAAAAATCAGAAGATCTGTGCCACGAGGAGTAGTGGTGGTCCAAATCCAGCTCTCCATAGAATTGTAAGGGCAGGACACCAAGCTGTTTTTAAATAAGTTGAAAAGTATTATGTGATATTATTGTGTGAGATAAATAGGAATGGGTCAACTGAGAAAGATCAATAAATCCCCAAAACATCTTCTCCTCGCTCTTAACTCTAGTGAAAACCATTTAAAAAGATGCACATAAAGGATAGTTGTGACCACAGGTGCTACCAGGGCATAATGTAGTTAGTTCCCTGATGTATTTCAGACAAGGAAATTGATATAATTTCTGTCATTTCTTTTAGTTACTTTATGCCATTAGACATAGTAGCTTTTCCCTGAATAGATTTCAGCTAATGGTTTGGTAAGCAGCTACTAAAGATAGATAAATCGATACGTAGATTGATAAGAATATCTGGACAATATTCTCCTGATTGTGTCCCTAGTAAACCTTAGTGACCTGAAAAGACTTCACGTTATTTTCTGTGGAGTAAGCTGATAGCTCCCACCCATGCCATGAAATGGCAGCATTTTAGATTACTAAAGCTGTTTGTGGTTCAGTACAATTTAGATGGGACGTTATCCAACAGATACTGTAATGGTGTGTTCTGTCTCCAGGGTTTAGACTTTCAAAAATCCCTCCTGCTTGTCTCTGTTTTTCTGTTTTCTGGTACTCATGTGAGTGTGCTTACATTTTGTTTCTATAAAAAGCTATCAGAAAACTATGGGTCAGTGCCAAGCCATTAATATAAATTATCAGTGAACTTGTCATAACCATTTTTAGACCTCTCATTTCATATTTTTTTGAAGAGGTGAGGTTTCCTGGAAGTAAATTTCAGATCTGACTTGTTTGATGTGGTTATAAGCTCCATGGACCAGCAAAGCTGCACAGTTCATTGAGGCAGCACTTAGGGAGCAGCTGTAGAGGGACCCACCTCCTGAGGACAAAAATGCTTGGAGGAAAGCGAGAAGGAAACAATCTTTCCAGGCAACATGAATGAGAAGGGAAAGGTAAATACAAATCATTTTAGGAGAGACTGGTAAGGATTGCCTGGGCAACCCACAGGTGGACTGCTTTAAACTTTCCTACAGCAGCCAACAAAGGCTGAGATTAGTGAAGGAACAAAGAATCTTTCAGATAAGACTGTTCTTGAGACATCTGTCACTAGCTGACTGATAACAAAATGAATTCCATTGATCTCATTAAGCACTTCCCCTTCACATCTCAAACATGGCTGAGAAGTTCAGACTTCTGTTGCAGAATCAGATCAAAGCTGTTAAGCAGCAGCAGAAGGCAGCTGCTGAAATCCCAAGCATGACAACAGCTGTTCTGGAGGCAATGAGAGGCACTTGGTAGACTTCACATGTACAATGATTTCAACAGGTACTCAAGGTCTGAATATAGGGAGGACACTGAGACAATATTCCTGAGGTTGTGATAGCTAAGATGGCAAACCAGAATCTTTCAGGATGATCTTTGTGTGAGTTGCTGGAGTTATTGGAAATCGGGGCCGGTGGCTCAGCGCTGCTGTGAGCAGGAGGTCTCTGTGGAATACCAGGCATCATTGCTATCCAAGGCCTCTGCAGGGAACCAGGAGAGCCATTAAAGCAATCCAAGGGAAAGAATGTTGTGTGAGTACTAAAGGGGGGTGTAAAAACCATCCTACTCTATTGCTCTTCTATGCACACTATCTGCACAGACAAGAAGAAACTGGTTGTTCTCAGCTGGAACTAGGTAGAGGAATAAAGGCTAAAGAAAGCTAAATCATTTGCCTCAGAGGGTATACAAGGTAAACGATGGACCAGCAGCATGGACAAGGTAGCCGTAGGGGAATTTTGAGATGTGGAGTCTTGTAAGGCCACTCATACCTAGATAAGCATGTTAATGATATCAAGCAAAGTCAGTATTTCTTGAGGAACAACATTATAAAACACCAAATTTGAGTACAAGTGTAACAGAATTTGAAATAATGAGGAAAAAACAATTAGGGGACTGTTTGGGAGGAGATTGGGCATAGAAATGGAGGTGTGAAGGAGGCAAAAAGCTGAGTCCAGAAATTGAAGAAATGGGAAACAAGGTAAAAAAATATGTAAAGAACGAAGGACCTGAATCTTTAACCAGTATGATAGTGGACACCTGTGGCTGGGAATGGAGTTGTCGACCCAAAACTACTGGGATACCAAGCCTCTTGGAGCACCCACTCCATTAGGCTTGCCAAAGCAACTTGGACTGGAAGGATGGATAGACTTGAACCCCAATACTAAGAGGTGTGGGAGGGAAGGCTGATGAGTTTATAATGCATTAGTAGTTGTGATTTAAACTTTTAATAATAATTCATAGGTTTAAAATTGTGTTATAGTATGCAAAAATTGCTAACTGTAATTTAGCAATAGTAATGTGTTTACTGGATAATTAGGTTACTGATTTTAGAGTTGGTTTATTTGCTTCTCAATAGTGTGTTGCTTAATCCATAAACACTTTTGTCTCATACTTACATCTCAAGCTCACAGTCTGAAGGGATAGACTCAGACTCTGAAGTAAGAACAGCTCCTTCACTGGGAAACCTAGCTACCTGTCAGTTCTGAATCACCTCTCAGCCCTTCAGTCATGAAGTCAAATCATTTGTACTGGCTGGAGATAAAAGATGAATCCCACAGAAGATAAAAGATGACCCATCCAGCACAAATGCAGACACAAGACAGATGCGTACATCTCTTGACAGCGCTGGGTGCAGAGCAACAGGATAAAAGATCTGTCCCAGAAATAATCAGGACATCAAGGTTATGAAATGACCTGAGATAACAGATGTCAGCTTTTAGAGCACTGCCAAACAAGGCTAAGCAAACGAAAAAGCAGTAAACTGTATTCCCTTCTCCTTTATCACAGCAGGGATTTTTTTCAGTTTTTTGAAGGGCTGCTCACTTGTCATGAAGAAAAGTGTAGAGAATTCTCATCAGATGACATATAATTAGGATGGAGCAGGCAGTCGTTTTCAGACAGTAAGGTGACAGACACACATAGCTGTGATCTGGCCTAGCAAACCTAATGATAGGAGTGTGAAGCTCTAGAAGCCAGTTGAAATTCTGAAAGCTTGAAAGGAGAAAGACCTTTGTAACAACAGAAATATATTAATTTCTTTCCAGTACATCTGAAAAAAGAAACAGGGTGCAGGCTACTAAGCACAAAACATGCTTCAATATAGGCTGTGAGAAAAAGAGGAAACAAAGGATCCTTTAGATACTGGTGATTCTTAAAAGAATGCATAGGGCACGGATGCTAAGAGATTTGAGTATTGGTTGTGTGTAGAGGCTGTAATTTGCTGAATTTGCCCAGTGAAATATAAAGTCCCGGTACTCATAAAGAGACAGGTGAATAAATATGCTTGAAGAAAAAGATGGTAAAAGAAGCTTCTCAAAATATAGCATCCCAATGAAGAACTACCTCTGCTAATCACTATCACCATTTTAGGGATTCTTTGGAAAGGATCCCATCTGCACTGGAGGAATATCTAACGAACTAGTAATAACTTCCCAGAGTGCGAACCGAAAGGCAGGGCTGAAAGTCAACGCCAGAACTTGGCTCCATAGAAGAAACTGGTAAGTCACCCCTTATCTCTTTAGAAAACTGTGGATGGAGGGAAGGCATACTAATATTAAAGCCTACTTGCTGCAGCACACAGTGTGATGTGGAAACATACCCCTGTGCATTGTGTGTGGGGAAAATTAACTGGTTTAGGAACTCATACTCTTGTGAGAAAACTAGACGGCTTCTGCACAGGAGTTCTCCCTACTGCTACCTTCATGCATTGGTGTTGATTTTCAAAAATCCTGGAAAACTGTCAGAATTTCAAGAGATTAGAGGACTGTCAACATAATTGTAACATTAGATTGGCAAAAGGGATGACCCAGAGCTCTGTATATTGACATCAGTAATGAAAGAATAATGAAAACCATGCAAAATAGCGGAAGTCTAAATTAAGGACTTTAACATAAAAGAATTAGAAGTTAAAAATGTAACTTTAAAGCCAGTCAACATGTTTTCAAGAAACGTATGGTTTGCAGACAAATCCCTTTCTTATTGACAAGTCTGATTGTTAGACAGTCATGTTGATAAATACATTTGACTTAATATCACATCCCATTTTGACTTTAAAGCTTTCACTGTATGAAATAATACAGTCTATACTCAGTCTATATTCAGTAGTTCACAAATTAATTCATTGATAGGTACCAAAATAGAAGCTGTGAGTGGGGAGATATCAGTATGTTGTAGCAGCTCTGATAGGGCATAACTGTGGGATCAGGTAGTTGTGGGAGATCTCAAGCAAGCAGAAGCCTTGCTGGTCCCCACCACTCCCTCTTTGCTTGGGAGCTGCATTTATATGCAGGTCCTTCCCTTAGTCCCTGCCAGAGTCGTTCTGTAGTTCTGCTTGCCATGCACCTTCTTGATCCTTACCTTCTGACTCAGCTTTCTAGCTTGACCTCAGACCTGCCTCATCCCTATGGACCTACCCAGTAATCATCAGGCTGTGGCTGACCCTGGTAGCATCACTGGACCTGCTCTGCCCTTCTTGCTGGAGTATACCATACGGCTGCTGCCTGCAGTGGGCAGGGCACTGCCATGCCAGCCATGTTGTCATCCCTGGCTCCCAGCTCCCTGAACCATGCAGTGCAGCCAGTCACGCTGCTCCCTGATGTGATGTAGAAATTGTTGTTGACCAGTTTCTCTAGAAATTTGCTCCTGACATGGTGCTGCTCTGAAGACTAAAGTAGTTGCCTTCTTTCTCTAAAATTGTATAGGTTCTATTGTTTCCTTTGTCTATAAAAATGTGTAGATTCCATTTCTTGTAAACGTTTCTTTCAAGTTCACACTCTATACAGGAGAAGAAAGAATGGGACTTGTCTGGGTTTTTTTTTCCTGGTTAGATTTTAGATGATGAGGAAATTGCAGATATGCTTGATACTGCTGTCTTTTACTGCAGCTGTAATTAAAGGGGTTTCTTGTGGGCTAAGAGAAGGACAAAAAGGGAAGGACAAAAAGGGAAGGGCATAGGGAAAACATAAAAAATATCTAGACAAGAACAATATAAATGAGTAAACATATGAGGAAAATAAATAAATAAATAAAGCTAGCCAAAGGCAGTAAGCTGTTGTAATGTAATGGACACAATGTATGTGCTGTCAGCATGCGGAACACCTGTGCAGGCACAGGAAAAAAGTAAGCAACTTTTCTCTGAATAAGGAGGCTACTGATGCCCCTTGCTTCCTAAAATATAGCTACGGAGGTGGTCCCTGACAGTGAAATAATGGCTAAAGCTCCTGCTGGAGGCAAACTGTACTGCTTAATATTGTTATTCTCTGTCTCATGTCTTTGGAGACACAAATCAATGAGGATTACTTTGATACCGTAAGCTTAGTATTATTGTACATTAATGCACTAATGGTACTGTATCATCTTTTCATGTCCTCAGGCAGCACTGGGGAGCTAGAGCTATACAGAAAAAAATTAGAATTGAAATTTAGATGCAAAACTAAGGAGAAGGCAAAAACCTCCAAACAGAAGACAGAAGCACCAAGCTACAAACAATGGACTCAGCAGAGGAAAAGTGAACCACCTAGCTAACATTTAAAAGAATCTCAAAGGAGAGACATGGAGTTAAGACTGGCAGTCATATTACCTGATATACTTCAAGGAGATATTAGGTGGCCAAGTTGGCAGACTCAGTGGGAGTTCCTAAACAGAACTCTATTTTATGTTATTATTCTTTTTTACCCCCTCTCCAAACAACACATTGATTTTGGAGTATCAGAAAAGTAAACTGAAAAAAATTGTGATAATTTGTGATACTGAGACATTCATCCACAGTCTGGGAACAAACTTTTTCCCAAGTAATTTTACTGGTACTGCAGTGACTTTAACAGACGTTTATTAGTTGACAGGATAATTAACCCACTAGTGGAGAACCAGAGCTGCTAATTGCCACTGCGTCCTGCACTCTTTGGTGACTCTAACCCCAACAGCAGTATGGAGTCTTCTATGTGTAGAAAAGACCACTGCATTTTGCTGTGTATAGGCACTACTTCTGATTGTACTGAGGGACCCAAAACCATGGGATCTAACCAAAATAAAACATGGTTAGTGTCTTACAAACTTAGGAAGTCCTGTCAGTCAGCCCAGTCTCAAAATGCTGTTACAGCTGCATAAAGCAGAGTACAGAGTAACATCAATTTTCAAAGAAGTGCAAAGCATAAAGTCATGCAGTTGTATTGCAGTGGATCAGCAGGACCATTTCATGCGTGGAAGCCATGATGAGATCAGTATCTTTCAAAAACCAAACAATGATTTACTGGCTGGCATTTATTCTTGAGTATATCTTCATTATTTATCCCTAAAAGAACCACTGAACAGACCTGATGCATACTCTTCGCTAGCTCATTCTTAAAAAAATTTGTTTCCCACCACTGTATGTGGTTGATTTCTGCATTTAACCAAGTCAGGCACATAATAACCCAGTTCTTCCACATGACACATATCAATGAGACCACAAATGCTGAGACTGGTTTGAAGCCACAGATGTGCCGATTAGCTGGCCTGTGCGCTCACACTGATTGGCTAAACTGTTGCTGATGAACCAATGAGTTACACTCCTCACTACCTCTTATCTACCTTACCCTGGGTTTCAAAAAGCCTGCAGAAACTTACTGTCTTTGAGACTTTTATGACACTATCACATGTGATTGAAAGGAGGACCCAGGGAACTACAGGCCAGTAAGACCCATGCTCACCCCTGGAAAGGTGATGGAAATTGCTCATTCTGGAGGTCATCTTGAAGCACGTGGGGGAAAAGAAGGTCATCAGGAGCAGTCAACATGCATTCACCAAGGGGAAGTCATGCTTGACCAACCTGATAGCCTTTTATCATGGAATGACTGGCTGGGCGGATGGAAGAGCAGTGGATATTGTCTGCCTTGACTTCAGCAAGGCTTTTGACTCTGTCTCCCATAACATCCTCCTAGGTAAGCTCAGGAAATGTGGGTTAGATGGGTGGACAATGAAATGACTGAGAACTGGCTAAATGGCAGAGCTCAGAGAGGTGTGATCAATGGCACAGAGTTCAGGGGGAGGCCTGTAGCTAGCGATGTTCCCCAGGGGTCAGTACTGGGTCCAGTCTTGTTCTTGTATTCATCAGTAAGTTGGATGAAGGGAGTACCCTCAGCAAGGTTGCTGATGATACAAAACTGGGAGGAGTGGCTGATACCCCAAAAGGCTGCACTGCCATTCATCGAGGCCTGGAGAGGCTGGAGAGTTGGGTGGAGGGGATCCTCATGAAGTTCAGCAGAGGCAAGTGGAAGGTCCTGCACCTGGGGAGGAACAACCCCATGCACCAGCACAGGATGGAGCTGACCTGCTGGAAGGCAGCAATAGGGAGAGGGACCTGAGAGTTTTGGGGGACAGCAAGCTGGCCATGAGCCATCAGTGTGCCCTGGTGGCCAAGAATGGGATCCTGGGGTGCATCAGGAGGAGCGTGGCCAGCAGGTCAAGGGAGGCTTTCTGGAGTGCTGTGTCCAGTTCTGGGCTCCCCAGTTCAAGAGAGACAGGGAACTACTGGAGAGGGTCCAGAGGAGGGCTACAAAAATGATTAGGGGACTGGAGCATCTCCCTTACAAGAAAAGGCTGAGAGATCTGGGCCTGTTTAGCCTGGAGAAGACTGAGAGGGGATCTTAGGAATGCATATAAGTATCTTAACGGCAAGTGTCAAGCGGATGGGGCCAGGTTCTTTGCAGTGGTGCCCAGCAACAGAAAAAGGGGCAACAGGCACAAACGACAGCACAGGCAGTTCCATTTGAGTAAGAGGAAAAACATCTTTAATTTGAGGGTGACAGAGCACTGGCACAGGCTGCTCAGAGAGGCTGTGGAGTCCTCTTCTCTGGAGACAACCAAAACATGCCTGGACATGACTCTGTGCAACCTGCTGTAGGAGAACCTGCTTTAACAAAGGGGGTTGCACTAGATGATCTCCAAAGGTCCCTTCCAACGGTGACCATTCTGTGATTATGTGATTATGTGGCTGAAATTGGCCAATGGGCCCAAGAACCACTAGAGGAAGAAAGAAGTAGAAGAAAAACAAGTACACAAACAGTGTATGTGCATATTTAGTAATCCATCTGTCTAAAAATATTGCACAGACTCATAATGTAGATGATGGAGAGGCATAACAAAGCAGTGTTTAAATTTTCCAATTGAGCAGCTGCAGACCTGGCTTTCATACTTCTCTCTGCAATGCATTACCTGTGTGGGCAAGCTTCTCTAAGTCACTCATACAAGAAATGTATTTTTCTGTTTCACAAAGTATTATGAGGAAAAACACATACTGGCAACCAGGAGGCACTAATGTTGATCACATATGTGCTGCATGATATGCTTTTATAAGACTGTGACTGTAAAGTTCACCTATTCAAATACAGACATATCTAAGATAATTTAAATTAACTAGTTTAGGTAGCAGTAGAAGGATAAATAAAATCATACAGCTACCTGTGGGTGGCCACAGATATGTAAATCTCCAGTAACTATTCACTGAAAAAACCCTTTGTGCTAACAGAATGACATGCTGCTGCTTGTACCTGGGCCGCTAACTTATACTGATAAACATTATCAAAGACAGACTTCGTGCTGTTGTGCTTAAGTGCTTCCCTCTATTGCAATTGTTTTCTAACTTTCAACCTTAACAGCAGTAATTATGCCCCCCAAAGTCTCTTCTGAATACACAAAATGCACAGTACTTGTTCCCATGTGGTTGCATGTGATCCACAGCAAAGTGACCCTAACTGCCTCCTAGTTAGCTGAACACTTCTGATCCACATGTGCATAGCTGGAGTTGTTGCTACTGGCATCACTAGTGACAGCAGTTCACAGGCAGAAGGAAATTTGAAAGTCCTGTTATTTAGCACTTATTTAAAAGAAAATCTGTTCTGAATGGAGAGAAAAAAGAAAAAAAAAAAAAAAGTGAACAGTTCCTGAAGTATAGGAAGGAAAACACACAAAGTGCTTTAACATTCCCTGGTTTTAAGTCCCAAGAGAGGATGAACGCTCCCTTATGTGTACTAGTGCTCCTTCTAACCTGCTGTGTTTTTAATATATTAGTAATTTCTTTTGAAACTGAGACTCTGCAACTGAGATTACAGTTTATTATAACACTCTAATAAGTTTTTTAAATTTCAGTAGCAACTTTTAAAATACTCTCGTTTCTCAGCTATCATTTTGCTGTTCTTCAATTAACCTCTTAGTGCTGTTGTGCTTTAACTTTTGGGAAATATGAAGAGGTTCTGAGACATTTGCCCATCAAGCCCAAGAAGGTGTAGCTGTGAACTATCTCCAGGTGCACTGTCTGTGTTAGAAGGTTTATCAAGGGATACAAAGGAGCTATCACCCCTGTGAAGGGAATTGAACTGCTAGGAGCAGGTCAGTGAAAAAAACAGTAGGAAGGAACCCAAAAATGCATTGTAATGAAATATCATTCCCCGCCACCACCAAACATCACTGTTTTGATCAGTTGAGTTTATGCAATGGTGATGTCGCAAGCAACAGGAAGGGTTGTTGTAAATCAGTGTGAAGTTGTGCTAGTAGGTTTAGAAGCCAGAGTGTTAAATCCACAGTAGTTAAACACTGTCTGCTGACTTGGCTAGTATTCTAGTTGTGAAGCCAGTGTTTCAACAGCATTAATTTGGCCTTTGCTTTAAAATAGATTTTATGCAAATGGTATTTAATGTAAGCCAGTTGGATGCTTAAAGTCTTCTTGCCCTTGAAAGAAAGTATTCTTAGGTGGTAGGAAAAGATAGAATTTGTAGTATTGTTTTAAGATAAAGCTAAACATGAAAGAGATTTTTTTAAATCTTTCTCAAGAAATATACCTTATGTTACACTGTGAAAGAATCTAGAAACCTTGATATGGAAGTACAGTAACTTGATGTAACAGAGAGGGACAGGTAGAGGTCAGGTAGCATGCTGAATGCAAGTAAACTTCCCTAATGCTTGTCATCACAGGTGTGAGAAAAATGATGTGTTCATTTATACTACATTAACATCTGTTGCCACAGTCCTTATAAAAAAAACAAAATCAGTGTATGAAGCCTAGTGATTGTATGTGACAACTCAGAAAATATTTGTCAGCTCTAGTCATCGTCCTATACAGAGCATGAAATTTACAGAGCAGAGGTTGAAGTATCTTATGCTGCCAATTCTGGTCCTGGTGTTTATTGCAAGAAGCAGAAAAACAAAGAGTTGGAGCAACAGCAAAAAAAAAAAGAAATAAAATGCAAGACATATAAGGTATTTAAACCGCATGGAAACAGGAAGCCTGGAATTGTAATGGCACCACTCACTTTTTGATGTGTATACTTGTGATCTTCAGGGTCACAGAGTTCTCTCTCTTGTCTTCCTACTTATGTTCTTAAGCTGTGGGGTTTACAACTTACATTTTAGGACCTGTTCTGCCCTGTACATGACTCACTTCTTGCTATTCTTAGAACAACTGCAGATAAAATACTCATTAGATGACAAAGCTATAGATAATGTGGACTTTCAGCACCCATAGAATTGAAAGCTCATTAGGACTGGAATAGATGCTTATTCCCCTCCCACAGCAGATACGGTGGGGCCCTCGGTTTTGTTTTCTGAATCCTTGCCAAAGTGCTCAGATTTTATCAGTGAGAGATGACAAAATAATGGAAAGGTGGTGGGGGGGGGGGGTTGGGAAGGGAGAGAAGAAAAGCAACTGACCTTGGCTACAATGAATGCATTGGCTTGACAGATTTCTGAACACTCTTCAAAACATTTTGTTATCCCAGCGTGGCTGCCCCCTCAGAGCCCTTTGTGCAAAATTGATGGTCATTCATTTAGAAACATTTCCAGACATTGACTCAGAAGTGTTGGCATTGAATATGTCTAAACAAACGGGGTGGATGTGTGAAAGGCAAGAGGATGACGGCTTTTTCTGCTGTAGGATACTTTGTGATGTGATAATAAGGTGCTCTTTTTGTAATAGGCCATAGTACCATGTAGGTATGAGGATTTCACACACCAGCAAATTTCAAAGAACTGTTTTCAGTTTTCCAGGAAATTAAGTGATAGAACAAGGCTTTTTACTCAGTGTGCATTCTCTGCTCCCACTCTGTACACCTCTAATGCAATTTACCAGTGAATTAAGCATAAGATGTGATTTATCCCACCAACCTAACATTTCATGTTAGTCAGTGGGGTGACTGCTTTTACGGCTTGGTTTTATAATGTCATTATAGTTGAGCACACTTCTGCTTTAGCAGCATGCTTAAGGGGGTCTGTCTTTGATATGTGCATGTGGCTCTTACTAACTTCAAGGACCAAATTCTTCCTCGGTGCAAGCTCCCTGTTGTCAATAGAGCTAAAGCAGGTTTCTTTGGACTTTATGACTAAGCTTTTGCTGTCAGCTTTTTAAAAAAAAAAGTGCCAAAGGGACATAAATTTGCACAACTGCTCACAGCATGTATCCGTGGAAAACAGTGTGTGAATTAGCCCTGTTCTACTTCAGGATGCCATGATTTAAAGTACATTTTGCCTTTTAATGTAGTTTGCATACACTAATATAAATTATATTGTATGATATAGCCAGTACTTGAACTGGCTTTTGATCTCCATGTAACTTGGATTTCATGCAGAAAACCCACAATTAAATTAACACAAAAGAGGAAGTACCCATGACCTGCTCTCACCGTGGTTGTAGGCAAAGGGGTTTTCTTGGGTTTTCTTCTTTTTTAATTAGTTTCTGTAGAATCAGGGATTACCTGTACTGTATTTGATCTTTTCCCGCAAATGATCCCATGTTATTTTTAAAAGGAAGGAGTGGAAGCTGTCTCTTTATTTTTTTATTTACAAGTCCACCCAGATTTACCGTCACAGCCATTACAGGCTGCACCTAGAGAGTGTGCAACTCTTTTTAATCTCTCATGCACCATGACATTTTACATCGTTAGGTAAAGGTAATGCATTTTGTAGACTGCTGTAATATTTTTGTGGTACTGAACGTGACTTCAGCCGCTGTTGACATTCAAGAAAGGAAGTTTCCACACTGTCCATGCTCCAGTCATTTTTTTAATCATTACTTCAACCCTATCTCCTTTTGTGTGTGTTATGGTTTACTTTGTAAAAGCTATCTATAGTACACTGGAATTGGATAAAAAATAACAGTGTGCTAGTCATGAATTTTCCACAGATCAGAACCTATCTGCAAGCCTTTTGGAATACCAAATTCAGGGTGATATTTTGCTGCTGAATCTTAAAGGACTAAAGTACTTGCTTGCAGAGTCTAATATGACACAGTAAAGAAAAAAAAACCCAAAACCAAAAAACACCCCCCCCCCCCCAAACTACTTAATATTTACGAAAACATTATTTATGTTTATACAACTGCAAACAAATTATTGGATCCTGGGGTTTGGGGGGGAGGGGAACCTAAAAAAAAAAAAAAACAACAACCAAAGCCTATAGCTTGCAAAAGGCTTTCTTCAGTTTGGATACAGCTGTGAAGAGATCAAGGTCTTACACAGAACATCCTAATGCTTTATTAAGAATCAAAGGGGGGAGAGTTAGATCCTTGTGGGGAAAAAAGATATAATTAATTAGTAGCTGGTATAGGAGAACATATAAAATCTGAAGAGATTTTTTAGAAATGTCATCATCCATGTTCTTGAGGAAGTCAGAATTGTGTATGCCAGTATTTCCTGTTGAATCATACTTAGTCAATAATTTATTCAAAACTGAGAAATGTAAAAATATTTTTTTTTAGTTGTTGGAGGAGAAAATTCAAATTGGAACCCATGGCATAGATGACATAAAACTCCACAGCACTATTTTGCATGATCACTTAACATTGTGAAAAGAACTTCCCATTGAATAAAAGAGGTTAGGAAGAAAAACTGATATGTACAAAGAATAAAAGAAGTAGAAAAAGTAGCAGGAAAGAAGCGAGTAAGGAGGAATTAAAATATGAACAATGAAACAGAAAAGAGGGAAGAATAGAAATGTTTTAAAAGGGGGAAAGTACAAAATCAAGGATGAAAATAGAAAAAGCAAAGGCTGAGAGACAAAGAAAAAGTAGAAGCTAGATAGATTTTTCTTTCATACTTCCTTATACAACATGTGGGAAAACTGTTATACAGAGATAGACTGGTCTTGCCCAGCTGCTATTTTCAAACATTTATTAATGAGTGCCCAGGAATGAGGGAATGGCCCTTTACCTCCTACTCTTCCCAGAAAGCTGGACAGCATGGCTAAAATTGATGTAGGAGGGGAGTATTTCTAGCAAGGTAAAAAGAGGAATACATACAAAAAGGCTTGAAGTGGGCCAGAAAGACCACAGTGGCATTGAAACTGCACAGTGATGCACTGTTCTTACCCATTAGTAATGAGAGTCTATAATTCATCCTGTTAGAGATGGACAATGGTCATAAGCAAGACTGAAGAGATTGCTAAAGGGAATTAAATACTGAATGTCGGGCATAAAGGGAAAACAGCAAAGACAAAACATTAGGAACACCAATACTTTTCATTTACAGAAATTCGGATGAATCTAGAATACTAAAATGTCAGGCAGGAGAATAACTTGTTATGTTTTCCTCAGAAGGATAAGCTTATGTGAATATATAAACTTGAAGCCTTGAAAAGCTATATCTTCTCTTCCTTTTCTCCCCCTTTTACTGCATATTTTATTTTAAGAAATGAATGTGAGCCTTTTAAATATACATATAAACTGCACAACATAACTTCAAATGGCCTCTGAAATCAGTAAGGAATTGTGCAGTATGTTGTCATTTTCTTTTATTTCTCTCATTTTCCAGCTTCACTGGATTTTAACAAGAGCCTTAAATGCAAGGATAGCATAGCAGGGCAGCATGGATGTCAAGGTCTCTAAATCTCAGACATCCCTCCAATACAAACAATGCAATCATAAAAAAAAATGAAACCAAAACACAACAAAAACAAACCACCTCAATTAAATCCTTCAACTACATAAAGTGTGAGTTTGTATTCTTCTGGCAAATGAATACCTAAGCTTTCCATATGCATTGTTCAATAGGAGTCAGTCTTATGTCACTCCAGATATTACTGGAAGGATGGAGAACTACCCTAATATGGGGCAAAAATGGTCTACCTGCTTTGATACTAGATAAACAGAGAAAAGCATGCTCTGTTTTCTGAATAGTGAGCATGTTGCATCACTTTGCATCCCTGCAGATATTTTGTGTGTTTTCACTGGTAGCTTCACATCCCCAACCTGTAATCCCCAAATCTCTATATCCCTGCTTCTCCAGAGCTAGAAGATTGGTATCTGTGAAGACTGCACATTAGTCAAGACATGTCACCACTGGGACGAACATAGGGCCATAGCACCGTTTACTCTAAAACGTTTCCTTTACCGGTAGTAATTCAGGAAGCTGGCCATATAAAATCGCAGGTGTATGCCTGGACATGGCATTTATATTGGGGTGAATATTAGCCTTTCTACCTGCTGGAAAAGGGAATTGGTATGTAGAAACACAGCCCAGCAGTGCAAGTGCTGGGTGAGGGGTGGTGAATCTGGAGAAATCTGCAACGTTCTAATTCCAGCTGATCTCAATGGGAGTTTCAAGTATACACAGTGTTGACCAGAAGCATCAGGTGTTGATTTCTGACCTTAGTTTTCTTGTGCAGGCTGATCATTCCACACGTGGTTTTGCATCATGTTCTTCTGTTTCTCTTTGCCTCCATGCCAACACAGGTATTTATTTGTTGTGACCTCTGCATTAACTTAGTTTTATTAAATCTATTTTGTCTAAAATCAGAGACTTTCCATGGAAATTATAATTCTTGTTATAATGAAACTACTTCCAGTGCCATTTTACCTGAAAGGGGATTTAACTTTAAAAGGATTGCATGATATTCAAGAGAAAATATCATCTCCCCAGATTAGCTTTGTTTTATGAATGCTAAAACTGCTGGACTGTGGCATTTGAAAATGAGGTACAGTCAACATTTACATGACTTATTTCCACTCTGAACCTATACATGCTTTCAAACATGGTTTGGGTTGTTTCTTTGTTTTGTTTTTCTTTTTTCCTCCTAGCTTTGGCCTCTGCTGACCTTGACGTTGAGGTCAGGCTCCTGCTGCATGGGAGACAGTGCAAAGTCCTTACTGAAGGCACTTTTTAAAGGAGGCTAGGGAAACTGAATGTCCAGTTTTTATCAGGACTTGGTTGGAGACTGATCCTTATCTCCTCTGAGAAATCCCAGCCTGACAGAAAGAGTTCCCATGAGCTAAAGTCCCATTTCAGGAAAGGTTGCTCAATTTGTCCATAGTGATTAAGTGCCGTGTGAAGTTGTTGGGTTTGGTTTTTTTTGTTGTTGTTGTTTTTGGGTTGTTTTTTGTTTTGTTTTTTTTTTTCAGAGATGCCAGTCTGAATTGGGGCCCAAAGGACAAGACATGCAGTGAGTAATGCATGCAAACAGATAGGAGTGCCTTAGAAGGCAAGTGAACAAAAACAATAGGTGAGGTTGGCCGCAAAACAGATAATGTGGAGCCATGACCAGCCTGCCACTTGTCTTCCCTGTATCAGGTGGCAGATTTAAGCACATATCTGGCAGAGGAACAGAAATACTTTGGAAATGGAACGTCTCCCACCAGGGCCATAGCCTTCCACATCATGCCGTGCTCTGTGGGGCCGTATTGGACATGGTGCATAAACATTTATCTGCCTTGGCAGGCAGCTAAGTGAACTGGAATTTCCTTGCTTAGTCACAGCAGATGAATTCTGCACAGGATGGGTTAAGGGGAATGAGGATGTTGGATAGCGTGTGATCCTGCACTGGGACAAATTACTTGTGCCTCCCACATCCCCAGTACCTGTCATTAAAGCCAATGTGAGACCCCAGCTATGTAAAACATGGTTTCTAAGAAATACCTGTGCACATGAATGGGCCATAGAAGGCACTTCTAGGATAGTCCCCTAGGACTAGTTTTGGGATTTCACTGACATTGCAGGCCCTCTCCTAGTGTTGCAAGCTGGTACCAGTTTTCTTTGGCAGCTCTATAATGCCAGATAAGGCTGTAGCTATATTGCCAGATTGGGAGGATTGGCAAACACTCTAAACTTGTATTCAGAAACCAGGAAAATTATGAATAAAACACAGATAGCAGTACCACCTGCTCTTGACACTTTAAAAAGTGAGAGGACAGTTTGCATGGAAGGGCATGCAGGAAGGATGCTGAAGCTCTGCCAGGTCTACCAGTAAGCCCATCTGAAGTGCATCTACACCAATGCATGCAGTTTAGAAAGCAAACAGGAGGAGCTGAATGACATGGTGCATCTGGAAAACCAGGATATACTTGCCACCATGGAAACATGGTGGGATGACTCGCACAGCTGGAGTGCTGCAATGGCTGACTATAAACTCTCCAGAAGTGATAGGCAAGGAAGGAGGGGCAGTGCAGTAGCCTGTTCCATACCTTTTTCAATGATCTACACAAAGGCATTGAGTATAACCTCAGGAAGTTTGCAGATGACACCAAGCTGGGTGGGAATGTTGATCTGCTTAAAGGTAGGAAGGCTCTGCAGAGGCACCTGGACAGGCTGGAATGATGGGCAGAGGTCGATTGTATAAGGTTCAACAAGGAGAACTACCAGGTCCTGCACTTGAGTCACAACAATCCCATGTGACACTGTGGGCTTGGGAAAAAGGAGCTGGAAAACAGCCTGGCAGAACAGGACCTAAGGATGTTGGTAGACAGCTGGCTGAACATGAGCCAGCAGTGTGCCCAGGTGGCCACAAAGGCCAACAGCATCCTGGTTTATACCAGAAATAGTGTGGTCAGCAGGACTAGGGCAGTCATTGTACCCCTGTACTTGGTACTGGTGAGGCCACACCTTGAATACTGTGTTCAGTTCTGGCCCCCTCGCTTCAAGAGGGACATGTAGGTGCTGGAGCGTGTCCAGAGAAGGGCAACAAAGCTGGTGAAGGGTCTAGAGCAGAAGTCTTATGAGGAGCAGCTGAGGAAACTGGGGAACTGGGATTGTTTAGTCTGGACAAGAGGACACTCAGGGGAGACCTTATTGCTCTCTACAACTCTTTTCCCAAGTAACAAGTGGTAGGACAAGAGGAAATGGCCTCAAGTGGCTCCATGGCAGGGGGTGGTGGTGGTGGGTTAGGTTGGATATATAGGAAAAATTTCTTCCTGTACAGGTTTCTTGAACATTGGAACAGGCTGCCCAGTGAAGTAGTTGAGTCACCATTCCTGGAGGTATTTAAAGGATGTGTAAATGTGGCACTTAAGGACATGGTTTATTTGTGGACTTGGCAGTGCTAGGCTTAAGGTTGGAATTGATGATCTTAAAGCTGTTTTCCAATCTAAATAATTCTATGAATCCCTGAATGTTTACTTATTGTCAGCTTTTGTTGTATTGTGTATCCTGTACACCCTCTGGAAAACAGTGAAGCAGATTGTTGCAGAAATTGTCACTGATGAATGTAAAAAAAAACAAAACAGGGATGAAAAGGTAACTGAGTGATGAGGTTTGAAAGTGAAATTGGTAGAATTAACTTTTTTTTTGTTTTCATTTGCTCAGGTTATGAACTTCATATTTACAGGTGATTATGTGTTTGCAGTAGTGATGCATCTTGTAGATGGTGGGAGAGTGGAATTGCCATCCTATAAATTGCTCTTCAGGATCTGTTGTTCAGTGCACAGATGTCGAATACACTGACATACATACACAGTGTGTAAATAGTTTCATTATTATTATCATCATCATTATTTATTGTTATTAATTATTATTATTTATTACTAATAATTATTATTATTTATTAAAACCTTTTTCCTTAATCTTCTTTAATCCAACTAATGCAGATTAAATTCATTCATAATATCTTCAAAAACATTGTGCTATTTAATCAGTATTTGTCAAAGTATGTGACTAGATTTTAAAAGTGAATTGCAAGCAAACTGCCTATTCGTGACATTTCATGTGGTACTTCATGAACTGCACATGCAAGTATCCAGTTTTTCAGTTTGGATATTTGTTTTCATATGTTAGGAATATGCCAATATATGTACATTTTCTTATTTATTTGAAAATTCAGGATTGAAAGGAGATTTGGTACCTGTAGCTATGATTCATTTGGCTGTGTTAAATTTTGATGTCAGTTGCTATGGGACAGGTTTATGAATCACATAACATGGGAGCTCTTCTACAGGAAAATTATTTTTTGTTTCTCCTCTTACAGAATTTTCCCCTATATAGAGCCGTATAGTAATACAGACTGAAAAGTGTATATTCATAATGATTAAAAAACAAAGTGAAAAACATATATTACAGAACAAATTATTGGTATTTATTTATTAGAAGAAATATGAACAAACAAACAAAAAAAAGGAAATATATTGTTATCTTGCCTGAAGGAAAAAAAAAAAGCTAACGTCACTCATGAAAAAATGAAATCTTTGCTACATAGGATGTTCCAATCATAACTGGGGACTGCATAAAAAGGATGAAAAAAGGGAAAAGTTAACAGTGTAAATATAGATAGATAAAATGTTGGTGGATATTATTGAGAAAGAGTGGACAATGTGTTCACAAATGTTTAACCTTCAGAGGACCAAAACTTCTTCCAGGATCATCTTAACCTGTGAGCATTCCCAGAGCAACCAGGTGACAGAGTAGAACTGGAGATAAACTGATGCTTAAGTAAAGTGATTTCTTCTCAATTTGAAATGAAAAAGAGAAAAAAACCCCAACCAACAAACAAATAAAACGTTCCTGACATTCTTACTTCTGAAAGAAAACTATGGACAAAACCAGAATTAATGTGTGTATGATTTATTGATGTCAAAGAATATTTGACCTTGAAGGATCAGGTTATATGGGGAGTTATGGTGTGAGATTTTTCTTTGTCGTGGATTATAATAATGTTCTTAACCTCTTGGCATCCTGCTGATTGCTTTTTTCTTAAACCCCCTGAGTGCTAAGACTCACTGGTTGAAAAGAAGTTGTGGATATAAATGTTAAACAACAATAACAAAAACAAGAGCATTTTTTTTTCCTGTTGACTTATGTATATTTACTGTCTTAAGCAGTGAACTGCTCAATATAGAGAACTACTTTTTACTTAACCTTGTTGATTGTTTAGAGGAATGTAGAATTATGCTGACTACATATAAGTGGATGAGTATATTCTTGAGAATGTTTAAGAAAAATTTCCTTTCCTGGAAAGAGACTTGTCCTTTTCAGTAACATTATCTGGAAGTATCCAAATAATCACTGCTGCATTTTGAAGTGTAATCTTATAAATAAGACCACCTGGGTGTTAAATCTGTTAAGCCTTTACTCAGGATGCTCCAAAAGCATGTCACAGTGAAGGCATGCTTCCCATCCCCAACTTGAAAGCTGCTTCCAAAAGACTAGATGGTAAACAGGAAATAAAAAAAAAAAAAGAACTAGGAGAAAATTGGCCTAAATACATTCCCTTGCCTCCTGTTAGGAAACTGTTGTCCCACATGTAGTATCAAAAGCCAACAAGCAGCGTAGATGTGGGAAATAAGATGATGGATGAGAAATCTGTACTAGCTTTTCTGAAGAATTAGGCAGCTTGACCTAGAAGATGTGTAGTAGAGAAGAAATTGAGAACAAATTTTTCAAATACCAAGAGGATGTTCTGCATTATGTGAGCTCTATGCTCTCAGTGAAAAAAAATCTGCTTTCAACATGATTGCTAGATCTGTGCTGCTGAGAGCTGGTTTGTTGTCAGTCATAACAGACTTCAGTTCCATATCTGTCTGGTCACCATTTTATTAGGACTGCAAAGGATCTGGTGTGCGCAGCTGCTCTACTCAGATTACATGGTTGCTCTTTTGATAAAAAGTCTTCCTGAAAACTAAAAAGATTTGAAAGTCAAGTTTTGCTCCATTAATATTAGCTATTGCAAAAAAAGAGAAAGAAAATTATTGATGGGTGAGTATGTCACACAGCAAATGTAAGAACTCTCCCACATCATTGCATCTGTTAAAGCATTTGATACTTTAGAAATAATAATGGACTATATAAAGGTTTTGGAAACTGGTTCCAAAATTGGGTTGATGTAGAGGACTGCAAGAAAGATTAAGGACTCACCAAATGGATGTGAAACCCTAATTACGTGTACTGATAGACATCAATCCAAAAGTACACTAGAAAAGTTTGGGGTTTTTGCAGTGTTTTGTTTTTTTTGTTGGGTTTTTTTTTTTAATTCTATTGAGGATCATTAGTCACCTGAGAATTTTGATAATACAGAAGAAAAAAAAAATCTCTTACGAAAAATAGCTCATCCTACTGCAATATGTACAACATACAGTTGGAAAAGTTATTGCATGGATATAGACATGCCAATTTATTGGATTTAGCTGAATGTAATTTTGCAATTTGTTTCAGAAGGATTTTATTCAAATTTATTACTGAAATGAATGATGTTGCAAAATAACAGAACTTCTGAGAGACTTCATTTTAAGTACAACAGGATCAAAGCCCCGAATGTGAACATTGGATATTATAGCTATCTCTTCATAGTGTAACTGTTTGGCACAAATGTGAATTTGTCACTGGTGCTATTTACTGAATCATTACAATTTTTGTTGTGACACAGAGGTATAATTTTTTCTGCCTCATCTGTTCTGTGAAGGGTAATATGAATGGTACTACTCTGACCTTTTTAGTATTCCGTAATTTGATTCGCTTGCCATTCCTATCCTCTTCAGTTTGTAACCTCAGCAACCTGTGACTAGAATGGACACTCAGTCAAAACACAGAATACTGAAAAGGTCACAGAAACAGAATTTACTGCATCTGCTTCTCAGGACACACTGAGCAGTAAAGTAGTGGTACCTGGCTCTGATGATTTATTTCCACAGGGACTGAAAAAAAGGCAATCTAGTGTCCTACACCTCTGGCAGGAAAAGTTTTGCCTTTACCCCCATGCATGCTGTAACGATGAATAGACATCAAGCCAGGACATGTACTACTTCTTAAACTTCTTTGTATTTAAAACAGAAATAAATTCAATAAAGCAGATTTTCAAAGTTTACTGGCCTTTAAATTATTTTTCTTCTCTTCAGTTGAGTGGAAAAGTAAATGAAGTGGGAACTGTGCAGTCTATTAAAGCAAGTTTGTCAGGATGGAAAAAAAATCATTTTGCAGCTATTGTAAAATGTTTGTAGTGTACAAAGCATTTCTACTAAAGGTTTTCAGTCTCATGTACTCATGCTTGTAATGCCTTGTCTTATAAAGTCTTACATTTTGTAATAATATACAAAAAGTATTTCTCTGAAGGAATACAAAGTTGGTGGCCTTTTATACTGTTTTCCCATGTGAAAATGAATAGTTTCTTTTCTTCAGTGTAATCCTCCACACCTCAAAATCCACGGTGTTGACTAAATTAAGGTGTTTAGCTCTACAGAAGTGCAAACAGGGAAAAATTAGGCCTGAGAATTTTGCTTAATGAATGAACTGCAACTAAGTCAATATTTAAACATTCCCCATTTTGTATGGTAAACCCATAGACATTATAGCAGTGTTTTATTAGCTTGGAAAAATACAGTTTATTATGTTTGGATTTGCAGATTAGGCATCAGGTAGTTTGGATATTTTGGTTTTAGAAATAAATCAGTATATGCAGATGTTGATTGGATATACGTTTAAATTCATCAGCTGTGGTGGGATGAATACATGGAAATACTTGGGGAAAAAACGTAAATGGTAGCTTTAGTCACTGAATCCTTTGGACTCTCTTAGTGCAACAGTCAAGGTTGTGCTTCAAAGAGTAAACAGGGCATGCCCAGTTTGTGCCTACAGCAGCTGGCAGCACTTCTCTGCTTTCTGCAATGCATTTGTTAGTCCTTATCCTCTGGTCATCCAGATTTACTGGAGCACCCTGCAAGTATCCTCTAACCCTCTGCATTTCCATTTCCTTCCAAAGGAAATATATGGAAGAAGGGTTTCTGCTGAGGTCTCATTCATTCACACACCAGGCAGAATGTGACCAGGAAACCCACTGAGGGAGCAAGTAGGACTTGGGTGGGTAACTCCTGAGTAGAAGAGCTAGCTTGATCCTATAGTTTCATTACTTGATGAAAATCAATAGCTTTGAAAATATGCCAAAACTCAAGAGAATTTTGAAGTCAATAGGAGTCTTTCTATTCACTTCAGCAATATTGGAACAGGTATCAGGTAGATGACAGTTGCTTTCATTTATGGAGATTGCTAGCAATACCAGTTGCAACTGCAAGAAAATTTACTTGACAGGACATATGTGTCCTGTTATTGCTCTGCCAAATACCAAGCATAGCAGCCTACTAACTCAGCTTTCAACCTGTCATGCATAGTGAAAGTAATAGCTTTTTATTTCAGATTTTTGTTAAATTTATTATTTATTGGCTTGAAGTCACACATTAATTTTAAACCTATGAAGAATCCTTATTTGACATACTAAACCTAATAGATTGTATGTAGATAGAAGCACCTATAAGATAATACTTATGGATATATATGTATATAAAGGAAAAGGATGATGACTATATCTAAATAGTGAACTTGCTGGTAATGTTTAATTAACTTTTTTTTTAAGATGATAATTTTTGTCTGACTTGCAGTCCATCTTTCCTCTGCCAGTCAATCTCCTTCCAGGACCTTTAGAATTTAGGGTTAAATCACAACATAATTTAACAGAAGTGTCAAGCAAATTAAAAGATTAGTAAAAATCAGTACTGAAAAGAAGAATTTAGTATCCTCATTGACAAAGGACACATCTATCTCTGCAAGGTTTGTTGAGTATGTACTAATCAGCTGGTAAGCACATAGCTTAGAAAGAGACAAAGCACATCACAGCAGAACACTGGGGAATCTGGGAAACATGTAACTTCTGCATGAGAGGGTCTTAGCTCTTCCACAGCTTGGGATATTGTAAATAAGGCGATATTGTACAACATTCATAAAAACAAAACAAAACAACAAGTTTCCTTAATTGTACTATTCAGGGAAAAATCTTTCTACTATTCACACAGTATCCAATTTTTGTAGCATAAATAACCATCACTATTTGATTCTGCTACTGTTCCACAGGGATCAGCTATTAGTCACTGTCAGAGGGAGGATACTGAGCTGCATCAACTTTTGTTCTGACCACTAAGTTCTGTGTGTCCTTATTTTCATTTAAGTTTGAAGGAAGGTTAAATCCCTACATTTCTGTCACCATTCCTTAGTCACCCTAACAAAAATCTGGAAAAACAAACCAAATTTGCTTCCCTAGCTTTATTTAAAAAAAAAAAAAAAAAAAAAAAAAAAAAGTTGTTAGCTCCTTTTCTTAGCTTGTATGTAGCACAGGAAAAAAACAGTGATTTTGACCCTTTAGACTAAACATATGCAACAAAATCAAATGAATATGTTTAAGTACTAAGAAATTTAATAGTTCCTGGACATTGGAATTTGGTTATCTATACTGTTATATTGTTGGAAAAATTCCTTACATGGTTCTGTCTTGGATCAGCTAACTCTTTAGACAAACCCTGAGCATGGCTTGGAAAGGATCACAGGCCTAAAAGGCAGTTATGGTGAGGAAAAGAGAATTTAACGGTATAGACAGGGGCTGTTCCATGCCATCTGGCCTCAGTGCTAGGAAGTGATCCCAGGCATGTTTAATTTACTACTCTAGTCACAGCCTAAGTGTCCAGGACTAAAAATAAACACATTCACTGGGTATTTTAGTCATGCAAAAATCTTTACTTACTACCCCAATTATTTTCATGCTACACAAACTTCCATTTCAAATCCAGGCTCACTGTTTTCTAGAAGATGGAGAAAGTAATACCAAAAACTTTCTGACCTCACGGGCGAGTTGCTGATGGATGCTGAGAAAGTAACCCACCGCGCCTCATTTAGGGAGGTACATAAAGCAACTAGGAATGTTACTGCTTGTGGGTTGAAAGGACTTTTAGTGTTCTGATGACACACAGCTTTATGTTTCAACAGTCAAACGCACATCACAGTGCCTCATTTAAATAGACCATACGCATTTGTGAGCTGGCTGGTGCTTTCTCTTGAGAAGAGTTGAAAATAAGTATGCTGGATTTGTGAAAGCTGGGAAAGTTTTTCCATGTCTTTCACAGCTCTCTTTTAATTGCACATAACAACGTTTGTAAATAAACCTAATTTCAAATGAAGCTTTCCACTGTCTCAACTGTTCAAGTGAAATTTCTGGTAGGCAATGGAAAAATAGCAGCCTTTCCTCTAGGATTTCACCACTGTGACCTGTCTTCTCCATCTTTGGAATCTGGCTATTACGATGTGTTTACCACAATCTGTTCAAAAGATCAAACAAAAGAGTCAGATGTAGGCATGTGGAGTTTATCTACCTCTACTGTATCAGACATATTTATTACTAGGAAGAGTTGTTGTTATTACCACCTTCCCCTTTTTCATTTGTTGTCAGTTTTAAATGACCAGAGCACCTTCTCCTTGGGCAAATGGTTTGGGTTCCATCTCATATCAAACTCCTCCCCACAGACCAGAAGTTTTGCAGCTGTACAGTTTTCCAGGCTAGGTCTGCCTTTTCATGGAAGGGAAGGGTAGCCAACAAACTGATCTGGGAAAGAATTCCTTTTTTCACATTGTTCACTGAAGTATGTTTACCTTCCAGCCACGCTACAGAATCCACCTGTAGGACACAAATATTGCTGGCTTTTGATGACAGAAATTGTGACTTGTAGAAAAGAATAATCTATTTTGGTTTGTTTTTAAATTCTATTTTGTTGGTTGGTTATTAAGGAAAAGTAATCCTCAAAAAGGATTTGCAGTCTTTAGAGTAATATTAATAAGTGTTATTCTGTGTCTTGCAAAGGTAATAGTGTAGCATATGTGATCTTTCTGTATAGGCCAGCCTACAAATATTGACCTTTCTTTTCTTCAAATATATAGTTTTGTCACTCAAAATATTTTATTAGACTATTTCTGTATCATCAAATAATTTAATTTTTGTTTCCATGCTGATTTTTTTTCCTAGGGTTGAAGTGTTTCATTTCAGTATGTTGAAGCAAAACTATCCATATGATCCAGAGGTGAAATGGTGGAATGGAATCCTGTGATACATCCAGTTCATGTTTCCAACACAACAAGCATCCTGCCTTGTGCAAGGATCTGCTAAGATTTCATCAGTAATTTTGTGCATGATTTTGAAGAGCTATATTCAAGAAAAGGAAACTCAAAATAGAAGAGTTTCAGCAAACGGTTATGGCAATATTAAAAGAAGGAAAGCTGATCCCATGGGAGAAAAAGAAAGGACCAAAATGAAACTTGAGCAGGCATGAAGATCAACACCAGTCAGAGAAAAGGGGCTGTTCTGTGTTGAACAAACAGATAAAACACGTTTGTGCAAGCTGGAAGAAGCCAGCTAACAAAGATGGTGTAACACACTGGAGCTATGTCCCATATTTTGATACTCATCAAAATAATGTGGACAAAACTTGTCATTTGTTTTAAGACAGAGCTCAATTAGATTCATTATGACTACAATCAAGGTTCAAAGTGCCAAAGGTTTATATTAATAGATCTGTTATGCTTCTTCTGGATTTCTCTGTCAGTTCATATCTTGTTTTGAAGGGCAAGAACAGTGTTAATCTTCCTATTCTAGTAGTATTATTAACTGGAAGCATTTGAAGTAAAAACGAGAAAACTATTATGAACTCTGTCTTATACATGGACTGTTTTTAATGTCCTCATGTCAACAGAAACATTCCTATTTACTTCTGTAGAGGCAAACTCAGCTGAAATGTGAATTTACAATAGCTGGAGGTTAAAGACAACCTTTTCAAACTTGAATGTCTAAATGCAGGCACCAAAGTACCTAACAGAAAGTTACAGCAGTGGCCAGCATTACTTCACTGACATTTAGGTTTGAATATTTTTCTCTGTGTGGCTAGTTCAAACTGACACTACTGATCTGAAGCATAGCTGAAAAACCTTGATTTTTTGTCATTTGATAGAAACTGCATTGTGTCATTACACACTCAAATTCTGGAAGTTTTTATGTACTTGTAAAAACCTACACTTTCATCATACCACTGAGAGCACAGCCATTGACATGAAAGCAAACCAAGTAACTCCACTGCATTAATAATGGAAGGCAATAATTAGGATTGCTGCTTCATTCTAATTATACTTAGCTGTTTCCATCTAAAAGGAAGTGAGAACAGAAACACAGTGAACAGAAATACAATCTCTGAGTCAGATTTACAGAAGGAATTGATTAGCAATTGACAATGGAAAGTGCTTATCCTCTGCTCTATGGATACTCCTATTCTAATAAAATGTCAATTATAATTGACTGTCTAGGCAATGTATACCACTGCTGTTAAAACAGAATGAGCTACTAGTTTTGCCTACAGCTAAGAATTCTGACATGCTGACAATCCTTTATATACCTTCCCAGAAGAAAATTTGTAGGGTTTTACATTTGACAAGTATTTTATTATGTACTCGCTTTCTCAGTAACATACACTTTCATCAGTTTTGTAATGAACATCTTATTTGAAATGGACTGTTCATTATGAAAAGTGTTACTGATTTATAATGATACCGAATGAAGGCCACCGTTGTTAAAGTAGCTGTGGTCACCTGGAAAGGACTTCAGCCTCTAAAGCTAACCAAAGGAAGAGGAAAATGCACATTTTCTTTGGTAATACATAAACAATCAGTATTAGAGGCAGTATTTCAATGCAAAGCAAATTGTTTTGTCTTACTGTTATTAACGGGGAGCATGGTGTCAACATAATTTTCAGGTAGATTACTATCATTACATCCTCAAACCTCCCCTTACCATTATTTTTATATTCCTTTCTGCTTTTGTCATATCAGCAAAACTAGACTTTGTACTCTAGGGAATATTTTAAATATTCTAAATGTGAGAAAATTACATTTTTACTACACAATAAATATAAACTTAGAAAAAACCCTAGATATATGTACTTTTGAATAATTAGAATCTGACATTCTCTTGTAGCCTGCCTGGTAATTTTGGATAAGCACTGACAGGAAAGGAGCTGGTATATCCAAAAAAACCCCCAAATATCAAAGAAAAACATTAACCAAATGAATTTGCAAGCCAGATTTTGACATAAATTAAATTATGATCACATTGTAATTATTGTTTATCCTTTTTTTTTTTTCAGAAATAACTTCTGATTTCTTTGTAATAATTTTAAAAATGCATTTATGCTTTTCAACTGGTATGAGTTGTCGTAGCTTTATTGACTTAAATTGATTTATACCCAATTTACACTTCCTGGAGACCCAGTCCACTCCCTCTGCAGCTGCTATCACTGATCAATATGCATTCACTCTCCACACATGAGGAAAGCAAAGGACCGCACAAACTGAGTTTTCATTGCGTTCACTATGTTACAGGGAGGTGGAGGCAGAAACAGAGAGGGAGAGCATGAGTTTCTTGCATTTAACTGGAAGGAAAATCAAATTAAAAACTGCCAGTACTCCAAAGAGTTAAGGAACATACGGTGTTCATAGTTGCCATAAAGGTCAGTTCATTTATTTCCACTGAGTTGAACTGGACTATAATGGAAAGTAATGGGAAAGTTTTGAAATCCCTTGCTAATTTTTTTTTTTTTTTTTAAATAACTTTTCTCATTGGGAGTGTTTAAAATCTGTTTAGTTCCTCTCCTAATACATGCTATGCTTTACAAAACAATAATATACTAAGTTATTGGTTTATGTTTGTTAAAAATGGAAGTGTATAAAATCCCACGTGACTTTTGTGTTAAAATAGAATTGCTTTTCAATTCAATGATCTCAGACATTAACTACTTTAAAATATCAGCCTGAGGTAGGCCTGAAAATAGGTTATGTAGTCTTGGGCCCACTGAATTTAACAGCCTCAACTTTACTTCAAAACTGAACATCTGTTTTCTGAGTTTAGGTACTATGGAAGTTCCAAGCTCAGAATTTTAGTATGCTAGAAACTGAAGAAATTACCATTTTTTCATGTAACTTCTATAGATAAATGAAACTTTTGTACTGACCACTCTTTACACACATGGGTTGTGTGCTAAGAAAAAACTTATTTCACTCATCTATAAAACATCCCCTCCTCCATGTAGACACACAGATATGTGTGAGTATAGATATACAAATACACTACATGAAGTGTCCCCACATCCTAAGTCTCCCTAATTCTGAAGCACATGATTGATCTGCCTTGAATACTTCTTGGTATTTTTTGTGGTCTGTTTTTGACAAAATACACAATTACTGCAAATTCTTTTACTTACTTACTAGCTTCTAGGTCTTTAAAATTAATTGACATTTGTCTTAAATATTTATTAAGTCTGTTTTAGGTAATAATATATTTATTGTATATTCCTTTTTCTTATGATATAATAAAAAAATAATTCAGTGTGACGTGTTGCCTAGTTTCACTCTACTGTGGTTACATATTTAATATTCTGAAATACTAAAAGTTCATTCTGCGTTAATTTGTGATTCTTAATTTAAATCTTCATTAAAATAATTATTTCAGCCCATTATGATAACCTTTTATATTTATGTCACAATACAGACTTCTGCTGCAATTTTAGGCTTATTTTGTTCACCTTTGTTCCAGCATAACAAGCTTCTGTACTTGGTTTTTTGGGTTTTTTTTTTTTGGAAAAGCTATGTGGTCACTGTTTTCCACAGGAATAAAACAAATAAAATTAGAATAAACCCAGGCCAAACAGACAGACACCCAAGCCTGCAGAACTGCAAGGGTTTTTATGGGGGGGAGGGGGGAAACCCAACCCCCAAAAACTTAGCCTTGTCATTTAGTGTAGGCTAGATTACAATAAACACACACTTTCTCTCCCTCTGCCCCCAAGAATGTGTGTAGAGTTGTCAGTTTTGAGAGATTTTGATTCTTATGTATCCCTAAACACTTGGCTCCAGGGGGAACCACGTAGACTTACACATGCCATGCACACTGGTAGTTGCCATATAGTTACACAAGCAAGAGCTGCTAGAGCTCGTGCCTGTAACCAACGGTGAGACCTGTATGTAGTTTCCTTGCTGGAAAGCTGCTGCCTGTGCACTAGGCTGCATTTTGTCAGGCCTTATCATGTTTCAGGAGTGCACAATCTTTTCATGTCATACAAATATGAATAATTGAAACAAATGTGATTATTCTTCTCTCCCTTTCTTTCTTGCACAGTGTATATAATGACTTATTAATGATATTTTTTTTTTTGTTATAAAAATACAATTTAGGCTGAACTATTTCTTGTTGAGAGAATTGTTCCAGGCTGGCTCAGTGTGACTGATACATGAAGAGGTTTGATACACAAGTTTTTGAACATCTTGTTGAAAGATAGTGCGGAATAAGCAGAGCAATGACACTGGGGGCAGGAAAAGAATCTGTACAACTAATTGTCAACTACTCCCACAGTAGTAGAAGCAGCCATAAATCTGATGGAGGCAAAAAACTGCCACACTGCAGTTCCCTGCCACCATTGATATAGATCTCACCAAACAGTAGTAATAAGGGAGACTGGGCCTCCAATAAATGTACCTCTGAGGTTAGCATTTGTCCAACCTGCCATTCCATATTGCTAAAACTGCCCATAATCTGCAGATTTTTGATATTTTTGTTCTCTTTTAAAACAGAACCATAAAAACACAAATTTGGGGAGAGAAAAAGTAACATTAATAAACATTTAATGCAACAAAAAAAAAAAACCCAACCAAACACTGCAAAGTCAATAAATTTAAAAAAAACCCTGGGTAACATTTGAGAGAAGCTGACTGCTTCATGGCAGTGTAATCCTGTAGCTAGGACTACATGAGAAGAACTCATTTCCAGCTCTGCTTCTGACCTTCAGGCAATCCCTATGCCTCTATTTTGTCTGCCACTTGATACCAATCTTTTCTATGAAAAAGTGAATGGTTTTTTTGAGCATGCTTGCATGGTACTGAGCATAGTCGAGCTATAAGTTCAGCCTGGGCCTCTGAGTTCTGCATAAATAATAATAATAGGATCACATTGATAATGTGGACTATATATTCATCATTTGAGAATTTCAAAGGTCCTTTTAGAAGAAGCAGAATAACATAGATTTGTACAGAATAATACCTGTAATCCTCAATTATAGATTGTGAACTTGATGCAGGAATTATTGAGCACAGTTCTATGTCCTGTGATGTTAGTATGAATGATCGGAATGGTTTCTTCAGGCATTACAATCAATGAATCAACGAATAATAATGCAGTGGGCTTTCTTCCTAATGTTTCCAATTAAATTCAAATTGCATTAGATTTTTTTAATATCATAAATGTATTCTTTATATGATATTGTTTGCAATATGACCAAGTTAATGCCTGAGGAGAAGCCTCTTTCTTTGAAAGCTCATTTTCCTCAGAGAGCTCAATTTTGCAGGTTTAACAGTAAATTAACCTGAGCTCTTTTGCTATTTTTCCTGTTAAACCAGTCAACATTAATCTGCATAACCATTCCTCTGAATAACTGCAATATCTAAGTTTTAATAGAGCATTATTTAGTTTATTGAGAATGTTAAACCAATTCCAGTTGGGAAGTGCAATGCTTAAGTAATGCTGCCAAATGGTGCTGGAGGTAAGGCAATGATAGTTATTTCTCCAAGATTCCTGTACCTGTATTCTGAGTCTGTGGAACAATGCACACCTTGAGCTTCAACCTGCAATCCCTTGGAGTCTGTTAAGAACATTCTAGTGCATATTTATTTCCTCCTTTCTTATCTTTTAAACTTGTGATCTGAAAGAACTAGTTTTTCCATAAATTCTATCTGGCATAAAACTCAAAACATTTTGTTTTTTTTCTGGGTACATCTACGTTTATATTGTCATTCATCATGGCAGAGATGTGTGGAAACAGCTCCATATTTCATTTTGTTGTATCAGTGCAGTAGTAATGGGAACATCTTTGACTCAGTTCCCTATTTTAATGCAATTGTGGTTACCCTCTATCTCAAGGTTTCAAAACTCACTTCATGCTCACAACAACTCTCAGGTTTGATGATGCCAGACACTTTTTATTGCTCTATTCAGAATAAAATATAACTACAAATGCTATGCTTTTAATGCCGTACATATTACCTGTAGTCTGATAATTTGGGCACTGGAGTTCTTTGTCATCTTTATACATTTGAGATACTCTTGTGTTTAACCACCAAGGGAAATCTGTATTTTTAAGGCAAGTAATTTACTTAGAAGTATATGAATTGCATATTGGGATTTAATAGTAATTTAGAGAGTATCAAAGTGATAAGATTAAAATAGGAGCACATGTGAAATATCAGACTAGAAAAGAAATTATCCAGAGTTAAAAATACAAAATATTTTTTATGGCACAAGGCAAGAAGACAAAAAAGTTGCTGAATTGGATACAATTAGAAATGTAAATGCTCTTGAAAAGTCCATGTCAAAACCCTGTGGGCATGCAGTAAGTTTTAAGTGTTGTAAAGCTTTTGGGGTTTTTGGGGTTTTGGTTTGGTTTGGTTTTTGTTTTGTTCTGATCTTTTTGGGTTGGGTTTTTTTTTGTTGTTGTTGTTCTTATACTTTGAAAGGACACCAGTAACCTGAAAAAGTATTACTTATTTGATTTTTTTATACTATATCAAAATTTCTTGGAAGAAACTTGATGTTGCCTATCTATCCATCTACAATTCTGTACTGAGTCCCTTTACTGAAGAGATTTTATTCTTCTATGGGAAGGACAGTAGGCACCTCTAGGGGAACACTTTATGAACTTATCAGTGATTACCTATGCAACCAGCAGGGAAGCTTGTTAAACAGAAAGATAGTCTAAAATTCCTTGAGCAGAAGAGATCCACTTGCTGTAAAGGTCTTGCTCCTGGGTCTTCTGAAATACTCAATAAATTATAAGTGTTGTTGGTATCACCTGGCATTTGATCGCCCCATGTATTTTTCATCAGGTTTTAAATGGGCATCTCTTAGTGTAGAGAGCCTCCTAAATTAGCTGAAACCTAATCAGAAATCCATCTGGTACAAATTCACAATAAGTTGTTAGGTGTGATTCATAAAAATCACATTATGTGTTTCTGCAGGGCATTATTAGTATTTTTCTTGCATGCTTTCAGAAATGAAACATAGCTCATTCTTATTCCAAAGCACTGGGCCAGCCCAATTATGCTGATAGCAATGATACCTAGATGACCCAGGAAAACGCATACTTTCACCAGCTGAGTATGTTCTATCACCTGGCTGCACACTGAGGAGGGGAAAAAAAAAAAACAAAACAAAACACCTGACACAGAATCCAGCCCGTTATAATGGAGACTGACAATATCTTACTGTACCAGTTGGAACCAGACATGTCACTGTTATCCAATTGACAAAAGACTTGTCAGGGAAGTAACTAACTAATACTTTACTAGCAAAAAGATTCTTAAAATGTTAATGCCTAGAATAACCATAAGCATGTTTAGCATTCAGATCAGAATGCTTTTGTGAATAATTTTTCGTATAAAATCCTGGCCTCTGGGAAGCCAATGATAACATTCCCTTTAACTTGACTTGGACCAGAATTTGAAGCAAAGAGCTTTAATGGGTCTGTTGGACATTAAAAAATAAAAATAAAAAAAATCAGTGAAAAGTTGATAAATATTAAGTTGCTTTTTGATATACTGAAGTAATTTTTTTTGTGGGTTTGTTGGGGTTTTTTACATCTTAAAACAGTTTCATGATGTTCACTTGATTCATAATGCCAGTGGAACTACAAGATAGCTGTTACTATATTGCTACCATTATAATGCTATTGCTATGGCAACAATAACTTATTTTAACAGGAATAAGTTCTACACATCAACAAATAATTAGTATTTATTCTTAAAACTTTTCCTAAACATTCACACTAGTTCTAAACATCAACATATGGAAAATTCCAGAGATATAACAAAATATTGATCTATTTAACCTTTTGGGCCTTAAAGATTCATTCACAGAAACATAGTAGCTATGTACATAGTGATGAAGAAACCACTTGGAAGACTAAGCTGAAATTGACTAAAGACTTTGGGTTATAGCGTCACATTTCTGCCACATAGTTAAAAATAGTGCCCTGGTTTCAGCTCCGACAGGGTTAATATTCTTCTCAGTAGATGGTACAGTGCTGTATTTGGGATTTGGTGTGAGAACAATGTTGATAACACACTGATGATTTTAGTTGTTTCTAAGTAATGTTTATACTGAGTCAAGGACTTCCATAGTTTCTCAGGCCCTGCCAGCAAGAGGGCTGGAGGGGCACGAGAAGTTGGGAGGGGACACAGCCAGGACAGGTGACCTGAACTAGCCAAAGAGGTATTCCATACCACGGGATGTCATGCTGCATATATAAAATGGGGGGGTTGGCCGGGGATGCTGATCGATGCTCAGGGACTGGCTGGGCATCGCTCAGTGGGTGGCGAGCAGCTCCATTGTGCACCACGTGTTTGCTTCCCTCCCTTCCATTTGGATCTCATTCCTCTTCCCCTCTCTGTCTTTTTCATAATAACTGTTATTTTTATTATTTTTGCTTTTTCATTTTTATTTTATTTCAATTGTTAAATTGTTCTTATCTCAACCCTCAAGTTTTACAGTTTTTTCTGATTCTCCTCCACATCCCTCTTGGTAAGGGGGGGAATAACTGAACTGCTGCATGGTACTTAGTTACCAGCCAGGGTTAAACCACAACAAAGGCAAAAAGGAGGAAAGGGGAGTTAAACATCTCAGAAATCCAGATGCTTAGCATGTAGCCTTTTCTGTCTGAATCCTTAATCAGTACTAGAAAGTACAACATAAAGAAAGCATAGTTTTCATCATACATTAAGTTTTTAGATTTATTTAATAAGGAATAATGTTGAACGCAATCTATTAAAATGTGCATTTCTTAGTGTATATTCTTGGTGTGAATCAGGGAAACCATGTTCATATGTAGAACTACTAACAGGAAACAAGCAACAGCAAACTTCTTACCTCCTCCATACCTGAATTTTCTTGGCTTTTTTGCTGTTGCTGTTTTTCATAAACACTTCGAGATAATCAACTCTAATTACAGTTTGTGAAGATTTTTTTAATGCAGCTGGAAAGTGTTTTTTTCTTTAATTCAGACATGCTACTGAAGACTGCACTTGAAAGCATTAAAAATGAGGAGTTTGCTTGGATTAGTACAGTGAGACCTCCTGGCTTAAGGAAGAGCAGCTCTCTGACGCAGATCACCTTCCCTTCAGGCCGAGTAGTCTTATATGCCAGTAACGGGTGAGACAATCCCTCTCTCTCCCCCTTATTTTTATTTCTCAGTTGTATTTATTCTTCCATCAGTGTTTTAAATACTTGAATTTATATTAAAACAGTTTGAGATGCAGGTAGCTCTGGTAAGGCTGAACAGCACAGGAAGCAGGTTGAAGCTTTAAAGCTCATCACGCTATTCCCTTCATCAGACTTTACCTGCTCTGTATCTGTTTCTCTGGCCTGGGTGAAAGTAGCCTTATGGCTGACAAGGTGGCTGCTGTAATTAATGTTGAATATAAATAGACATAAGGGCTGAGAGCGAACCATGGGATCAGCCCAGCATGGAGAATGCCTCGGTCACCCAAACCTTTTTTCTTCTACTCTCATTCATATGGTCTTTCTAGCAAAAAAATGGGAGGAGCCACAAGTACTCTCATTAAAGTCCTGCAACACTGGACACGCTTCCTTCTCTGCTTTACTGGCTTTAGGCAGCACTACTAATTGCAAATCCTGTGAAAATAATGAATAAATTATCTCTTATTTCCTGTAGTTGGAAAATGGAGCTTATGGAAGTCTCAATGGTTTTTTTATTTAAAGATACATTTGGAGAAACTTCATTTGTCTTCAGGTCTGTAAGTCATGCTTTGAAGCTTGTTGTGGCAACATTTTTTAAATGGAAAAGCTGAGATTTTGAATAATTTTCATTCTGAAGGAGACAGAGAGGTGACCAAGCTTTTAGAAGTTTATAACTAGAAGGTAGAAACTGCTGAGATTTTCCAAAAGCTCTACCTAATGATTTCATGTGGTTAATTCTGTATCTCCGGTATACCAGATCACCCAACAAGGCTCATGTGCCTGATGACATTTCTATTATCTTAGCCAGAGTACATTAGTGGGGATTTTTTGTTTGTTTCTTTTGTACCAGGTCTGCAGAGGATCTTGCACACTTAAATAATTCCATTTGACATGTAAAGCCTTTCCACAGCCTATTTGGCTGCATTACTGGTTCTTCAAGGCTTATGTGTTATTGTTTGTCCATAATTATATTAATGTGCAAGTGTTCTTTTCATTTTATTGTTATTAATTGTCACATAGCTTCTCAAAATTGAAATCAGGAACCCACTAGAGAAACCTCCAATTGTGCTACAGTCACTGCTGTTTTAGTATAAAGAGAAAAATAAGTTATTTTGCTCCTTTAAATTTTTATTATTATCAGGTGGTATAAAACTAAGAGCTGTGCACCACTTAGGGATTCAGCCACCTTGTATAAATCTTCAATATCTTCAGTTGGCATGTAAGTGTGGTTTTTTTTTGGTTTGGGTTTTGGTTTGTTGTTCCCACCCACCCCACCCCCCACCCCCCCCATGTTACAGCAGCATAAAGGCTTTTTGGTCCAGCTAGTGTGTACTTCATGGACTCCCGCAGGTGTATACTCATTTACACCATGCAGGATAACACATTTTCCTTTATTTTTTTTCAAAGGCTTCCTGACTTCACACAGTGCTAAGCTCCTGCATAAGTCGCTGGATCCTCTTAGCTCCTCACATGCTCACCAGTTTGAAGAATCAGGTCCCACTCAAGCAGTGCAGGTGCATTAGCACCATGGAAACTCAGACTTTCTTCCCAAGGGGGCGAGTGTGAGAAGGGGACAGTCACAGCTTACAAACAAACCAACCACTTCTGAGGGAGCTCAGAGCTGCAGACAGAAAGCCTGGGGATCTTTCTGCATTTCCATATCTGTGCAAAGCCTTCACACAACATTTCTTGTATGGGAAGTGTAACAGCTAGATTAAAATTAACTGAATCAGTATTCCCTTCCCCAATTAATAATCATTAATAACATTGTTAACATGTTTGATTGGAGGCTATTTTAACTCAGTTGCTTCTCTTCCTTGTGAAATTATGATTACTGATTTCCCTCATGTTCCTCCCCCTGCCTTTAGAATGTCTTATTTCACATGAGCCAGTCATCAGGGAAGCAGGTCTACCACGCATACATTTTTTGATAGCAACACTTCTGGCAAAAGCTAAATGTCGAGATGTGCTGCAGTTGTATAGCCAGTTGTGTGACATTCTCACAGCTAGCGAATACATTGATAATTAATTCAGCTTTAAAGGATTTGAGTCAGAATTTCAGCTCATGAAAATCAATGCATTTCTACCACAACTGAAGGGGCTATGGCTATTTACCTCCTTTGAAGGCCCTAGACCTCTGTAATAAATTTGAAATTTACATTTTAAACATTATAAATCCACAAAAGTGTCCTTAACTTTGCCAGAATGTTTCAGTATTATATGGGGGTCACAATGCTCATGCCCTAAATCAGGAAAACAATTAACCACTAGACTTTTTGAGGTCATCCATGAGCAGGAAAGTAATTAGGTCTAGATCCTCACAGATAAAAAATTAGCTGCCAAAATGCACAGATGGAATTTTCAAATAATGCTTAATAAGGTAAGATGCCTAACTTACATTGATTCCTTTGAAAATTTGACCTTTACAGCTTAATTTTAAGCTTCCCCATTATGGTTTAAGAGTGTGTGAAAACTGAAGTATGCACTTGAATGTGTTTCATGCAGGAAGATTCTTCCATAGACAAAATCTGAAATATAGTCATCTTAGGCCAAGAGATGGCAAAGGCAGTGATCATCTTGAATCAAGAGGGATTTTGTTGGTGTGTTTTGTGCAGCAGCAGGCTGAACAATGCCCTTTTCCAATTGACATTAGTTCAGAGGGAACAGCTTTCAAATTAGTTATTTCAAACACATACACATGTCATTCCGAAAGAAAAAATATCTACCCCTGGCTGTGATCTGTGAAGCAAGATGGATTGCTAGTCCCTCGATAAAGCTCTGTGCTTCTGTTTAACTCAGTTCCTTCTTCTTTGTTATGTTTATCTTCTTTCACTCTTATGCCCTGTGACCCCCTGCAGTGGAACTACCAAATATCCATGATGAGGTAAAAAGGAGTGTAGAAAGCCAGAGTATAAGTTCTCAGAAACTCAGGATAAATTAACTTCACTATATGGACAGGTGGAAATTAACTGTTTAATGAACTGTTATCTTGGATTTCTGTGGCCTAGGATAAATTGAAATTGCTGCATTGTGCTTTAAATTGACCAGCATGGGGCAAAAGACAGCTTTTTGCTAGTATAAGTGTTTTGACATTCAGTGTCCACCACGCTCTTCCGAGTTCACCCTGGAGATCAGAAGTTCATTTCTTTTTTGCATTGTGTGTTTTCCAGTTCTCATTTTAGAGAACCCACCCAGGAGTAATAAAATATTACTGTGCAAACACAAAAGAAATGTTTCCTTGGTGGTAGGAATATGAATGAGATGCACTGTTTAGCATGTACTATCTATTATGCAAACAAATATATCTCCTGGAAATTTCTAGTCTCTTTGCAAGTCACTTTTTATTTTTAAAAGGTTGTTTTTAACATCCACAAGTTGGAACTCTGACTTTAACTGTTTGTTCCACTTTCACTAGTCCTCCTTGCCAGCAGAATCTATCTGCGTGTGAGTATATGGAATCAGCCATTCAGAGCTTGTGTCACATATATCCTACATGATGATCAAGAAAGGGATGTTAGCTTGGGAATTTTCTCATGCAATGGGCCATCATGGGCAAAAAGTTAGCTATAGCCTGTAGGCAATCAGCCTCCTTGGCTAGGATTGCTGTAGAGAAAAACTCATGCAGAAGAAGTGAACAAAGCAACTGAGGCTTAGAGCTGGCTTTCAAAACTGGTTTCTGAGTTGAAGCACAGGAAGGAACGAAAAGGAATGAAACCTCAAGCCACAGACCTCTGTACACAGCACTCTGCCTTCTGTGGGATGACACAGAGAGACACTGAAGGCTGAGAAGGAATGCCTGTCTGAAAGGGCTGAGGAAAATACCAGAAGAGCTCTGAGATTGTCAGGGACACTGGAGGGAACCTGACGCTGGTTTTGCTTATATTTTTTACTGTCTTTGGGAATTTGGGTAGTTCAATGTTAATCTCTCAGGCTAGGATTTATAGTCAGTAAGGCCACTGTTTCTGTAAAATTATATTAGACGAGGGGACTGTGTTCATCATTTTCAGTAAAGGGAAATTAAATTAAAGAAATTAAAGAGTTTGGGGTTTTCGGGGTTTTTTTGGTTGGTTGGTTGGTTTGGGGCTTTTTTCAGCAACGCAAAGCATATGAGATTCCTGTTCTATTTACTACCTAGATCCATTTCAAGGATTCATCCCATTCAGGTGAAGACCTCATAGTAATAAATTATAATTTTAAAATAAACCAAAGGCAGCTGAAGAATAAAAAAGTATTTTGCATTTTACTAGATTAAACTTAATTTTATGCAATAGGTGAATTTCCTCACATTTCTTTCTCTGGAGGGATGGAAATTTTCTATGCTTGTGCATAGTCTCTATTATATTTAATTAAGAAAAATCTGTTTATTCCTGGGTCTTGGCAGTTTACCTTGAACATCTGTAAAGCAACACACTATTAAGTTTCTTAAAAGGTGCATGAGAGAGTTAGCTTCTAAATCCTGCCAAAAGGGGGCTGAAATTTGTTCAAGTTGATCCTTTAAACTACAAACAAGATAGGATCCATACAGTGCACAGTTTGGTTTTGTATTTGATTAGTTTTTTACATTTGTGGGAAGCATGGAGCTTTGTACTTTTTGCAAGCCTGCCGAGAAAGCAATGAAGACAATACAGACTTTACAAATGCAATACTGAAGGTGTTAAAACATCTTAGGAGAACGTTTGCATTATATTATTCACATTTTGGCTCTGCCTACAAAGAGTACAAAAGTACTTACTTACTATGGAAATGTGAAATCAACAACAAAATATGCCATTGATGTTAAATCTATTTCTGCTTTGTAAAGCTTGGATATAATTATTTTGACATGATTTCAAGAAGTTTTGAAAGTTACAAATTTTCTGTCCAATGCAGTATATACCTCACGCTTTTTTTATGGATTGAAAGATTTGTATTTTGCTAACCCAACATTTTCCTTGGAGAAGAAACCCAACTCATTCGTTTGACTGGCTCTTGCATATATTTCAAATATTCCTCCAGCATTGAAGATTACTTTGTGAAAAACCTTTTACGTGTTGTACATTCTTATTACCTGTATTGTCACTGTGAAATGTGAGGAGAAACTGTACCAAAAATTCCTTTCAAAAGAGTGTAGAGTGAATAAGAAAGGAATCAGAAAATAAAGTAGGCTTTGGTACCTTTACTGCTTATACTGGAACACATATACATGGCAGTTTTGATGGAATCCTAATGCAGATTTATTACTAGAATCTTCAGCTTGCTGTAAAATGCAGTCAAAAGAACAAATAAAGAGCAATGCATAGGAAGTAAAGATGTCAGATAGTAAAATGTCTCTTTCTAAAAAAGCCTGCCTTCTTCACAAGCCCTTTCATGAACTTTTTATGAAGTTTCTAGTGTAGACCAACATAATTAGGGAAAAATGACCTTGAGATTTATGCTGTGTTCAGAACAGTGATTTGTCCAATCACTGTAGGAAAGGGTGGCAGATTGTGATTGATGTTTTCAGAAGAACTACAAAGTGAAGTGTATGAATGGTACCTTAGCTTTCTAACCATGTATGACAAATGTGAGCACTGTGAGAAGCTCTTTATCCCCAGATGCTGGGAAAGCACATAGCAAATTTCATATGGATGAGCCTATGAGAAGACTATCTAAAGAGCTAATCTAAAATCTCATTTTCAGAGTTGATTCTGGTGTTTCAGAAGAGAACATATCCCTGAATATAGTTCTTATATCAGGAGGATTAGGACGTCAGTGATTAATATGAATTTCATTTTTAGACACGTCGTGGGATTTCTATGGCATATATAAAACACTGAACTTGTTGAACAGCATGTCCCTTTTCAATTACAGTTTTAATGAAGAAATGATTTTACAAGAAAAAACTCTCATGAGCTTCATATTATAAAAAGCTGATTCACCCCCACCCCCGCCCTGCAATCAGGTACATTTGGTTGTTCTTGATGAAACAATAACATTTTCATTGTTGTGCCTGGCTGCCCCATATTTTAAAATTAAAAGAACCATCTCTTGTCTCTTCTATCTTTATTTACCCCTCTGTAGCTCCACTAGCATCTCAGGAAAGGGAACAGTTGAAGCGAAGTCTAGTGGACAGTCTTTAGAAACAACCCCCTTGGTAGTTAGTTTCTTAACTCTCATTCAGGGTCAAAAAGATTTGAGTATCCTGTCAGTCTTTAACTGACATTTAAGTTTAGAGACATTTGTGTATACGACAGTCTACCCCAAAGCTTTCAGAGTGAAGCTGGGGGTAGTGAAAGTTTGCTACAGTGCTAAGCCTAATGATCTCTCAAATGGCAATAAGAAACATGCAGAGCAGCAATCCAGGTGCCAGCATCACTAACATACCCCTTGATTTTCTTCCACAGATATGCTACAATACTTCAGCCTTATCAATTTAAAAAATGTTCTCTGTTCTCTGGGACTTCTGACAGTACTAATTTGTGCCTTCTCTTTCTGCAGGCTGTGGGTGCTCCCAAAAGGAAGGAGAGTGGAACGGAACCCCTAGTCAAGTTTATGTGTGCTGCCAAATAACTTTCACAAATAGAAAGATTTCATTGCACCTACTGTAACCCCAATTTCTGCCACATGGTCATCTTTTTTTTTTTTTTTTTTTTTTTTTAGTGGTATTTTATCAAGATCATTGGACCTACCTTTGATTCACACCTATGAAACCTGAAACCTCACTTCTAAATTAATTTGGAAATAATTTGACTCAGAAAGGCATTACTAAATATTAAGCAATTTCCCTCACCTCTTAACTTTATGTGTGCAGTGTGTAAAGTGATGTGAAATGCAAAACATAAATTCCCCTTCTGTTGTGTTCCAGTCATTGTCATTCTGTACAAAAATGCTCTTCATTCATTGCCCGAGCTCCCTTTTCCTTAGCCCAGCTGCACTTGAACCCTCCATTTTTTCAGTTAACATGTAGGTGAAGGTGGAGAATGTTTCCAGCTATGGGAAATGTTCTCATAAGGAAAGGTCATAAAATTTTTCCCTCATGAATTGTCCACTGAATACTATAAATACAGCAAAATCAATGTTTGTGATCAATTGATTAAATATTTTAAAGTTTATTCCACTGTCTGAAATTTTGAACACTCATCTTCCTTCAAAATCAGAATGAGTAAGTTTGGAGTGAAAAATCCTTCTTCGTGAAATATTAATGGTAAGGACATAGTACACAGTTATGAAAGTGATAAAGGCCAGGTTCCTGTGGTCAAAAGGGTATTGAAGCTTATAGTCATCATTTCATAAGTGGTGCTGGTGTTTGAATGTCAGTCACCAGGGAGTTATGATTCACATCTCTCTTCAATACATTTTGCGTGGTTTACAATGTAAGAAACCAGTGACACTGCAGGACTTCTTTTGCACATAATGCACTGAAATAGCCTTTGAAAATACATGCACAAAGTGCACAGTTGTGGCCCAGAGGTAAATGTAGAACGGATGCCACATACGCAGAAATAATTAGAAAATAATCTAAACAAGTCCTTGGTCTTGTTTTTAAATATCATTAGCAATTTGATGTTTATGTGATAAATAAATAAATAAAATACAAAAAATTATGCTTGGTTCAAAATGACCAGTCCTACTTATTGACTATGTAAGAGTTTTTTTATAGAGAGTATTTTTCTGTCTTCCTGAGAGTAGGAGAGCTATTTGGATATATAATTTGTATATGGCTAAAGAATGTTTTTTTTCTTCCAGAACAGTTATGAAACTGTGTTTTCATTCAACCCTACATGCTTGTTTTTCTTCCAGACTACATCACCCAGCATCTTCTCTGATCTCTCCTCACAGGTACCCCCAGTGCATTGACAGGGACTATAAAAACCCACTGCAGGACTGAAATCACTTCTGTAGGCTCAAGATGCCTGACTCATAAATCCCTGCTGGTGCTCTCTTGTTCAGGCTCTGGTACTCATTTTTGCTGGACTCGGAGTGGATTAGGAAAGAATTATGGGCTCACAATAAATTATGGAGTTAAAACAGCAAATGACTCTTTAATGTAATTTTAGTACCACATATCACATGACATTACTAAAAGTTACCACAGTTTGGTCAGCTCATTCATGAGATGAAAAATACTTTTATAAATACCATTTTCTGTGGTCACTGCCTCTCTCCACTGTGTATGCAAACAGTCCCAAAAGCTTTTTATTTTCTTCTTTCTCCCTCTTAAATATTATCCAAAGCTTTGAGAGCTTCTGTGCCTGACATATGGAGAAACACCACTGTGTGCGCTTCAGGTGTTTTTCCAGCAGTCCCTGTGGTGCTGAGAAAAACTTCCATCCTGCTTTAATGGATTACATTTCTCTGTAAAGTTTCCTGAAAACAACCTGTAGAAAGTAATTGCTCCATCTTCAGTCTGGTACAACTTCCGACAATGTGTAAATGTTCAGAAAGCAATTAGTAGTCAACTTTTGCAGGAGGGAAGGGAATAGAGCTCTCTGTTTACTACATAAAAGAGAAAGTCAACTCTCTGAGTTTGCTGAAGCTTATGGAAGCATCTAGTCTCACAACAGACTTTCTTAGAGTTGTATTAGATGTTAACACAGACACTCATTGTTATTCCTTCTTGTAGGAACATTAAAGCAGCCTTGCAAATTGTCAGAAAAATTTATTGACCCTAGCCTGAAGACTCAGGGTGGATGGTTTTGACTATGAAAATATATTTCACATCAACGTTTAATATCATAGAATCATAGAACAGTTTGGGTTGGAAGGGACCTTAAAGATTTAATTCCACCCAACTGCCATGGGCAGGGACATTTTAATATCTTTCTATTCATTTAGTTGTTGGAAAAAACCTTTTAATTGTAACCCCACCATCCAAGGACTTAATGCTGAAAAAAAGTCAAATAAAAAGGCTTAAGAATATATTTGTTAAAATACCATGGGTTTAATATAACAGTTTTAAAATCTGTCTTATGATATAATGTGACTTGCTTTTCAAATTTTGCCATTTAGGGTAGTCAACATCATACACTCTACCTACTTTACATTCTGACTTGACTGAAAATAAAGTTTCTTCCTTATACTGTTAATAATTATACATATGTACAAATGCATACACACTTTTTTTTAAGAAATCTGATGCATGGTTTTGCCTTTGAACAAGCTACTTATTGACAAATCTTAAGGGTCATCCTGAATCAACATTGATAAAAATATAAACTGCAATATTAAAATATAAGTTTTAATCTAGATTTGATGGCTAATACGTTAAATGGAAGCTACTATAATATCAGAGATAGTTTAATAAGCAAGGTGCTTAGAAATCACCCAGATGAAAAGAGTTTCTGTAAAGGACAACAGCTAGAGTAGTGTTGTTTCAGATTTCAGAATGGTCAGCTGTTGGATGTCAAGAAATTCTGGAGTCCTGGATTTCTTAAGATTATTTAATTAAAGACAGAAGTTCTTTAAACTCTGTAATAAGATATGAATCACATACTTGCTGGATGTGTTTGGCAAGCAACATAACACCCTTAGTTTGGACAATCATCAGTTTCCAAACACAGTCCTATACTCTATAGATACTTTTTTTTTTTTTTTTTTTGTAACTTTTTTGCTTTTCCCTGAATGGGCATGGGCAGCTTGTGGTCTGCCTGACTATCTGCCTGAGATAACACAGGACATGATTCCAATGGCTTCTGTAGCTTTTGATTTTGAGCTCTGTAGGGGTCTGCAGTGGGTCTGCAGACTAGTTAGTTGACCTTGAAGACTTAGTCGTTTACCCTTGAGACAGCCACAAAAACGTCAAGCATGTAAACAGGATGTGAAAACCCAGAACTTGAAACTGCAGCATACAGGCACATATGGCAACAGCAAATAGCAAGCAGGAAGAAGAAGACAGAAAGCCTATCAGAGTCAGACACATGTACTATCTAAGATATATAAGCAATATGAAAAAATAATAAAGGTCCATTTTGTTTGAACCCATCCACGCTGATACGGTGTTTTTCAGTGACTTGTGTCACCGTAGAGCTCTAGCTCAGTAGTGCTTGGATTTTCTGGCTGTGTTCTTTCATTGTTGGTTTTTTTTTTTTTTTTTTCTGACATAAATAAGACTGGCCTGCTTCCTTTTTTCCTGAAATAAATGGATATTGACAGTTTGTTGGTCAAACATGTCTTCTTACTCCCAAGTATTACATGTGTTCATTTTTCTGTTCTCTCTCTCTTTCCTGCTCTATAATCCCAAGGATAGGAAACATTTGGAGTAACTAGTTTTTTTCAGCTCTATTCTCAGCTCTTGTAGGAGTCTTTCTTTTCCCTGGAAGAGATCCCCCAGCATTTTCTTAAGTATGTCAGTGCAGTGTCCTCCCTGATGAGTCCAGAGACCTAGCACATTTTAATTAATTTGTGCTTTCTTCGTCCCTCTAATACACTTGGAAGTTATTTCTCCTCTTCTTTTCCTCTTCCCTTCCCAATTTATTAACTACTGGCACATTCTGCTGATGTGCTTGGTTTGGGGGCAGAAGCTTACTATTTGCAACCCATTCTTCTATCCATATACCTTAAATATAGCCCCCAGCTGTTCCACCAGTGCTAATCATGGTTTTGACTACCATACTTTCCACTGCACCTGTTTCCCACTTAACTAATAAATGCTCCATTTGTTTCCATAGTAGTAGGCCATTCATCTTCTGCTGCAGATCCCATGAAAAATTTCTCTGTGCTAATCACGCAGTTATCAACCCTTTCATCATACTGCACACAGTTTTCTGGCACGTTAAAACTCCTGCTCAGTTGGACACGATGGAGCTTGTTGCAGCCTTACTTCTTTTTTTTCCAAATGTCAGGCACCTACTTACCTTTTGAGGCTGGCCACAACATACGAACTTTATGTGGTGTCTGACGTTCAGACTCTGAGTTCCACTTGCCTGGTTGTCTCAGTTTGTTTCTGTTTCCAGTTACATTCACAGTATAGAGTATTGGCTGTTTTCCTTAATCCTTCTGCTTACAACTGGGTAGGCAGAAGACTGGCAGTCTTTTTTGCTCAAAAAATTTAAGATCTTCCATTAATTTTTAATTCTGTATCTTTCCAATATCCTGTGAGATGTAGTCTGGAATCCCAATGGTTATAGGATCTCTTTTGGTATCCTTAATCTTTCAAGTTTTTAAGACTGATTTTACAACTTTAAAGACTAATCAAACTTTTCTGTTCATCAGTAAATTTTCTGCTTACTGTAACAGCAATTTTTTCTGCTTACAGTCATAAATATATATTTGATTTCTAACTATATATTTGCATTTCATATATATATATAGTGTTAATTTATTTCATACTTGTTTATAATTCTTTGATATGTACCCTTTCTCCCTGAATTGGATGAAAATTATTAAAACCACCTGGCTTTTCAGAATAAAAGATCATGAGAAAGTGAAGCATGAACAGCTTTCTTCTTGTTTGTGTTTGTGTTGTTTTTTTTTTTTTCTGGTACCCCCTCCTGGCAGGTACAAAATAAATTGTTTTTTATTGAATATTTAAGTAGAGCAAATCAAATTTGAATCCCTCCAGCCTTCTGCTAAAAAGCTAAGGAATATGATAAAAATCTTCTTCTTCCAGTGTCTAATATTAAGTTGTTCATCATAAGTTCTCATCTGAGCTGCTTCACAATGGACTATAAATACCTAAATTTCCTCTACAGTTCCACGAGTAGAAGTACTTTCACATGCCTGGCTTTATCTTGGCACACAGGGAACAACTTGCCACCGATATTCTCTCCCAGGCATTTTGCTGGCAGTCCCAAGGAATCCCACCTTAGAAATCATAATGTTAATTCCTTTAACAGGACTTCAGTCCTTCAGTCTTTTACCTTCCTTGGCCTTTACAGGTGAGTTAACATTGTGTTTGCATATTTATTGATAGGCGGATCTCTTTTATTCTCTGATCGCCTCAATGCTCCAGATTTGGGAGGTAGTCCCCCTTCTCTCATGGTTGTTGGCATTGCTGACTGACATTTTTGTTCACTTTCTCCTCCCTCTATTTTATTCCGAGGTAGGACATGTTGATTAATTCAAGCCTTGTCAGCCACATACCCGCTAGTCCTACCAGTCTGCTCAAACACTTCCTTTCTTGTCAAAAATAAATGCATCTCATACTGTCTTATCTACCTATAAACTGATTCTAATCCTGCAAGTTTCAGCATGCTAGTAAATTGAGTCATCCTTAAGAAGCCCAGCTGATTCCACTAGGGTTTCCATCTCACAAACATAAGCATCAGCTTTCACAGAGCTTTGTGAAGACCTGGGCTGTACTTAGTTAAAACAACATTGTCCCTTACATCTTGCTGAGCTTAGAAGTGGGATTTTACTTATAGCACAAACCTGAGAATTCTGAAAGTCTGAGGTGTTTTTTTTTTCACTTATATGTTACAAGAATTTATTCTTATGTGTACTACATGCATATCTGGGTAGAGGTATTTACTCAGAATCTGTGGAGAAAGGAAGATGGCTTTGATTTCACTCCTCACACTCTCAATGTCTGACCTGGCAGATGTCAAGCTCTTTCTTAAGGCAGGAACACTTTTTAAAAATTGATATTTAAGCAGAAGCTCTCACTGATTAAATGGTATCTCTGCTAGCACACACTTGTTCTGTCATTCAATCCATACATGCTGTATTAAAGTATGCAAAGTTAAGGCAAATCCATCAGCCTAAAACAAGCATGATGAGAGAAAAGATCTGGACTGGTACAGAAGCTTCAACTCCTGCAAACAAAAGCACAATAAGGACAGTGAAGATACAGAGAATTAGCATAGATTCCCCGAGCCTGTGCTAAATTTTGCTTGTAAGTGTTGTATTAAACATTTAAAAGTATACTTTCAAAAATGCATGGGGCTTTCACAGCAAAATTCTCAGTGACACTAATGGGCATCATGTGACTCATTTGCCACACACAGCTTTGAACATCCATCCCGTTCTGAGCTGTACAGTTTCTTGTGCCACTGTCATCATTATAACATCTGAGATCTGAGTACTTTAAGCTCTGAGAGTCCCATTTTCCATGAGTGACTTGTTCTTTTACTTGTGCTCTTATTTGTGCCTTTGTAATTTAAGGTTTTTAATGGAGTTTCACTTGCCTGAAAGCAGATTATTCTCTTTTGGGGGGGTTGGTGGGGTTTGGGGGTTTGGTTTTTTTGTGGTTTTATTATTTTTTTTTTTTCTTCCCTTTCCCTCTCTTAAAACCAGATTAATATCAGGAGCACCAAACTCTTCACTCATGGTTGTTCACAGAAATTAGCAGTTTCAGTAAAGGGCTGCACATAAGAAGTGTGTCGTTTTCTGAACTGTATCTTGTACTTCTGGTCAACAACTCTTTTTGCTGCTTTTGAGGTCAATAAACCCAGGATCTCTGCCTAGTGACAAAGTTCAATACTGACATACAGGACTTTTTTTATTATTATTTTTTTTTTCTTTAACCCTCTCAGAATTACCAGGTGTCGTGATTTCATGACAGCTGGATCATAGGTCACCTTAATTTGATATTTCCATTACCTAATTGGGGGGGTTATTGCATATAAACTATTTCTTCAACAAAAAATACCCCCAAAAACCCAAACAAAAACCCAAGTCAGACATGTGATTGTGTTTCACTGGCCAGACATATAACTTTTCACTGAAATGTGTAAAACCTCATGCCTTATGACTGTTATGAACGAGCAATTTTTGTAAAAGGAAATTTTTATCTTAAAGTCAGTAAGATTTTTAGAATCAACGTTTTTGCTATATAGTCAAGTAAAATACTAAGAAGAAAATAAAACCATCTTTTCAAGGATTTAATGAAAGATAGGGTTTTTTTCAAATAAAATGGGGGGGGGGGGGGGTTGGTTGGGGATTTTTTTGGTTATGTGAAACCTGGAAGTCTTCAAAGGCCATAGGCAGGTCTTCCTCTACTGCCGTGCAGTTATGCTTAGATCCCCAGCATACAGGTGGTATTAGATGAGTTGAGGTTTTATCAACTGGGTTGGGCTGACAGTCTCAGTAGGAGACTGAAAGAATGAAATGGCATCAAGAGACATACGTAAGAGAAAATTTCCTGTCATCTGAGAAATAGGGGACTTTGTAGCACCTGTGAAGATTCTAGCTACTATACAGCAATTAGTACCATTACAGCAACACCCCCAGTGTTAAAATAGTGCATTAACATGCATAAGGTAGCTGTAGAACCAGTGACTGACTTTTAACAGTACCTGTATATTTTAAAAATTTCAGCCGTCTTTTGTCTGATACATGGGAATGATTCCTATGGCACAAAGACTGTCACTGTAGCATTGAGAGCGAGGTCTACAACTATTAATAAGATTTTAATCTTTCATTACCTGAGGTATTCAATGACATTTTTCTTTTCTATGAAGAAGTTGGACAATTTATAGAACTTCATCATCCTTTGAAGTAAAACTAAAAGGATACTCAGCACAAGATCACATCCATACTTCTGCTTAGTCGATGAAAATTCTTAATATTTACCTTGCCTTACTGCAATGGGAGAAAGGGAAGAAATAGGTAGCTAATGTTGATGATACAGGGAGAAAGCAGAAAAGATATGTGTACATCAGATGCTCAATTTTACGAATATGAAGACAGATTTTTTTTTCAGAGTTCCTTGCCTGTCACCAGATTGATAGCCCCTTCCCACCTCCCACCCCAACAGCATAAACAACAATAAAAGCCTGAGCTCACAACAGCCTCCAAAACACGATAGTGAAAAAGTATACCCCTATAAATCCAGCCTGGAATCTCAAGATGTGGATTTTAGGCATTTCTGGAACTGCAGAGGGAAACAGATTTTTTCAGCAAAGTTACTATCTTTTGGTCATTTATAAGTCTCCTCTCAAGAATTAGGTGAGCAAAGCTGATGAATAGGGTAAATTACTTCCAACAAAACGGCCAGCTCATGTGCATCAAACAGACCAAAAAGATATTTTTTTCTCTCTTTTTCAGGGGATGTAAATTGTGCTTTAGAAGCAAAGATTACTCTGCATGGTGGGATGGAAAAGAATCCAGAACTTTTAAACCCAGGGAGCCTTTGAAAGCTATTTTAAAAATTGTTTTTTCCTGCAGGGTTCTACTGAGCTTAATGAACCTAGTGGGCTTGGCAGGCAGTCCTGCTGGCTCCTGCAGCCTGTGGGAAGTGTGGTTACTCTGGAGCTCATCCATCTCCACGTTGCATCTCAAAGCAGCAGCTCTACCAGATGTGCTAATGGAGCAGCTCTGCCAGCCAGGCTGATAAGCACTTACATTTTTAAATTCTTTGCCTGCTAAATTACCCCTGTACACTTAAAGCTACACACACAAACATACACACGCACATACACGCTAACAGGCGAGTCGCCTACAAGCCTAGTAAGCATAATAGTGCTTAGATGAAGGTTCTCAAGCCATTTGCACATCCTTTGCAAATCCCAGTTCAAAGCAGACATTTCATTAAATCTGTAGTGAAAATATCTCCTTCACAGAAAGAATTTGTTCAATTATTTCCAACAGGATCCCTACTCTTGTTTGAATTCACAGGCTGATATATAGCAAGTTGAATGACTAAGAAGCAGGCTTACCATTGCTGCATGAAAGTGGAATATAGAAATGCAAAAAGAAACTTAAAAAACCCCAAACAAACCAACAATTTAGGCCTGTAAATCCATTAGAACTCCTAATAGTCTTACTCTTTAATCACTGTAAGACTTTCAAGTCTCACTAAAACTAAGAAAATCAGCATGAAAATTAAATTGAGGTATACCATGAATTATTTTTACTCTCACAAGAGACCATTGATGGTAAAGTTTACATCACAGGCAATATTAGCATCATCTAAAAGATATTTAAGAAAGGAAGAAGGTGCTGTCATGTCCCCCTGATCTGTATGTAGGAAGCATAGAATAATTCACTTGTAGAAAACACCGTGTTACTAGTGCAAACCCATTTGATCTTTATTTGTAATCTCTACAAGTCTGCTTGTGCTCCCAAGTTGCCTTGCTGCTAACTTGCCCTTTAATTACACTTCTCTAGGGTTTGGAGCAAGAACTGTGTATGACTTCAGTGAAGAAAAATCAGGCCTTATGATATGTTAAAAAACCTAATCAGGAAATTTATAGAAGCATCTGTACACTGTGAAGAGTCACATTTGTGCAGGAGCAGTTCAGCAATATCCCACCAGTAACTTGCACTCCAGCCCAAAATTGTGTAAGCCTTCTTTCTCTCACCCTTTTCCCTTGATTGTGGGAGTGTTTTAAAGCAGGTTTTGATATCATAGTATGTAAAGCTGGAAAAAATACAGCTATCCTGGGGGCAATACCGATGTCAAAACTTGTGGCATGTGTTGATTTACATAACCATCCCTGAGTTTTCTTAATACCACTTTATTGCATGTTTTTACATCATTGCTTGGCAAACACAAGGAAACCTAATTCATGTGTTTCCAATGGCTAGGCTTCAGGAGCATAGAAACATGCACTATCTACTTCAATATGGTATTTTCACAGTCTCACTTCTGTAGGAACACCTAATATGTCACTGTAGATTACAGACTAAAACTACTGGAAAAGAGTGCAGCCCAAGCCAACATCTGAGAACATGGGGTGCTTTTAAGCTCTTCCACAAACCTTGTGTGCAACTCTTGTTTTGGGTTCCGGCTCATACATTTTTTAGTTTAACATGGTTTCACTGGAGTATGAACCAAAGAGATTGCAGAGCTTCAAGACCTTCGAATAATGGGGAAGAGGTGAACTGAAAAATTGGATTTCTTCAAGCTTTGTGGCCCCAGTGCTCAACCTAAACCTCAGTAGCCATCTTTATCCCCTCATCCAGACTTTCTTCTTTCTCCCATTGCTACCAACGATCAAATCACTTTGGACAGGCACTGGATTTTTTCTGTTGCAAAACTCAACAAATTGCGGGCTCTGTATCATCTCAGGAGTGAAAGTTAAGCATTTTGATCTCACAGGCAAAGAGCTTTGAAGATTACATGACTTAAGCAGCAGCAGCAAGATAGTTCAGCAGAAAGGAAATGTCTAGCCTTTTATTTTAAATAGAGTGTAATGTAGTTCACTGAAGCATGTAGACTGTGGTGGAGGGCAGGATTTGGGGGCTTATTTTTGCTGATGTTTAGTGATTGACCAATATTTTTAGTATGCTAACAAATCAAATCGATGGGGAAAACGCACTCATATTTAGTTTTCTGACTGACTGAAAGGAATTCAAGCCCTATTGGTTTTGCTGCCACCATTATTAACTAACTTTTGGATTTAGGTGTATGTAATGATACAACCTGCGTGGAGAGGAGTTACTGACAGCAAAAGTATTTACTAGAATATTCTGACAGAGTAAGTTTTTACAGTCAGAGGAGCTGCATAAAATCCACACCATTCTACGCCTTCTGAAATCTATTGAGTTGAATGAAATTTCAGATGCCTGATCTGAAAAAGTCTGAGGAACCACACTTGTAGTTTGTTCTTATTTGCTATGCTTCAAACAATACTAGCTTCTGTTCTCTCATAAACATTTCCCCATAATTACCAGTTTTTTGAAAATGCACTAATTAGATTGTTGCCTTAATTTATCTTTACTGACATCTTCTTGTTATTTTAACAAAAGTTGTCTGAGGAAGAAGCAATGTCTCCACACACGCCAGGGAAGTGTACCAGATATTCCAGAAAAGAGACAAATACTGCCTTCTGCCTGAGAAGTGTGACAGATCTGTAGCTGCTTTCTAGAAAAACTGTCTCCATAGGAGTCTGGGAGACCTAAGGCCCTAAATTGGTGTAAACTCCTCTGTTAAGAGTAGATGAAATATTCCCTTTCTCTATGCACTCATACTGATGGCTATAGGCTCACTAAAAAGACAAATATTCTCTGTACCAGTTATGAAGACATGAATTTCTTACAGCAAAATCTCTTTCAAATCATTAGCTAGTAAAATCCAAAGATATTTCCAAAACAAAGGGCTGATGAAATAGAAAATGTGATCTGCAAAGAGCATGAGTCTTCTTAGCAATAGGGAAGGCTATTTGGAGATGCTGAGTGTGCTCAGCATCTCTGAAAACAGGCTTTGTATTCATTTCACTAACTGTTGAATCAAAACATAGGTTCTGTTAGACTCCTTTAAGAGGCAGAATGAGCAAATGATTACTGCAGTGCAAGTTTAAAATTGGGAGACTGAATCTTCAATTTGTACTTTTGAATAAGAGGTAAATATCTTACAAGATTCTCGGCATCTGAGAAGGAATAAAATTCTAATGAGGAAGCCTGCAAGAGTTGACAAAGGCAACATTACATTTTTTGCAAACAGTTTAAATGTACATCAGACACAGACTATGGCAAGGTGGTTTTGACCCATGTTTGTTTTGAGGCAGCATATGAAAAGTAAAAGAAAGAAAAATAATTCAAAATTCTGGCAAGTTTCATCCTTCTATCTCATGTCTTGTCACATTAGCTTATATTTTATGTGATATGACTTGATATATGTTAACATAATTCAGTAAAACCTGATGTAAAATGATGTGGCATTGTGGAAATTTGGAAAGAAAAAAAAAAAAGACAGCAGAATTGCTGCTCTGCCTTGAGTATAATTGACCACCTCCTTCTTCTTGCTTCTGAACCACTTACTACATCACTAACTTCTTAAATCACTGCAGAATTACAGCATACTGATAGCATAATGATAATCACAAAAACTCAGCAGGATATCATCCTCAAGAAGAACGAAAAGTATAAAAGAGAGGCGCATAGCTGTGTATCAGTTTCACAACGCAGATCTGCACAAATACAATCACATACTTGAATGTTCCTAACATTAGAGTTATGGATAAAAAGGAATATGTAGCTGAAGCAAAGAAGCACTGAGAAAAAAGCACTGGTCCAAGGAAAATGGCAGCATGTTGTAACTGATTAGCTACAGGTGTTTGGTAAGGTTGGGGACACAAAGCATGAAAACATAAAATAGTGTAGAGATAAGATCTCAATCAATGTCAACGAAAAAAAAAAAACCAACCTTCTGGTAGGAGTGAAATATAAATCACAGATAAAACACTTATGAGATGACATTTAGAAATGTAATTTTTCCACTTTCTCTTTTAGATCACCTCAGTATTTTAGAATGTGTGATCTAAAACCCAGTAAGGCAAAGTGAATTCTTATTCTCTTTAGTAGAGTTTGAATAAGGACTTAGCTAAATAACAAAACGCTGAGCCTTAGTATAGACAAAAACAAGTGAAAATGGGAATCTTTCCACTGATTTCAGAGGATGCTGGATTGGATCCACAGTAAACTGCCTTTTTATAAAATCTGTCACTGTAACAAACTGAACAGGACACAGGGTAATTAGATCAAAAGTTGCTCTTGCAGGTTTTGTTGGTTTTGTTTGTTTATATTTTTTAAACCAGACTTCAATCTGTTTCTGTGACTTAAATACACACAGTTTTTTGGTTTTTTTTTTTTACTTACTCTGTTTCATTTATATGTAAAATAGAACCGCTTTGCTCCTGTCTTTTGGCAATTATTGTTTTTTCCACTCAAACAGCCTTGTATTTATTCTGTAAGAAACTATTCAGTCATGTGAAAAAATCTAGCTTTCCCAATTTTCATTTAATTTGCTTTGGTATCTTGGAGTGACTCAGAGATTCAATTTTTCCAAATACATAATTTTTAGCTTTACTGCTTGAGTTGTAAGTACACAGGAAGCAAAGAGCAACAGCAGAATAACAAGGTAGACAAATAATATTGTTTTGTTACCAAAATTAAGATCTGATAAAATAAAACTTTGTAATGTAATGTTCCTTAGTGAAGCAAGATACAGATGTACTGTAAGGGTAAGTTGTTAGTGATACTTTTTGTTACCACGCTATGAAGCATTAAAGATCATTCTAATCTCCAAAAGCAAACTTGCTAATTTGTCCTATTTTCACATTTTCAAACCTTCCCATTCATTAAGAAAGAGAAAATAAATGTAACACAGATTGTACTGCAATTGCACTGCAGTTTTCTATGCAGTTAATACCTTTATATCATTTGCTTTTTAACTCTCTTGAGATATTTCAGCACTGGACAGATAACTAGAATTAATTTTGACGTCATCTTTAGAGATCTACACACATCCAAACCTGACACCACCCTGTTGCATTTCACTGTGACTGAGAAAGCTTTCCTCACCCATCCATGGGCTCTGAATCACATGCCACTCACTTGTTAACCTATCCATTAAAAATTATCAGCATTATCAGTAATATGTAGAATTAGGCTATCAAAATATCTCCATTCTTGTTTTCCTGTGGACAGTTTTTCTTTTTGGCTGGCTGAATATACCAAAGACCAGTAGGAGATGCAAACAGTCCATAGCTAATTCATAAGACAGAATCAACAGAGAGAAGACCCATCAGAGGGCAACTCCCAACACCCATTTTATGCACATTTTTAGACTGAGAATAGTTATCCTTTAAATGTTTGCTTATGTTTTCCCACCCTCCCCCTGCCCTTCTTGGCTGTACAAGTGCTTAAACAATTAAGAAAGTCACATTTAAGTAGATGAATGCCTCCCTAAAGTTCAGTGGAGAAATACAATTAAGGACCGCTGAAACATAGGACTGAATTGTGTCCTGATTTGACTTTAATGGAGCTTTACAAAGTGTAAATTATAATATTATGGCTACTAATCTCATAAGTTGTATCTCTGCAGACTTTTGATGATGTCCTTTTTCAAACTCAAGTGACAGATATTCCTTTGAAAACCGTTTATCAAGAAAAGAAGTGGATTTTTTTTTTCATAATTTTCAGCTGATTTTCTGAAGCTGTAAACTTCAGACCATTTTCTATTTTCCCCAAAAGGAAAACATGTATTAGAATAGAAATAATATCAAGTCTAGAGCAATGTTTGTACTATGTTTTCTGAAGAGGTAGAATAATGGAAAATCAGAAAGCTGGCTTTTAAAACCTGCATTGTTATTAAAGACCAATGAGAAACGGGGGTGGAGGGGGTGGGGTGGGGGTGGAAGAATTAAGAAAGATATATTGGGAGAGAGGCAAAGAAATGGAGCTTTTATTCTGTCTGCACACATAGCCGTGAAGTCCTAACAACATAGCAGTGGGAACTGAGAATATAATTTCACGATGACATGAGCGCTCCCAATGAAGTAAAAAGCAAAACCAAAAAAACCACCAAATGTGAAAACTGCAGTTACAATATAAACATAGTGAACGAATAGGAGAATATCAGACCATTCAGGATTTATATCGCTTTGCCTGTAACCATACTCAAATCCAATTATCTACATCTACATGAGTTTATTACCTTCCTGCAACTTGTAACGTGTACTTTTTCTAGCCTTTATGACACCAACATGCCCTTAATTTCTTTCTTCCCTAAATTGTTGTTATTCTGTGGTTGCTGAAGTTTTCTAGGGCTTCTGTTGTGTTTTCTCAGGAGTGTTGGTGGTGGTCTGTGTGCCAAAGAGTTTTTCCTGTCTTTCTACTGCAGAGGTGCAGCTTTAAGGAGCCTATCAGATGTTCATTACAAACAGCCCTTGCTTCTCATGTGTTCATTTACCGCTTTTGCCTTTTTTCTTTTTTTCTTCTTCTTTTCTTTTTTCTTTTTTTTTTCTCTTTTACAGACTATTTCTTAAGATGTATCTCTTCAAAATAAAACTTCTAGTTCTGTTTTTGCGTTGCTACTTTGAGGTATGTGGTCAAGACAGAGAAAGGAAACAGTGAGACCATCATTTGCAGCACTGTGTTGTCCAGTGGCAAACAGCAAAGCTTCAGATTTGCTCTTTTCAGTATAAGTTCTTTGATGCCTAGGGAGATAGATCTTCAGTCAAGGAAGGAACTGTAGCAGGTAACGTTTTGTACACTACTACATCTGTCTCCAACAAACAAAACAGCAAGGGCTTCAGAAACCATTGCTTGGTGTCCTGAATAAAATGTTGACATGAGCTCTTTCTATCTGTCTTTGTCAGTCTTTTATTCCCAAAGCCCACACAGAAAAGTTTCATGGTGTTACTGTTAGCTGGGGAACTTTCTGTCAGTAGAACAAGACAGGTGGTGTGAATGGGAAATCAGATTTGAGGCTACAGCCTTTCATTTCTGACATTTTGCAAGGAAAAAAGTCCCTTTGGCTAAGATTTTATGGCTTCATGTATGACATTTTGTCATTAAATTTGACTTGAGATTGGGTGCTATTTCTACAAGGGAAAAAAAAGAGAGAAATATGTTAGGGAAGCATAAATGGGGAGCAGCACTCTGTTCTAAGGGATGTTTAAATGCTGTTCTTGTCAATGCTGAAGACTGAAACCCACAGAATCACAACACACTATAGAGATTACTATAGTTTTTTAAAACAAGCATTGCACCATAAACTGTTGGAGGAAGGTTGGGTTTTTTTCTGTCTAACTACATTTTCCAAATAAAACACTGTATGAATGAAGATCAACAGAAGTAGTAAAAAAAAAATAAGACTGTAACATAAAAAGACATCTGTTCATCAAATGAAATGTATTTTCTGGTGCCAAGAAGCACAAATTTTATTAAAAAAAAAAGCCTGATAAATGAATTTTGATGAACTAGGACTAAATAATCGAGATAAAAAGGAAAAGTGTGACCACTCAAAGAATTGCTAAGGAAGAACTGCACCAGATTTTACAGTTTTCCTTAGATCATAAGGGCTAAAAAAACAGAAAAGGTTGTGCTGTGTGTATTGTATTGATCCCAAAGCCTGGCTGGCTAAAACTAGGTGGCCTCACTTTCCCTAAGAATAACTTAGATACAACAGAAAGCTGGCAAGATGCTTTTAAAATGTTCACCTGTAAAGTAAAGCAAGATTGTTTTTTCCCCTTACCAATGACTAGGCAAATATACAGATTTTTCATAGGCTAAATAGGCATGTGTCTGAGGTCCTGGTGCACTGAACACAATTCCAGTTTTACCTCAAAGGATGACACAGTTCAATAGGCACATACCCCCACCCCACCGCGCCCAAAAAACCCACAAAAACAAACAAAAAACCCAAACAAAACACACACACACAAAAAAAACCCCAAACAACCCAGGCATTTCCCCAATGTCTGAATCCTGTGAACCGTTACTTGTCAACTTGTACTTGTGAAAGACCAAGAGGCAGTTTCATCTTTCAGAACTGAGACAGCCAGAAATATTTATACAGTAGCCCTGTGGTCGATATAGTCGCTGAGAACATGGGAGATTCACATTCAGTTCCCTCATTCTCCTGAAGAGACTTGAGTGTCTGTTCAAAAAATGTTTACTTGACTGTTTTAACCATCAGGGTAGATAGAAGGTGCGCTGGGATGAGTGGATGATTGATGCTTGTGGCATGTTTCATTCCTGATTGAAGTTATGGTACACATAATTTTACACACATGGCTAATATATTTTCATCAGAACCAAAATGATGAGTGGGATTCAGACACTGGAGATTTATGCTTGTTCCTGAGGAATTTTGTTTGTTCCTTTCTGCATTTGATGTACTCCACGCTTGTGGCTTATTTTGAGAATAAGGATGGGTAATGATGGATAAAAAAAAAAAGAAAATAAAAGTTATGTTTTCTATCTCATTCATCTACCCCCTTTCTCTCTAAGTATCAAAACTCAAAAACTATGTTTATTGACACACAATTCCTGCAATGTGTGCAATAGCACATTGATATTTGTAGTCATCCTTTGATGTTATTGGGCATATTATGGAACCAATAATGAGACATTGCAATTTGTATCACATATGTATCAAATGTTACCCTTTGTATGTAAGGTCTGAAGGCCTTAAAACTATACATAACTGAAAAGAATGGCATGTTTGTGTATAGAAATCAAGCCTGTTCAACCTCTGAACATTGCCATAATAAATTCAATACATCACTTTCCATTTTATTTTCAATTATTTATATATATATATAATTCAGGGACATTTGGTGACCAAGATAAGTCCTTGGAGTAGAGGCATGGGGGAAGGTATCAGACAGAAATCATACCGATGCACAGATGGCTGTGTCACTTGGCCTTCAGCTTTAAACCTAATAGGCCACCTGAGGCAAGATGACACACATCCTGTCATATCGCATGGCTTGATTGCAAGAAGCTTTATCACAAAGAAGCATGGATTTTGAGCATGAGCCAGTGATTATACTGAATAACAATTTCCATGGGCATGGCCAGTGCTACTGAAACGAGGAGCTAGGTGTGGTTATTTATAAAGTGAGAGAGAAAAGACTGTCTTTTGTTTGGTAGTCTGTTATAAAGGGAGTTTATGGTAATAAAATGCATAGTGAGTATATATAAATTGAGTCCCTCACCAAGACTCAGGTGTCAGCCACTGTAAATTTAGATTTATGTTCCTTTTAACTGACTGTTAGCATAAGCAATTCATTTCACTAGATTCAGAAATCTTCTGGCAGCAGTACATATATACCTTCCATTTTAATTTTCCTTTCAACATACAACAGAGAACAACATGTTATAAGAATAATGTGTTACAAGCAAAAGAAATAAATGCAGAATTCTTTTGATCTTTAGAAGTATAATTCTGATTACTGAAGTATGAACAATGTATTATATTTTTCAGTCTCTAAGTAATCAACGTGTACACTGATTTCTGTTAAATGTTATTGGAAATATACATGAAAAATCCATTATTCTGTAGTCACAGGCCTTCTGTCCTCAATGTTTGATTTTAAATGTGACATTTGGAAAAAAGCTAGTAGTCATTGAAAAATGTGTTTAATTTAAATGATTCCTAATGTGAAATTGATTTTTTTTTGTAGAAAATCCAACCAGGCTACAAACAGTATAGTCTAAACATAACTCTTAACAGATATCACAAGCTAAAACTTTTTTGTTGACATTTGTTATCAGAAGTTTGGGATTATTCACACACACACACACACACACACACACTAAAAGGGCACCTATGAAGATTGTTCCATTATCCTTTATGCCAAGAAGTGAGGAGTGCTATTTTCTTGTATCCAAGCTGTTTAACTGATACTTCATCTACCCATACTCCAGGATTGCCAATGAAGTTTTATGAATGAACTGTTAGTGGAATAGCTTTCTGCATTTAATGCTGGAGAGGTGTCCATCACTGCTGCAGATACTGTTAATCTTTTGAGAATACTTTGATATCTGCGAACATCTGAAGCTGCAATTCTCATATATGTTTCCAGTAAAGCTCTGAATGGATTTACATAGCCTAAACTGGAATGAGAATGTGCCTTTCTGTGCTGGGTTGACCCTGGCTGGATGCCAGGTGTCCACCAAAGCTGCTCTATCACTCCCCTCCTTGGCTGGACAGGGGAGACAAAAGGCTCGGGGTTGAGATAAGGACAGAGAGAGATAACTCACCAGTTACCATCATAGGCAAAACAGATTCAGCCTGAGAAAATTAGTTTAATTTATTACCAATCAAATCAGAGTAGGATAACAAGAAACAAACTCAAATCTTAAAACACTTTCCCTCCACCCTTCCCTTCTTCCTGGGCTAAACTTCACTCCGAATTTTCTCTACCTCTTCCCTCCAGTGTGATATTCGTCACACGCTGCCTCTGCCGCTCCTGCCCCCTCGGGGGAGGCTCCTCACACTCGGGCCCTGCTCCAGCCGGGGGTCCCTGCCACGGACACGGTCCTCCATGGACTTCTCCAACCAACGCGAGCCCTTCCCAGGGCAGCAGCCCTTCCCAGCCTGCCCCAGCCGGGTCCCCCCCCGGGCGCAGCCCCTCAGGCACAGCGGCTCCAGCGCGGGTCCCCGCGGGGGCACAGGCCCGGCCAGCAAACCTGCTCCCGCCTGGGCTCCTCTGCACGGGGCCACAGGCCCTGCCAGGAGCTGCTCCAGCGCCGGCTGCCCGCGGGGCACAGCCTCCTCGGGGCATCGCCCTGCCCCGGCCTGGGGTCCCCGTGGGCTGCAGGTGGGGATCTGCTCCACCACGGCCCTCCACGGGCTGAGGGGCACAGCCTGCCTCGCCAGGGGCTTCACCGCGGGCTGCCGGGGAACCTCTGCTCTGGGGCCTGGGGCACCTCCTGCCTCCCTCTGCGCTGGCCTGGGGGGCTGCAGGGCTGTTGCTCTCACAGCCTCACTCCTCTCTGGCTGCAGGTTGCTGCTCAGTTTATCCCCCCCTTGCTAAATACGCTGTCCCAGAGGCGCTACCGCCGTCACTGATGGGCTCGGCCTTGGCCAGCAGCGGATCTGTCTTGGAGCCGGCTGGCTCTGGTTCTGTTGGACATGGCGGTAGCTTCTCACAGCTTGGCACAGAAGCCACCCTGTAGCCCCTCTACTACCAAAACTTGATCATGCAAACCCAATACATTTTTTTTAACTTAAAAAAATTCTGACACAAGCCCTGCAGATTTGGAAAACTGGTTCTGGTACTTCACTAGGTAGTCACCACTTGAGAGACTTGCCAAGTTTTTTCAGTGGAAGTCTCTGAAGCTTCAGAAGGTGTTACAAAAAGATAGTAATGATTTAATATGACATAGGAATCCCAATATATCCAAATTGTCTTTTACTTTAGTTAAGCAACAGCTTGAATGAATATGTGAACATGTCTAGGCTCTGCTTTTCCTTTGATACAAACTGCAGGATAATTTTCAGAAAACATTTGCTAAACACTCAGTTGCAAGAGACAATACTCAAAGCTGAAATAGAAAACTCTTTCTGATTCAAAACTCTGAAACCTAAGTTGAAATCCTTATGTATACCAGTTGGCTCCATTTAAAAAAGAATCCCTAAATGCAAATATGAAACTGAACTGATTTTCACAACTAAGATTTCTGTCGTACCCACCAGCGGAGCAAAGTCAGTCTAATAATATTTTTTGATATTTGGGTGTTAGGATCATAAAAATCATATACATGTGGGGGACTATTTCTGTAATAACAGATAAAGGTTGCTGTAAAAAACCCTGAAGTCCAAACCTCCCCACCTTTGTCCTTTCATCTACAGCATATTCCTGCGTCTGCTTCAATGGGAAGAGGTACATTAGCCCCGTCATCACTCTGATAGGATTCTTAGAGGCACAGAGAGAAATAACACATATAAATAAAGCTAAGCTAAAGATAGGCCAAAGTTGTTTGCTTGCTTATAATATAGGAAGGTCTTTATATGACAGAATATCCTTATAAAATAAAATGGTAAAATTCTGGCCCCACTGAAGTCACTGAAACAACGCCTTTTCACTGGCAGTTCAGGACCTGTCCCGTGAACCTTAGGTCTGTGGGTGCAAAAGGCAGTTTCATGTTAAGGAAATTACTGATGCCAGTCCGGTGTAGGCCAGGATCATATATATTGCATTGATGAAACTGTATGCCATTTTAGAAGTTCTTACTTGAAGGTGAGTAATATCATGTAATCCTCTGATTTCAATGCTTTATTAAAAATCTAATAAAACTTGGTGTGAAAAGTGTTTCCTTTCACTATGCCCCATGTAAGCAGAAAAAGATCATACAATCTTTTTCTCCAAATCAAAGAAAGATAGCAAAGGTTATGTCTTGTTAAACAAGTTTTTATGACTGTTCAGTAGTGCTAGCTACTCAGCCAAAGAAAGTTAAGTGATATGCCAAATTAACAAAAGCTGATTTTGTCTGACTGCCTTAGTAACACTAACTGATTGTGTCTAGTTTTTCCATCTGTTTAACCAGGAAAAAAAATACAGATTTCTGTCAATAAACTGATTCCTTCCCTGATAAAATGTCTTCAGTAGCCAAGTAGTTTGAATGCTGGAATGACAGAGGGAAGGAAAAAAACCCCCAACAAACGCAACCAAACAAAAAAGGATCTTGTTTGTTCATAGCAAGACCCTTGTAGATTAATATTATAGATATTTAAGCATATAAAATTAAGTAAATGCAACTAGAAAAGAGAAATCTATAAAGATTGCTGAATATCTTTTTAGCTTCATTAAAACTGACAGGTCCCATTCATTCTTACAAGCAATCTACTACATTCAGTAGTACTATTTCAGGAGTTTGGTACATTCTTCTCTAAGAATACTATTTTTACAGATATAATAATTCTCACAAAGACCGGTAACCTTTATCACAGTAAATAGTGAACAAAAAGAAATCATGGAAATAGGTAAAATATGTTTCAATTTTATTATTTTATTTCCTAAAAGAATCTGGTTCACTTGAAGCTTTTCCAGTGTTACAACATTACAAGCAGTACATGACAAAGCCCTTCAGAAGTATGAGCATGTTAAACATGATGCAGGTCCAGCAGCTCCTCTCCTTTGCATCAGAGGCGTGAAGAGAGAAGGCAGGAAACCTAGAGACACTCTGAGTGTGGCACATCAGCTTTCTGGCCCCAAGACAGCTAACTTAGAGTCAGGGAGCAGCAGGGTAGCTAGTGCAGGGTTTGGGGAGCTGGGAGCATTGCTGGCTGGGCAGTGCCCTAACCCACATGGGGTGCAGCCCCAAGGTACCTCAGTAAGAAGAGCAGAGCAGGTCTGGCTGTGCCAGGGTCAGGCATAGCCCAGATCTCTAGGTAGGTTCAGGATCAGGTCAGCAAGGGGCAGTCAGGCGGGGAGAGTAGGCAAGGACCTGACAAGTTCCCAAGACAGATGGGGACACATGGGGACACCTCAGAAGAGCTTATGACAGCTCTTTCTCACAAAGTAGCTGTTTTCACAGCACTCTGATCCAGGGCCACAGCTGCACTGTAACAGAGCTGATCTTGCACAGCAGTTGGCAGCCCCCAGGAAGGTGGCCAGGCTGCAGAGCCTGCTGGTGCCCTCAGCACCTAGACACAACCTGGTACACCTGGACCTGTGTGTAGTTTGGAAAGAGGTCTTGAGAACAGAAGGAGCTTTATAGTAACAGGAGGACTGCCGGCAATGTGGGAAGTTGAACATGAGCCAGCAATGTACCCTGGCCACAAACAAAACTAATGGTATACTGGGGTGCATTGAACAAAGTATTACCTCAAAGTATGGTCAAGGGAGGTGATCCTTACCATCCACACAGCACTGGTGAGACCACACCTGGAGCACTGTGTCCAGTTCTGGGCTCTGATACAAGAAAGACACGGACATACTGGAAAGAGTACAATGAAGGGCCACAAAGATGATGAAAAGGATGGAGTAATGAGAAGAGGCTGAGACAATTGGCACTTTTAGCCTGGAGAAGAGAAGGCTCAGTGGGATCTTACTAAATATTGACTACATAAATTATATATATAAATAAACAAACAAACAAACAAACAAACAAACAAATAAATAAATAAATAAATAAAGTAAGTAAGTATAATCTATATGGTGTGTATAGAATAATAAGTATAGAAATACCTGAAGGGAGGACACAAAGAAGATGGAGCCAGGCTCTTTTCAGTGATGCCCAATGACAGAATGGGAGGCAAAGGACACAAACTGAAATACAGGGGCTGTCCTTTGAGCATCGGGAAATACATTTTTACTGAGAAGGTGAGGGAGCACTGGTACAGGTTGCCCAGAGAGGTTGTGGAGATATTTAAAAGCCATATGGACATGGTCCTGGGCTCTAGGTGGCCCTGCTTGAGCAGGGGCCTTGAACTAGACAGCCTCCAGAGGTCCCTTTCAACTTCAAACACTCTGTGATGCCATGAGTCTGTGATTTCATGACTCCTCCTCCTTCAGGATGAAAAGAGCCAACTGGATCAGCTGCAGCATCACCAAGGCTGCCTGAACCCCCTACACTCTCAGCCCACCTCCTTCCTCCTGGTAGCCTGGGGTACCATATTTGCACCATGCCTGAGAACTGCTCTCTTCCTCTTTCCAAAGCACAGGACATTTGAATGACCTATCTTAATGACACAGTAAGGACTGAGAGGAGTGGGAATTGCTCCTATATCCCCACTAAGCTGGACATCCTCCTGAAAAGTGTCAGTTTCAATGTTCTGGGGTTGGTTCAGACAGTGAATGGAGGTTCTTGTTCATCAGGCTTTGCTTACTAGACTACAGTGTTAAGTTACTGTAATACATAAAACAAGGAAGAACACAGGATGGTAGGAGGGTTCCTCTTTTTCACCTGATTTAAAATAAAATGGCAGGTCTCACTACACTTTGAAGGAGCCTGAGCCTGCCAGTGAAATTTGAGCATTCTCCCAAATACTCCAGTGGTTCAACCACCTACTTAAGGGATCTTCATTGGACTCACCTGCATTAAAAATTAAGCCCTTGTGCAGAAGGCACTTTAAGGAACTAAAACGTTAACTGCAGCTCATGTGAAACTGAGGTTCCTTTGTAAGTTACTTGATCTTAAGTTCATGACTTTACATTCATAGTACTGGCCTATGTTTAATTTATCTAGGTTCTTAAGTCTTCTTTTCAAATTTGAATACATCATTGTTGCAGCACAAACAAAGTAATAGGGTGCAACAAGGCTTTTACTGTCAGTCAGATTCTACTGTCCATGCTGTTTCTCCTTCCTCCAGAGGTCAGACCACACTGCTCCTTCTCAGTCTGACCCCCTCTCCCACAATCCTCAGTGCTATTTAACTGCTTAGTGGGTACGAGCTACACATCATCACACTTTTATCTGTTTAAATAGTTAACTCCTTTTTTGTAAATCATTCATTAGCATCTATCTCCAGTCTACTGCCTTGCAGTTAACAGGATCATTTTGTGACTAACAGTCTGACTGAGTGAGAATTTGGAAGGTAGCTCAGATTTTTAAGAGGGTGCCATATTGGAGCAGTACTATAATTAGGATTAATTTGGATGGCTGGCAAGAGTAGATGGTTTAGATATCATCTGTTGCTGATGGTTATTTGCATTATTATTATGCTGGTTTTTGTGACACCATAATTAAAATCATCAAGAACCTACTAAAGAGAAGGTTTAATATCCTAAATATCAGGTTTTGAGTACAGACATTTCCTGAAAGAGGTATAAATCACATTTCTCATTAACCTACCTTTTATCATTCTGATGTGACTTTACATAGGTCTGCTTCTAATGCTTTTTAAACTGGTGACTCCTAGAAGCCAGATGACATGCATTACATTTAAAATCCCACCTGCCAGAATAAGCATTTGGCCAAATTTCTTCTGTTTCTTCAAAGCAAAGTAGTGATTTGTTCATTCATTGGCTCTTCACCCAAGGAAAAAAGATGAATACATGCATTTCAAGGGCTGCTATGCGTTGATTCTGATCTCCATATAGAGGATGCTTTAGAGAATGGACCCAAGATCTGAGTTCAATTCCCCCTATAAAGGAAGGAGTTACAGGTGACTTGTAGCAGAGGAGGCGGCAACAAAGGAAATGCAACTGCTAAAGCAAGAGACCACAGACAAGGAGCTTCACTGATACCTCTTTACTGTACCCTTTCCCATCACTGAAAGAATGTCCCATTTCCACTGTAGTCACACATATCTTATTTTTCCCCCCAAAGAATCAAGTAGTCAGCAAGAATAAGATTAATTATTAATAATAATTAAGACAAAAAGGACTCCCTTCTAAATGCAGTAATGAGGCCAAATAAAGGAACTCTTCTCTAGCACCTACACGTGTGGAGAATGATTTCCAGAAGTTTGCCATCCACATTTCAACCACTCCCTGTTGCCTCTTCTAACCTTGTTTTTTTCATGATGAAGGGAGGAAAAGCTGAAGTACCTTGAGATTTGCAAATGCTTTTTGTCTAACCTGTTACTCACACATGAAGAATAAGCTAACCAGCTCCAATGTTTCCTGTTTACTGTGTACTGTGCAATGAGTTTCTGAATCAAGACCTCACTGCAGAGGATTATGCCTAGAGCATAACCTTTCTTATGTTCAGATAAAGCAGTAGCTCACACTGGGGTTCAGATTTAATGACATTGTGTTCCCTGCTGTGCTCTGTACAAAGACTTGCAGAAAGCAGGCTTTGCTGTACATAAACAGTAATACATTTAACATGTTAATAATTTAATAAAATTGTTTAATAACAGAAAAGATAAATGAAGATACATACTTTCACTGACTGTTTTTGTAAGAGATCTGAAATTAGTTAACTAATTTATTACTTTAAAATGATTCCATTTATGTTACAGTGTTATCTAACCTGAGTCAGAATGATACTGTGAAAACAGGTTCTACTTTATAGTCCCAACCCCAGCCTGAAAGGTCTTACAGAGCAAACCAACAATATAGACAAAGAGTCAAAGGCAGCACATCCCTAACAACAGAACAGTGATCCTCTGATATTAGAAGTTAGTGAGTTAGTGATGGGTACCCCTTCTACTTCTTGATGCTGCCTTAAACACGTAAAGAATAAAACAAAACAAAACAAAGCTAATAAATAAAATCCTTGCAACATTTCTTTTTTTTGAACCTGGCCATTTTATCCCTAATGCTGAAAAGCCAGTGTAAAACTTTTGCTTTCAACAGTGAGAAAGTACTCCTTTTTGACCCAGAATCCTACTCTTAGCTGTGGCTTTAGGAAATGACCATTTAGTAACAGCTGTGCCCAGCCTTGCAGACAGTTGTGAGAAACCCAGAAATCTGTCAGAACAATAACTACAGTCTCTTTAGCTTCGGAGAAAAATAAATGTGTTTTACACATTTGTTTCACTGTCAGAAAACACTCAGGTACAGTACAATGATAAAAACAACATAGTTTCAGTGTACGAAATATCTGATTTACAAAGACCTAGCACTTTTGGTTATGTAGCAGATTCTGCCATACTCTCCTCATAGCTTCAGCTAGATTTTGTGGGTGCATATACTGGAGAGTACAGATGTACACTGAGCTCCCAGGGCTGAGTGCAAGACCCAGCCCTCTGATAAATCCATAACGGTGTTGAGGGATGTGTGTGTGTGCGCGCGCATGTATGTCTGTTTCCTATGAAAAATAAATTTGGACAGGAGGTTAACTTGCTCTCACAGTTGCCTGTGAGATAGTAAAAATGTATGCAGCCAAAGCACAAATATTCAAGAGACTATGCATTTTAATCAATAACAAAATGTTTGTTGGTAGAACTATGGGCAACTGATAGTGGCTATTATCCAAATTATTTTGGCTGAGCTTTCTTGCACCCTTTAAAGTGAACAGGAGACATCCTGAAATTTTCAGCCCAAATGATACTTACCAAGTCTGAAATTTGTTGTGTTTTTTTTTTCCAAACCATTTAAACCTTATCATTCCTTTTTATTAATCTTACTTTTTGAGTAGTGAGTCATTGCTACAGTGTTTCTTGAAGACACACAGATATGTTGTGCTGTACTTAATTGATCATTCATATTTCACAGGTAGGCTTTTACCCCCGCCCCTCACAGACCCATTCCTGTGCAAGTGTCTCTTGAATTCCTTATAATGAAGTTGAAAAGACATAAGTCTTATAAACAGACATTTGTCAAAATAAGTAATATGAATTAATTGAGGCTGCTGCCTCTGTGGGAGTAACATAAACTTGCATGGCTCTTGTGTTAACATTTGGGTATGTGCAATGAAAATTAATCTTTGCTGTCCATGGTGCTGTAACAGTGCAGTAGGAAGAGAATTTACCTAGTAATCAGTATCATGGCCTTTAAAAAGAAGGTTGGAAAATAGCCATTTAAGCCATATATTGAACATAATCTAAAAATTCATTGTGACAATGATAAATCTAGTAAGTAATTACAGCGGTTGTTCGAACATACAATCATTTTAGACCAAGCACACTGGCTTAAAATATGCAGTTTGTGGGTGCTAATTGCCACAAGTGCTTTGGCTGAGTGTGTTTTGTCATTGATGGGAAAGCAAAGCAATGTTGTCTCTATTACACTTTTAAGTTGTAACTAATTGGATAAGATAAAAGAAGACAGCTTCATGCTCTGAAAGGAGCATCTCCCATAAAGAAGAAATGCTGTCATGTTTCTATATCAAGGCTGGTAAAGAAAGTCATAAGTCCTGTTGGCACAAGAAAGGGCATTCACACTAGTCAAAGTTTAAGCATATCTCCTTAGGTTAATTTTCTACCATCAGAGAAGGGAGACAGCTTCTTTTCACGGGTGATGCAGACCATCTATGGTAGATATGTATGCTGAAATGCTCCTTGAGGACATAACTTTCATACGAGGATGTTTCTTTCTACACAGTAACTCTGTTGGAAGCCTTGCAAAAGTCATCTGAGTTACACAGGACACATATCATCAACATGGTTCCTTCAATGTGTCCAATTTGTGAAATTGATAAATTATTGAAATAAATCTATTTGGTATAGGTAACTATGGGGAAATCAATTTTATGAATGATGATTTTTTGGTACTGCTTCACTATTGCTTTGTCCCACGTATTAATTGCCTAAGAGGCATGACAGGAAGGAAGGAAGGAAGAAAGAACGGAAATATTCCCACAGGACCCTTGCACTTTCCCTGAGAGATCTACTGTTAGCTGGCCCAACCTTGTTGCAACCATTCTTCCTTAGCGTTTCAGCACTGCTCTGTGCTGGAAAGCAGAAATGAAATGTAGGATTCCTGAAGCAACCCTTATGCTCCTAATGTATACATAGGGACTGAGGCATACATCTATGCATGTACATAACTATAAATTCATGAATGGTAGCAGATCACATTACAAAATGTCATATAAAATTATTTTAACCTTCGCCAAATCCTCTGATCATATAACTTCACCTCATATTGTAACATTTCAGTAAATAACATCCTCTAGCCCTTACACTAAGATACTTCTTTTCTTTTCAATAGTCATTTTAATTAATTCATCTTTTCTGACATTTGCATTTGTCTTTAAATGCCACTAGATAACAAGTTTTTAATCATTCCAAATAGCTTTTTAATTATAGACCTAATTACTTTTGCAGAAGGTTAAGCTGCACAAACAGGAATAAAACTGTTTGCTTGTGCTTTGTGTTAAGAATGATGTAGTGTTTTCTCATTAGGTATTCTGTAAACTCACTCGGTCAGTTTTATGTGACATTTGGGAAAAAAAAATAATCCCCAAACTGTATATCAGAAGGCTAGAATTAGATTGTAGGACAGCTTAAGACCCAGCTGTGTGGAACATTCATTGATCTTTTAATTAATTATGAAATCAAACTTAGGGACCCTTTTTCATTACACTGGTCATTTTTGGGTGACATATTTGAAAATGTAAAGGTATAGAAGAACATAGAATCTTCCTACTGAACAAAAGGCTTCTTCTTTGTAAACACTTTTTCTCATGTTTGTTTGTTTGGGTTTTTTTTTTTTTTCTCTGCTAATTTTCAACAAGTGATGATACCCTGTTGAGTCAATGGAAAATATCTTTTTACTGGAGAGATTCTATGCCTCTACTGGTGGATAGCCAGTGTGCATAAAAAGTTATTTTACACATCACTTTTGTAATATATTCTTGAAGTACAGTTCATCCTTTGTGGCTAAGAAGGTCTGAATAAGACCTGTGTGGGCAGAAGGTCTTTCATTCCTGATAAAAATCTTTCCAGTTACATTTATATTTTATGGTGTTACAATTATACTGCAACAGCTGTCTAACTGCATAGCTTAATTTGTACATCAGCTGCTATACACAGTATTTTTTAAAAAATCACAAAGCTAAATTTAACACAGAAAACTGAAACTTAAATAGTTTGCTGCTCCTCGAGTCCAAATGGGCTAATTAGAATCAAAAAGCCAAAATATATTCTACACCTATGATCTTAACTCCAATTTGATAGTCAATATCTGACTAATGTTAAATAATCTCAAGCTGTCAACATATTGTCTTTCAGAGTTTATTCCACCCTTGTGCCTACTAATGATTTAATCATGTTAATATGTATATGTTAGCTATACTTTTCCACTTGATTTGATGCTATTCAGGTGAACCTTACTGTTAGGTTGTGCTGTAACTATCTATTGCTTTAGAAAATATAAACTCTTCTTTCAAGGGAGATAAAAATAAGCATAAGTTATAGTTTAGAGCAAGAAAAAATATTCAAAGCCTCTTATCAAACAGTGTCACACATATTTTATGTATACATTTGAGGATGCTTATGTAACTGCAATTATCTTATTATTAAACCACTTGATGGATAAGGAATTGGCTGGATGGTTGCACTCAAAGACTTACGGTCAACAGCTCAAGGTCTGGGTGGAGACCGGTAACAAGTCATGTCCCTTAGGGTTCCATATTATATAACATCTTTGTTGAGAACATGCACACTGGGATTGAGTGCACCCTCAGCAAGTCTGCAAATGACACCAAGCTGAGTGGTGTGGCTAACACTCTAGAGGGACCTTCATAGGCTTGAGAGTTGGGCCTGTGTACTTTAACCAGGCCAAGTACAATAAGGTCCTACACCTGGGTCGAGGCAATCCCAAACATGGATACAGGCTGTTGATGAGTGGATTGAGAGCTGCCCTACAGAGATGGGCTTAGGTGTATTGGTGAATGAAAAACTGAATATAAGCCAGAAATCACATCCTGCTGTGCATCAAAAGATGTGCGACCATCAGGTCAAGGGAGATTATTCTCCCTCTCTACTCTCCCCTCTACTCTGTTCTTTAGAGACCCCACCTGGGGTACTGTGTACTCTGGGGATCCCAACATAAGAAGGACATGGAACTGTTGAAGCAGGTCCAGAGGAGGGCCATGAATTTTATCAATCAAGGGGCTGGAGCACCTTCAGTATGAGGACAGGCTGAGAGACTTGGAATTGTTTAGTACAGAGAAGAGAAGGCTCCAGGGAGACCTTATAGAAACATTCCAGTACTTAAAGGGGGCTTATAGGAAAGATGGGGAGGGACTCTTTATCAGGGAATGTAGTGATCGGATGAGGGGTAATGGTTTTAAACTGAAAGAGTAGATTTAGATTAGGTATTGGGAAGAAACTCTTTACTATGGGGTTGGTGAGACACTAGACCATGTTGCCAGGTTGGATAGGGCTTTGAGCAACCTGGTCTAATGGAAGGGGGGTTGGAACAAGGTGATCTTTAAGACCCCTTATATTCCAAACCATTCTGTGATTCTATAGTAAACCGCTGAATTTGGACAAGGTCTATTTATTTGGATTTGAGACTTTGCGTCCTTCAAATGAGACACTGAAGATGTTTCAGACTTCTTTTTTTGTTTGCTTCTTTTAGGATTTCTTATATATATGAAAGGCCAGAATACTCATAGTTTCACTACTATCTTTGGTGTTATTTGGATTTTTTTTTTAATTTCACATGTGCAAAATTTATGGGTAAAATATGTACACTTTCTTCTTCATTCAATGAAATATTCAATTTCTTGTTTTCTCAGAAACTAAGGATAGTAAAGAGCAAGGCACTTTGAACAAACGGATGAAAGTACAAATGTTGCATTTAAGAAGTGTTTTCTTGGATTTTAAAAATGTTTTACAAACACTACTTAAAACATCTTTTCTAGCAGGCAGTGTACAGTTTGTTGCCTGGATTCTTTTAATTTTCTTAAAATATTGCATTATTTAAACAGACTAAAAGTAGCTTACAAAACAATACTGGTGTTATAGCATTTTATGACAGTGTTTTTCTCTTACATATATAAATGAGGATATTACTAATAGGAAGTATAGCTGGAAGTGTTGTGACTGTCAATTTACGCTCTGCAAAAAATACTATTAAGCAAAAGGCAGTAAAGAAATATTTGTTTGCATACTTATTATGCATGGAGTAATGGCAAGACCTGTAATAGCATCTAGACTGGTAAAAGAGACCAAAGAAAAAATAAATTTGTTTACATCATATTTTTTTTTAATAATATGTTACATTGGAACAATTTGTGACTAAGAAAACAAATGTATTAAATTTATATTGTTGAATTTTTCTAAGAACAAAATTAAAAAAACCCCAACAATATGAATATGGTGTCCTTTTCATAAACATCAATTAAATATTGTTCATATTAATTTTATATCCTGATCTCTAAAAAGTACTCTACCATACAATGAAATCACCTGTAAGCACTCAGCGCTTACAATTAATTGCACTACATTTCAATTAAGTGAAAAATTGTGAGGTTTATGATGGTTTATGGCACAGAAGAGCAATTCAAGTCTTCATATGGTGCTTATCTTACATACTTATTGTTATTTTATCTAACAGGATGTGTTCAGTCTGCTGATTATATTACAGTTTGAGATTTGCATTACAGCAGTGATGACTGACCCCTAACCATGGCTGGAATCCTATTTTGTTAAACTCTTAAAATGCATATCAAAATGTCTATCAAACTCATTGGTAAGATCCCACTAAGTCTTTTCTGCAGTCTGAACAATCCTAGCTTTCTCAGCTTATATTCATATGTTAGGTGATCCCATCCCTTAATCACCTTTGTAGACCTTCACTGCACTTGGTCCAGTACATCCATGTCTCTTGTGTACTGAGGAGTCCAGAACGGGACCTAACACTCCAGATGGTGTCTCAGCAGTGCTGAGTAGAGAGGAGGGATCATCTCCCTCAACTTGCTGGCAACACTTCCAATGCAGCCCAGGATGCTCTTGATGTTCTTTGCCATATGGCCATACAATTAATGACATAGATAGTGGTATTGAGTGCACCCTGAGCAAATCTTCAGACCACACCAAGCTGAGTGGTGCAGCTGATATGCTAGAGGGAAGGAATGCCATCCAGAGAGACCCTGACAGGCCAGAAAAATGGGCTTATGTGAACCTCATTGCGTTCATGCATCTGGGTCAGGACAATCCCCTGTATCAGGTAGCCCAGAGAAGTCGTTGATGCCTCATAATTGGAAGGTTTCAAGGCCAGGTTGGATGATCCTTTGAGCAACCAAATCTAGTCAGACATGTCCCTGCCCATGGCAGGGCGTTTGGAACTAGATGGTTTTAGAGGTCTCTTCCAGCTAAAACCATTCTATGACTCTGCAGTACTCTCCAGGCTTGTTTTCTGTGGGATTCTTCCAGGCAGATTCTTGAACAGTCTGCCATCCTGAAGTCCAGAGTGTTTTCTTGCTTTTTACTCCCTCATGTCACGATTCTGAACTCCACCACCTTATTATCACTGGCAACCAAGGCTGCCATCAAATTTTACGTTACTGACCATTTCCTCCATGTTTGTAAGTGTGATGGCATATCTAAATTTTTAGTATGTCAACTACATTTTGAGCCTGAGAATTCTTGACTTATTCCAATGTTAAGGTCTCTCTACTCGGTTCCCAGTCTTCTAGTCAAAGACAGAATAGTGGATATAGTAGTATTGTAATGACATCATCTTACCACAGAAACAGTGGACAACCAGGTATTTTTAGGTTGCTGGTATTATCTTTCCTTTATTTTTTATATTTTTTCCCCTGGAGTTAAATTCTGTCAAAGCCAAGAGTCTGTACCTGTAAGAAACATGAGGTCAAAGAAGCAGATTCTCCTTAAATGGCCAATGGACTGGGCTAATTTATGCCTATCAAATCTGCTGCTTTTTACATTTCATATGTTAGACTTTATGACAAGGTTCTGAACTCATAAAGGAAGTTACTTGCTTGAGTGTAGAAATATGAATATAATTGGTTATGATTAGATACTGAATTTCTAAGCTAGCTTTGGTATATTGAAGAAAATTCATTTTTAAATTGGTTTAAACCTCAAGAAGTGCCTTGAGTCATGACGACATTGCAGCTGCGTAAGTACAACCCTAAGACTCCCAAAACTTTGACACAGGTTTTGGATTGTCTTCATTTTCTCATCTGAAGAGAACCTATAACAGCACTTTCCAAAAACCATCATTCTTGCAAGACAGTGGCTAATGCCTTTATAGATCGTTGCATTTCTCTCTATGCTGTAAGTTATAAAAAGATGAGTAGGCCAGATGTAATAAAAACATCTTGTTTTGTGGTGATTCTCTGCACTAAAAGCATGCAATTAGCTGCTTGATATTTCTCTGGCCTTGCCCTTATTGCTCTTACTCAAGGTTAATGTGGTAGCCACATAAATAAAGTCTCATTAATGCATGACCAGGTTCTTCTTTCCTGTCCTGTGCTTGTAATTTTCTTCTGTGTACTTACAACATTATGCTCAGGCTGTATGGCAAAAGATAAAGCAAAATGTCACACAGCTATTCAGAGTGCTCAGAAACAAACAGTAAGAGGTGACTGTAAGATTAGCACATATGACTGTATCACCCCATTCTTAGAAGTTCTTGTCTCCCCAATTCGTTGTCAAAGGAAGACAGATTAAATTTAATTGTTCAAAGGAACTGGAGCTACGAAATGATTTATAGCAGCATGAGCTAGATACTGAGCCAAAAATTCATGTGGGTGTTTGCATAGAAAAAGGGAGGAAAAAAAAAAAAAAAAAAGAAATCATGGACACAGAACTGTGAGCAATAGTTTATTGTTTTATTATCATAATATATGATAGGTACAGTTCAACATCTTTTCTTCGTAAGTTATTCATACACAGACATCCAGTGCCATCTGACATGCAGCAGTGTATAGATGAACTTATGACACATCTCCAGCTGTTATTCCAGAGACTGATGAGTTGAATGTATGTCCCATCATGTCTGCCAGACTGAGGCAGTCTTCTCAGATACCCTAAAACATATCAGGCAGCACTGGATGTCCAAGTGTATGCAAATGACAAGTCTTCAGTCAGCAAAGCTAAGGGACCCTAGAGTTATTCAACTGGCCAAATAGTGGTATCTACTTAGAGTTGAACAGCTCTTCAACAGCCACAGACTGTATTGGCCATGATAGCTAGTTCATGGCTGAAATCGAATACCTTATCAGGAGGCCAGGTTGGGTACTCCTGAGCATCTTGGATCATACTAGAGATCCAAGTGGAGATAATTGAACTGACCTTTTTTCTCTCTGTTGGGAATGTAACATACATACATGGGATGGGCTTCACCTGCCTAAAAGCAGGGCATCTTGTCTTTTTTTGTTTGTTTTGGGTTATTGTGTGTGTGCTGGGGCAGTATTGCACCTGGTTTTCACCTCCTGCTACAGAGGCATGCAGTCATGCCTCATACCTGATAGCTTTACTCTGATGTATACCCTAGTACATCCCAGAAAGTATAAGATGCTTGTGTTTAGGCTGCTGATTTTCCTTCAAGTGGGGAGCTACATTTAGGTGTGTTAATCTGAAGCTGAATCCCACACAATTTTTTTCACAAGCAGATTTGGATTAGTTTAGCTAGTTTATTTGTGCATATAAACGTTGAATACTACTGATTTCAACCTAAAATTATCTTCATTATACTAAACTACATGTTGTATGAAAAATAATTGTACAGCTCCAGTTTAATATTCCTACATAAGTTAAAAATTCTTGAGTGTTCTTTACCTCATCTCATTTCATGAACATAATTAAAAATCTCTGGACTAAGGTCTGCTTTAGTAGGAGTAGGCAGCAAATTCTCTGTCTCACTGAAAGATATTATGTAGGTGATAATGAATGCAGGAACTTTACAATGTCTTTATTTTATAGTCAGATCTAAATTTATCCACAACAGTACTGTCCAAAGATATCCTTTGTCTTCACCAGTGGCAGCTACAAATCAATAGCAGCAACAGCTATTACTTGTTCTTATGAAGAATTCTATACTTCAGAACTCCCTGCTTATCGTATCTTAAGAAGATATAATCCCAGTGAATTAGTTCATACAATAAAGAAAACTGATTATGCTGCATGCTCATCTTAACTTATGCTTATTTGTATTCCAGTTAATAAAAATAAAACAGGTAAAGGCAAGTGAAGTATGAACCTATATCACTGTGGATTTCAGAGAAATGGAGTTTGTGAATGTGGGAGCATTAGCATTTTACAGAAATTACAAGTAGCTTTCAATCATTGCAACGTGGCTACTTCCATTTCTGTTGATGCTCTCTTATCTCTACTTTAAAGACCTATCTTTTACAAGTTTCTGCACCAGTCCTAAATACAAAAGTCACAGGTGTTATGGATGTTGATAGAATTCTTCATACACTGGGGACATAATTTTGAAATATAATTTTGAAAATATAATTGCCTCACATTTTGATGACACAGTACATCCTTGCCTGGTCTGGTCTAAATCCTGCAATGGTATTGAACTTCAGTCCAGTAGTAGACAAAGTTCACATTTATAAAAATAAAGGCATAATCACCTCCAGTGCAGAAATATTCAAATATTTTCTTCATATTTTTTAAGAATGAATAAACTTTTGGGTATTATTCTTGCTTAGGGTGATATTCCCTATAAATTAATATCACTTACAGTATGGAGACCTCAAAATCCTTATAGGGCTACTTTTTTTTCCTTTAAAGAGCAATAAAAGTGTTGGAAATTAGCAACATAATTTTGTTGAGTAGGATTAAGAACTCCAATTGTAAAATTTCAAGAATTCTCAGGAACAGTTGTTTTTAATATGTCGTTTTCAGTTCCCACACTCTCAAAAAATTATCGTGACCTTATACTCAGGTGCTTTTTTAACACCTTTTCAATATTAAGCACTCCATGCATGGGATGCTAATATATTTGTTGCATGTCCTCTCTACGTGGGATGTAAGAGCTACTCTGTGAAGAGAAGTAAATTTAAATTCTCATAAAGAATTAATATTCTAGCATGTTTCTGTTGGATGTATTACTAACATTATACAAGTGTAGATTTTTTTGTCTGTATCTGTATGCAGGGTATGAGCAAAAAAAGAAGTACTGAAAGCGATGCCATTAGAATATTAGTCTGTTTTAACAGGATGTAACAATGAATAGTAGTAGTTTAGAACATCTGCAATCCTGTGTAAAGCAGGTGAGGCCCAAAGAAGCAAAACTTTTTAAGGAATACCACACTGCAATATTTAGAAGTGCACCATTTGAAGATGATCCAGCTTTGTGGTGAGACTAAAAGGCAAAGCTAGTGGATCTTCCTGAAGTGAGGCCAATCCCTACTTGGGTACTGTTTGACTGAACTTCTGGGTCATTGATTGTGAGTTTTGAAAGAGAAATTCTGGCTCAAATGTCAAAAGCAAAAGCAAGTTTTAGCAGCAAAACATTTATGTGAAATAAATGCCAAAGGTTGCTGTGAAATCTAATAGGGTAGATAAAGAACCTTTTTAACTTGATCTATTAGTAGACAAACCACATTTTCTATGTATCATCCATGATGCATTTAAATTGGACTGAATATACAGGAAAAAATTACACGTCTGAGTTCAAGAAATAGGTGAAATTTACTTAATTGAGAAAGCCAATATAGAGCAGAGCTCTAGTTTTGGGGACAGATTGAGCATGTCTAATTCTGTTACAAGTCACTCACAGTTTAGGTGGGGACAGAATATAAAAACATATAATAATATCCCATCGTAGCAGTAACAGCATGGAAAACTCGATGTTTTCAAAGTGAATTTTATTTTTACAACCACCATTTAATCTTGGATTTTGCAACATCCAAATGTGAAGAGGTGCAATTGTTAACACTGTACAAAGCAGACCTTGAATATATGAAAATCAGGCCATCTTCCAGGACAGCAGCTTTCTGGAGGGGTCACAGTTCTGCTGGCAGTTCTGCCTTTACACGAAGACTCAGCCATTTTGTTCATAGAATGAACACTACCAAAGCAGAGAGCTCCTGCCTCCTGACCCAGAAAGCAGGGTGAGCGGGGCTGTGTCTGTTCTCTTTGGAAATGAGGGGTAACAATGAATGCTTCTAGCAGCAAGCAGCTGCCCTCTCTGATCCTTTGATGCTCTGCAGCACCATGGGCAGGAAGCCTTACTCTTGGTGTCTGGCTTAGCAACAGCAGTTGACCATCCTTTTCCAAATGCTTTCCCATCCCATGCACACTTTGACAGAAACAACTCAGGAGCTGTAGGATAGTGTTAAAGACATGGGGTTGGTTGTACAAGAAAAGAAAGAGGGAGGAGCTCCTGATGGAGTTCTTGAGATGAAGGGAGGGAAGGCTAGAGTCACAGATGTGTAGGGAAAGAGCTCTGTGGGTCGTAGCCTTAAAGGGGACAGGGCTTCAGTGCTCCAGGTAAGTTTATAAAGCAGATCAGGCAAAGGAATAGCTGAAGGCAAATATTTGACTTATTTTGTATATGATGACCCAGGCTAACATCTACTATGTGTTATATATAAACTCACCGTATTGCTTTAATTTTCAAAAAAAAATCCATCCTCTAGATTTCTTTCAATCAATCTGTTCCTTGACAGTATGGAGCATCATTATGAAAGCCCTGCAGTTACACAATTGATACTGGCATAGAAGAGAGAAAACAAGTAATTAGTCAAGATAAGTACTGTAGTTGGAGTCAGTATTCCCAAACAGGCAAAGCTAATTAGTTATCTGGTGCCAAGAGGTCATATAAGCATCTTGTTTTCAGAACAGGCTAATGCATATGACATATTTCTGCATTTAATACCATTCCGGTGTTTTGCTTCTTACTGAGTTGAAGTGACATGGCTCATGTTAAAAAGTAAAACTTTGCTTACATAGTTCTAAGAAATGAACAAATTACATTCTGTTGTTTTAAAGTGAAAACATTGTTGCCACTTAGCAAAACATGTAATTTCAATTTCACCATATTCCACCAGGAAATCAAGCTGTTGGAAGATTTCCCATTTCACTTCAAGAACATCCCAGGATAAACCAGATAACAGATGAAAATGGAGGAGAAAAGACAAACAAATGCGGTAAGTACAGGGCATTATAACGTTGCACAGATCTAATAGCTACAAGGTAAGAATTTATAATGGTAATGAATGCATAACTGAGCAAGGGATGTCACCAGAGAAATGAAGTTTTCCTAGTTAGACATTTTTGTACACATGATTAAATGAAATTATAGGCCTATTTCACAAAGGGTCTCTTGTGGAAGTCTTCTTTTGTTTCACCGAAGTTCTGAGAATGGAGATTTTCCAGACTACTGTGTATTTTCAGATAGGTCTTTCTGTCTTTTTAGGTACAGCATATTTGGCTAGCTCAACATTCCCTGGTGTGAGTATAGAAGCATTTAAGATGGGTTGCTTTTTGACAGAAGCTATTATGATCTTTGCAGTGAAATTTCAGTGAGGAATCTTCTTAGACCTATCATGAATCATCAGTTTGGATTATTTGGCTTTCAAAGACATAAAATTCCTTGGTTTAGTTGTCTGAATCTCTTTACAATTAGGCAGAAGATTGGCCATTTTAGCATTTCTGTACAACCTTGGTGAGTTCTTACAGCACTGTCAAAAGCAACCAGCAAAATTTTTAAGTGGACAACGTGTAATTTTCTCATTTTTACATTGACCCTTATTATTTGCTGACAATTTTACAATTAAAAAAGAACCAAATAGAAAAAGCCTTTTAAAACATATAAAGCCAGAGTGCTTACAACAAAGTAACACATTTGTTTAGTTATCTATTATAATTAAACTGATTAGAGAAAAGGCATGATTTTAGTTTAACTTATAAGGTATAAATTCAGGGAGACACCAGTGACTTTGAGATAATAAATATAAACTTTCTTTGAAGGGAAAGAGCTCTGAATTTGGTTCATAGACCTCTTTATAACCCTCAACTGAGAAATGACAACATCTGATATGTTGACTGATTACTTAATGCATTTTGAAAACCAAATGTTATAGTGTTTACTAAAAATTAGAGGGAATTGCATATTTACTAGATGTAGATGCATAATTCATAATAAGTAATTTATTCAAAGAATTTCACCTCTTCCTCAAATTGAGTAGATTGTAATTTTCTTGAATATATATTCATTAATTGAACAGCTTCAGTGAATAACTCTGTCCATTCCCTCAAAAGGACTATGACACAGGGAGTATTCAGAAAAGAAAATAGGTTGGTTTTAATTCAGAGAAATAGATTATTATTTATTTTCTGGTATGATATATTCCTATTAAAAATATTTCTTAGAACATTTCCCATTGAAATGAGAAATGAATAAAATAATTTCTAGACATTTGCTGTCAACTTTTCCTGAAAGTTCTTTGCTTCTCTGAACATGAGTGTAGTTGTTGCTACTTCTAAACTTAGAGCTGCCCTGAATATGAATTGCACTTTTATTTTTTTCATGTCAGTTTTTCATAGTGAGTTCTAGTTCCTGGGTACTGAACTAAGGCTTTAATCTTCTAGAAGACAAAGATTAAAGTTATTATGTAACAATAGTTTTATGGCAACTCATATTGATTATTTAGCTGGGAGTTTTCTTTTAAAGGAGATGCACCTGAATTTTTATTTTTTATTTTTCCCTATCCAGCACCAAGTTTCTGTTGTCTCATGGGACACAGTATTTATTTGTACAGCCCAATTCCATTTTCACCTCCACATTGTATCTTCTACAGGTCACCACATGAAAACTATTGTTTTAATGGGCTCAGTCAAATCTATTGTTTATCTTTTGTAGCACTGTCATTATGCCAACCTAGCTGCTGATGCTTGAAGGAAGCAGCTTATGGTATATGTAACGGAATGTCACCCTTTCTTATCTATGATTTTTTCCAAAAGTTCTAAAACTGAAGGAAAATATATAACCTTGGAATTTGTTACTCGATAATTTTCAGGAGACAGAAAGTAGGGAATGATTTTGGTTTTTTTCTTGAACATGTTTAGGGATTGTTTTGGATCCAAAGCCTTAAAACAATCCAAATAGGATAGATTTCCAATAGAAATTTGAGCAGTCTACCCAGAAAAAGCTCCTATAAGAGCTAAATGAATAACTGTTTTTTTGGTTTTGGTTGGATTTTTCTGTTTGTTTGGTTTGGTTTGGGTTGTTTTTTTTTTCCAGTTTGGCTGCTGAAATGAATACTAATATTTATGTTAAACGACAATTTTTGCTCTGCATAAAATGTTTATTTTCAAATGAAAAGAAAAATCAATTAACTAAAAAAACTAGATACACAGGGTAAGTGAGGGCCATCCATTAAGAAGCATTTGGAGATCACCAATAGGATGAAAAAAATGTGGGTCCCTTCTTTTATGTAGGCCAAGAAAGTATGAGATAAGAAATGCTTAATGGGAAATAATGTAGCCACTAAACATCCCAGCATAGAAACCAGCATGGAAACATCAATCTTCCTGGCTAAAGTAGGGTCTCTTGAATTTATACTTACTAGTTATATCGAATGTTTGCCTAAATGCATGGCATTTGTGCTCCATGGTGGCCCCTAAAGTCTGAAGTCTTGGTTCACAGGTCCTTTGCTGCCTACACATCCAGGTTTTAATTCAACTGAAATCAGAACATAAGGAGATGTTGATGATGCAGTTTTCATTCCAATATGCAGGGAAATGCTTCACCAGTTCCCAAGAGGAACACATGCTCTGAGATGGGAGGGAGAATGTTCAGCCAAGTTTATAGAAACAAGCTTCTAGTAAAGTGAGTATCTGTGCTCTTGACTCTACTCCAGTGAATGTTTAAAGACTTACAAAGCCAATAATATATGTGATGGATGTACATGGATGGTTGTGATGGATATGTTGATGTACATCCATATCTCCTGCCACCTTTGATATGATGTTGATTCAACACTTTCAGTGAGAAGAAAATAAATAAAAAATAGATGGGAAACTCCATCATCTACAGCACAAATGGTAGCTTCCAGATTATACTGCTGTAGTAAGACTAAATATTTCCTTCATATTCTGAGCTATAACAGTTGAAAGACAGGAGTAAAACATGTATATTCTTTCCTGCAGTGGACGTGTCCTCAGCACAACTGAAGATGATGAGGAGGTAGAAGAAGGACACAACCGTGGTGGTTCACAATGCCCATAACTTCTCTAAAGTTACTTTTACCATTCTCAAGACACAGTCTGAAAATGGGTTGCTGCTCTGACTACTTGTTTTTCCCCAGAAAATCAATTCAGAACTGAGTTACAGACTATCTGCCTTGTCTGGTTTCTCAACAGAGCACTACAAAGGAAACTGTTGAATGCATAGTGAGATCTCATGACTCGTCCCAGAGCTGAGCTGCTGTACCACAAATAAAAATATTATCAACACAATTCACAGTCACAACAGAGAGGCCAAAGAAAGTTGACGGCTTGGAGACTGATGATCCCTCAAGTACATGGCTCCTTCATACAAGAAATGCAGTACAGCACTGAATCTTCCATGAATATTTAGTAAGTACTCACTATAGTACTTTGAGGCAGAAACAAATCCTTTTCCTCCAGCAGTCCTCCCCCTCTGTAAATCTTTAAAATTCTTATTAATTTTTAAACACATAATAACAGTTGGACTCAGTGACCTTAAAGGTCTTTTCCAAACTAAATGATTCCGTGATTCTATAATTCTATAACCACAATAAAAATCTACTGTGTTTGAATGGGCCGAAGTCATCGACTTGGCCTTGTTTTATATGGGGTTTTTTTTGCAGCAGCTGTTGAGTGCAGTGCTAATATATAATATAATAAGCTAAACTGCAGCAAGTAGCCTGGAAAAATTAGTCATTGCAGCTTTCTCATGGATCTTAGTGTTCTTCATCTACAGCGCAGACACATTTGGGTGCAAAGCAGGATGTCCACTGTGCTATTGAGGAATTTATAAGGCCTTATCAAGAAACTGCTACTCTTCTCCCTGATCTCCTAGAAAAGTATTCTCTCTCCCTTCTAGATTAACACTGTGAAACAGCAAAAAATGTGGTATTCAGCCTGTATCCAGCACTGCATAATGCCTAGACTCAGCAACCCCAGGGTTTAACTAGGAACTATAGAGAAGTAAATGCCGTTAAACCTATTTGTCTATTTTCAGAACAAGAGTGCAATAGAAAAACTGAGCGCAAAATAAAAAAGTGACTTAAAGCACAGAAGCACAAAGGCTTGTAAGTCTTCTGTAAGAGTACACTACTTGCTTAACTTTAAAGACATTTATTGCCATAAATACCTAGCAACATGAAATAAAATATAAATTTAAAAAGTAACTTAAAAATAAATTAATCTGGAGAAGTGCTAAATGGCCAGGCTACATACATTACATTTAATGAGCCTTGAAGTAGGCTTGCTGTATTTTTAAACAATTTTAAGCTTTTGTGAAGTGAAAACTTGAATAAAAAAAAATGAAATTGTATTTTGAATTCTAAGCCTATACAGATGTTTGTGTTTTCTTTGCTTAATCTTTGTTTACTTACCATAAGATAAATTAATGTGGTTAACATAAAATAAATGTATTTCTGAAATAAAACAGGAAGAAAGGTTTATGATTGGCAGAAGAAGGATGAGGCAGAAGTGGGAGAACAGCTGCTTCCTTTGAGTATTTTTCTTTTATGATGTCTGCTATCTTAAGATGTCACTTTCTATTTCATTGTTGGCTATGAGTTGTCACAAAAGCTTTATGTAATGAAAACTTGCAATGAAGCTGCACCATATGTATGCCCTCTGTTCACACACAACCATGGCACCAACGGTGACACCTCACTGCTTCTTGGCTCTGAGGAGAGACCTCTGTCTTCCAAAAGTCTCTGGACATCAGTGGGGTATACCCACATGCCTTCAACTTCTGCTGGGCAAATTATTTTAGGAAGGGATAATTCCTTCTTCTTCATGGCTGAGCAGAAAGGACACAGGACGCCCTTGTTTACGTTAAGATTGACAGTATAAGAAGGGATATTTTGGTTACCCTTTTAAAAGAGAGATTTATTATATTTTGCATAGCAGATGGTCTCTTGGTATAGAACTACCTGTTGAAATGAATGCGACTGAAGACAGAACTAAGGGACATAAGTACTTTAAGGAACAAGGCTTATTTTTTTCTCCTCTCCCCACCCCCCCACCTCCCCATCTGGCTGTGGTCTGACTTCCCTAGTGTAGAAATGTATCTTCTACATGCATGTAACTGTGTTGTTGTATACCAAATTGCACACTAATTGCATCCGCTTTCATTTTTTAATACATTAAATTAGCTCTTTAAAAACTAACTGGCAAACTTAATGAATCCTCTCTACCCTTCCAGAAGCATAAGTTGCATTCCTGGCCTGCTTCCTTAGCCAGTCTCTGAGGGAAGACAGCAGGCTGTGCCCATATGCTGCTCCCATCATAGATGGTTAGATGGCCTCAGTGACTAATCTGGAACATACCCGAACTAATTTGGTCAGATTTCTCCCATAACTTCAGCAACAGTGACAGGGTCTTTCTGAGGTGCTGCAGTTAAAAATAGCCACATCTACAGCAGTTTGCATTTCCCATTAACCAATTTTGCATGATAGATGCTCATAAAAGGCCAATACAGTCTGGTTTTCTTCCTTGAAGAAACAAAACAAACAAACAAAAAATTTACATTCAGGAAAGAAATAGAGAGCTGAAGGAGAGGACTGTGAGGTTTTTTATTTCATCAGCTTTAGACTGCCTTCTAATAATGTGTCTCAGTCAGTGCAGGCCTGTATGACTTGCCTCCATTACAGACTAGCAATGAGGAGGCAATTACATCTCAGAAACTTGCACCTGGAGGCACACATCTCTCTGGGTGGTTCATCATATACACCATTCCTTGCTCAGGGCTGTGCTTACAGGCACAATTTATCTCACAGATATTTGAGTTGTCTACTGGGTTGCAATAGTCCTCTCCTACGCCAACAGGAGAGGGCTCCCTTTCATGCATTCCAAAATGCTTTGTCCATTTCCTTTTTGAATTTGACAGCATAAATTACTTTCTCAATTTTGCACACAATTCTGGTTATAGTAATGAACATTTCACTTTTCAGTCAGTCCTCATTTGGATGCAAACTCTGTTCTCAAGATGTGCATGGCTGATCCTGATTAAGATATTCTTCTCTTTTTACATACATAATCCTTTGAAGTTCCATGCATACGGGGAAAGAATAATATTGGAGCGGAGATCTGCCTTGCAGATCTGAGGGGAAAATTCCAACCTTTTGATTAAGATCATCCTTTTTGAACATGACATAAGCGATTCAGTAGCCTATACTGTATCTTCTGCAATAAGGGACAAAATTTGAAATCACTCATATGGGATGGGCCAGATTCTTTTATGCCTAGACTGCTTGAACCCTACTTACTTGACTCAAAATGATTATTTATAACGTAAATAATCTTATAAAAACAAAGATAATATGAACTGTGTCACTGAATTATGCAGATTATGCATTATATAACAAAAATAAATTAATCTGATATGTTTATGAATTGATTCCAGTGTACGCATATGTGTTTGAGAGAGGGACAGAAACAGACAGGAGCCTGCTGAAGCTGTAAAATATGAGACAGATATTTACTCCATTAAGAAATCCTAAACTCTGCACAGTAAGTCTTTCTGTTTGGCCAGGGAATTTCATGAACCCATTTAGCCAAGGTGGATTAGCTTCAAAAGGATATAAAAAATGCCATATACAAATATCTCTCACACTAACAGTCATCATAGTTGTTCCCTCCATGTGCCTATTGGAATGAATATTTCAGCATAGTTGTACCCCAAAACTTTTGATGTTGCCCAAGAAAGAATCATCTCACACTTTCTAGAATGTGTTGAAAAAAGATAGAGATCATTAACAATTTTTAAAATTGTAAACCACATTTAATAGTAGCCTATTCCCTGTTGTCAATATTTAATATAAAAGAAAGGACAATCTTGGTTTAATGATTCTACTGCTTAAACACTAAACTAAACCATGCTTAGAGTCCATCCAATTAAACATTATACCTTTGTAGCAACATGCAATGTCACAGCAGAAATGTCATTACTGTGGACTTCTGATGGCATTCAAGAAATATTACAAATTGCTGTGAATCCTTCTAAATTATAAGAACCACACTGTCATTTAAAAGGAAGGCTTTTGAAATCTAAAGGATAATACTAGCACACTGTCCTTCTCATGAGAACAATACGGGCTTTCTGCCAGCTATGAAATAAATCCCTAATATTGACCCAAGGAAAGCTTTGGGAGCTTTAGAAGTTGTTATCCTGCTCCAGGAACAAAACACAGCATTTTTGTCTAGGTTATGAATGAGAGCAGGGGGAGCTCCAGCAATCGAGCTCTTTGCCTCTGGTGCTCAAAGGCACAGATCTCCATCTGAGTAGGATCTCTCATACCACAGTGGTTTCTATCAAATACGTAATCTACTATAAGCAACTCTTTCTAATCTCTAGGCAAGTTGACAGAAATGTAACTACTACCACTGTCACCATAGAAAAAAATATTATTGAATAATTACAACAGTAAAACCAAAGCAGCAAAACATTTGGTTCAACAACTATCAACATACACGCCACCCCACTTCACCCCCTCCAATTTTCAGTTTCTTCAAACATAGCTATTTTTATAATCAGTATGTGTGAGAGATTCATTTTGTATCTTACACAGAAATTTACAGCCTCACCAGTACAAACCAGTTTCAAACCGTTAATGTCTATCTATCTATCTATCTATCATCTTAGTAAAGCTTTTAGGACTCAGAAGAAAAAAACCCTATTCCACATTCTCAAAAAAATAAGCAATTCATCAATAGATCTGGAAATAGTCTTTTCCAGAAGAGAACCAGAAACAGTACTAATGCAAAAGTATAAAAATAAACCCAGAATATACAAAGGATTTTATCATAGGTTCCATGTGTGGTATACTCCCTATGTATCTCTGATAAAGCTCTTCCGATACCATATTTTCAATATTCACCTGTAAAAGATATAATAAGAAAATAGCTTGTTTAAAGAAAAGGAATTGTCATCCATCACTTTTAAATAAACGTTTTTAAATAAATCTTCAGGAACTTATAAATTGCATATTTTAATAGGTATGCTTACACTGACTTTTTCTCTGCACTTAACTGCACTTGAATAAATAAAATAAGTAACACCATATACATAGGGGTTTATAATGAAATTTGGATGTTTCCAATTCCATTGCTCATCATTGCTTTACAGTTGAAATCACTTGAATAAACTCATTGTTTTCCAGCTATTAGTAGAATCCCTCCAGCAACCCCATTTCATACAGACCTTGCAAATAGCTTTTGTACATGTTCTGAGATATAAATCTATTGCTACATAAGAAAAGGTGCTGGGATTTTTTCACAACCTTGAATGATAAAGTCCACTACAATTAAAATGCTGCGCACAACATATTGTGCATGTCCCCTCCACAGACAGACACAAGACCTGTGAAACAGTCTCTAGTTTCATAGCAAGCCAATATGCAAATACATTATAAATGCATTATTTATCTGATGTTTGCTAAGCCAGGTAGGGAAATGTAATTTACAGTATGAAATCCCAGATATGGATAATTTTATCTCTCGTTCTCAATTAAATTATATCATTCCCCTCATTTGAGTAGCCAGAAAAGTTTTGGTTTTCGTATTTCAAAATGGCTGAAATACACTTGTTCTTTTTTTCTCTTTCTGTAACACCATAACAGCGCAATTATAGTGTTTCTTACAAATCTTTTTAAAGGCAATAATTTGATTAAATACATGTTTTGCATAAGTATATTAAGAATATTCCTCTGACATTGTTCTGCATTAAAAGCTTTCCTGTACTTGATCTCAGAGAGGAAGAGAGGGAGAAGACAGCTGCCAGATTCTTTATGCTCTCCATTTGCTTTGTACACTAAATTCCAACGGAAATAAGGTATTTTAATTGCCTATTTCCAATAGTACTATATAGGCTTTATTGTCTTTGATGTGAATATTTGAGAGCACTAGAGACAGTGGGGAAACTAGCGTGCTGTGGGATGATTACTTACATTTATCTTTTTTTACTTTTCCTAGCAAAGTGACCATGAAATGGCACTTCTGATCCCTAGATTTGTGTTTGATGTCTGCTGCCATGATGAACAAAAACTTCTCCTCTGAGAATCTAGTCCTCAAAGCAGACTTTACTAACCAAAAAGAAACAATAATCTCCTCAGTTTGGACTTTAAAAAATAGAGTGATTATTTAAAAGTCTGGATGAACTATGTCACCTCAGAGAATTCCCCAGAAAAGTTGAACTGAATGAATATTCTCTTCTGTGGTTTCCAGTTGTGGTTGTCATCTTGTGCTGTTGGGTTTTCCCCCACAGTGGACTGTCCAACATAGGAGCCAGACATGGTAGCTTATCAACCTATCTGCTAGGTTAAAGTAACTCATCGACTTCAGCTTTTTATATATTTATCTTTGTGGGTTTCTGAGGAAGATTACAAACTGAGACTTAGGCTTGCACAGCTCAGTAACTGGTTTCATAGCTCCAATACCAACTTCACAAAGTCTGTTCATGAAGAAGAAAAAAAGATGAAGTAAATGTCCCATTTCTTTTCAGATGAAATTTTGCAAATCAGATGTCCATAAAAAACCCCTCCTCATTATCCAAACGCCCTTAATTTTAAACATTAACCCTTGTGTGCTGCAGCCAAAGTGTCCATTAGGATAAAGAAGGTTCTTCTTTAAAATGACCAGCTAATTGATTTGACTTTTCTTGTCTGCATCACTGTGCAGGCCTTGAAATAGACAAGCAGTTAAGCACATATTTATTTTCAGCATGGTAAACCTTCAGTAACCCTTTCATATGGACTGCTCACCTGCTTGCCTCAAATAACACCTCAAATATTTAACATTGAGGTTTCAACTTCAGAAAAACATGTAGGATTATTTTTGTGATTCTAATGATTTCTATTTCATTTAATTTTGATTTTATTTTTCTTTGACGCCAGTTGCTGTCTTTTAGCCCTGTTCTTTTGAGTGGCTTGGCTTTGGGACTTTGAGCACTGTTGATTAGAAGAGCAGGAAGGAGAGAAATGTGGAAAATGAAATCACTTGACACAACAGGATGAATTAATTCAAGGTGAATTTAAGTACTGACCTTCGATTTCAACTCATTCAACAGAAATGTGCATATAATTTCTTAGTAGAAGAATCAGGCAAAGAAGAATGGTGTCATCTGTTATTATTCTCTCCCTCCCCAAAATGTCAAATGATTTTCATTATTTCTTCAGACCTCTGAAAAGGTTTTGGACTGCTTAGTATCATCTTGTCATACAGGATTTCAAATCAAACTGACTCAATAATTGCCTTTGAAAACTCAGATTAGGTATGTTTTCCACTTTATTTTTAGTATTATTTTTGTGACAAAAATCCTTTTCAAGACAGGCAGATTTTCATACACTAAAAGCAAAAAGGTTGGGAGTTCAGTTTATTTCTTTTAATTTTTGATGTTTTAAAAAGGAGTGCCACTATACAAGAGGACAGGCACATTTCCCTGTTATTATTTTCTGATTGACATTTTTTTGCACAGCTCTGTTCGTTGAAACTTGCTAAACCATGGGCTCCCTAAAACAGTTATAAGAGTTAAAGAACCGTTTGGAAACCCTGTAATTGGAAAGTGTCTCTAGGTTTCAGAGTATGCAACTCAGCTATCATTGAGGTTTGCTGCTTTCATTGTACTTTAGTCTGCCAGGTGTATCTGATTCAAAAGTACAGAAACAGACTGGTTTAAACTCAGCCATTGTGTATTGTTTGTGATGTGTACATAATGAATTCTGAATGCAAATTTATGCTGTAAAGTGAAATACTGAAAACCTGTATGACAAGCAGTAGAGCTGCACAACACAAAATATGGTTTTATAGCATAAATATTCACTTCTGTCAAATATATAGGAACTGTTTCAAACAAAGCATTCTAATTATGCACAGTTTGTTACTCACTCAGTCTCAGCTATTCAGACTGCTTCCTTTGAAGTGTTTGACCTTAGCTGCAAGAACTAAACAGAAAAAGTAAATATCTGACTTGTAGGAGTAACCCCCCAATTCTGCAAGAGCAGATTATTTTCCTCATCATTTTGATATATTTAGCTCCCTAAAATGGGGAGAAATTGGTTTCTTTTCCCTGTTTGCAATAAACAAACTCAACCAGAAAGAAATGGAAACAAAGCCTGCCTGGTTATTAAAAGAGACAGACAGACAGGCAGACAGACAGACACACTGGCAATTACCTGGAATTGATACACAGAAGACACACAGGACCAGATTCTGTCTGATTTTTATGTACAGAGATACCTTCAGTGTCATGCTGCCATGTTGCAGGCTGTGACAGTAGCTGCTCCTGCATTTTGTTGAATGCCTACTGTAAGGCAAGAATATGGCCATGGGAATACACAAAGTCGCTCTGCTTCCTGTGGCACTAGACTGTGGAGATAATTGTGGGTGGACCAGACACTATGTAAGCGATACCTTTAAATTTCTAGAAAAAAAACCCAGCCCCCAAACCAACAAAAACATCACCTTACTACATGCCTAAAGATTGGCAAAGTCTACAGTTTTTCAGTGTTGTGCCTAATTTTCTGGGTAGTTAACTGCAAAGAAGATTTTAGGTACAGCTGGCACATCCAAGAACAGAAGTCCACTTTAAATGAGTTTGAAGGCGTTAATGTTAAAACATGCAGACTCACTTTCTGAAATACCAGTCCAGACACAGACTCTTAAAAATAGGTAAATGACATATAAAATTCCATCTGTACCTATAACTTACTAGAAAGAAAAGGTTTCCTATCCACTAGAGTGCAAAAGCATCCTATCTTTTATCACATTCTCATAAACGCAGGAAAATATATTGGAAATTAAAGAGACTGTGCTATATGTGTTGAAAGTCAGGAAAGCCATTTTTAACCAGTCCTTTGAAGGAGACACTGTGATACATAAGCCTTTCTCAGAAAATAATTTATTTCTGAAGAATTTGCCAACTTACATGAATTCCAAGCATCTGTTGTATGTATTACATAGTGACCATCGAGTGCTGGAGTAAGACTTAATGAAAGTACAGGCTAACCATTTTAGTTCATTTGATAACTAAAACTTCATAATATCATTACATGCCTGGACAACTTTAAATGGGATTAATACATATATATGGACAGTACCTAATAAATGGAATTTTGAACTATGTTGTCTCAGATACCCTTTGCACTAAGCTTAGATGATTATGACCACTGAATGAACTTCCCTAATTTAGCGGTCTCCAAACCATTTGTGAATGATTTGTTCAGGTCTAATTGCAGATGGTATACTGTTTCTGTGCTAAAAGACATACTTAAGTCTTCAAAGCTGTCAGACTACCTCTTTTCCGGAGAATTAAATTCAACCAAAAAATACAATAACTTAAAAATAAAAATTGAAATGCCAACTAAACCTGAAATTTAATGCTGCACTTTATGTTCTCTTCCCCCTCGTAAGAGGTTGAAGCTGCAGAAAACATTCAGGAGTTGCTCATGTGGACATTCTGTGTATATGCAGGGTTTTACTGTAAGTTAAATGTCTTCATGGTACATAAGGACTGCAGAAAAAGGCTCTGGATGTAATACTTTTTTTGCCCCAGAATCTGTACAGTAATACGGTGATTTTACACTAGCAAATACTCTCCTTTGGAAATGCTCACTTTTCAGAGGCTACCTTTTATGTGCAGAGCTACTATTACATCAAAAACTCAAATAATCCATTTTTCCTAGCAATTGCTTCCCAATTTTACATTTATTCTTTTGTTTTCCAGGCAGCTATTTCTTTTAGGCTTGATTTAATATGTGAGAGTGTGTGAAACCTTGTGCTGACAACAGCAGGAATCTAGTCAGAGAATGGGCTTTAAATTTTTATTTATGGTGCATGATTTCTCTGCTCTTTCACTACAGTTCCTGGTTACATACAATCTCATTTTCTCTTACAGAGTGCTTTCATGATCACAGGAAGTGTTCAACCACACTGTTGTTTGTGCCCCCTCTCAGCATAGCTGACACATTCATTCCTAGCAGACCATTTATTCCAATATTTATTTTTATGTGTTAGTTCCTCTCATTTTTTAATTTATTTATATATGTGCAATACTTTGGCATCATTTCAGTTACAATATTTTTTTCAATTTCTCCTCCAGATAATTCAATAGTTTCTGACTTTTGCCTCCTTTCCAGTCCCTGGTACATTCCCAAACATAAACATCAGCTGTTTCCCAGCAATATCTACTTTTTTTTTTTAATTTTCCTTTCATTTTCTCTACAGATACTTACTATATTTGTTGCCATGCCAGCTTACACCCGTGCAAATCTTCACAGGCCTTTACATTTTACACATTTTTAATTTACTTCCTTATTTTAGATATTTTAACATCTTGGCATAATTTACATCTATACAGTTTGTGCGGTTTTTTAGACAGCTGATTTGCATTAACAGTACTTTTTACCTTAATGTCACTCTATTATGATGGTCATAGAAGTTATTTTTGTATTTCTAGCATATCCACTGGGTTTCCCTCTACTAGCCCATGTATTTTCTACTCCTCTTTTCTGTGTGAAGAAAAATAGTTATTGCAGTTGGAGTCTTGTTCTAGAAATAAGTACAGGTTATTGGAACAGAATTGCTTCTACTTTGTTTTGAGTGGAATATCTGCTCCTGCTGCTAAACCCCCTCTTTATCATCTCCAACTGATAAAGTATATTCTGAGTTTTTTACTGGATTGGCAATGATGTTAGTATTTTCATCAGTATAATTGAGATTGGACTCTAGCCTTAAATCTTAACTGTACATTATGTTTTCATCTCCTACATGCAGTGCATTTTCCCCAAGACATGACCTGCCCTCTTTTCTCTTTTACTTCTTGCATCCTATTTCTTTTACATCTGCATTATACTTCACTGAGCATATGTCTTTGGATATTCATTATTTGTAAGACTTTCAGTTTTAAGATTCTTTTTCTCAGTCCTCTGCCTAATGAAAGCAAGTGATTGTTGAAACTTTCTGTCAAGATGTACAGGCCCCAGTTTTCAATTGCTTCTTTACAAACTTGACAGCACTGCCCATGGCCATTTTTCAGAATCTTCAGTTTGGAAATGCTTTAATACTATGTGTTACATTATACAAGAATCCTACTGCAGTCACCACATCTTAACCATTGTCCAGAAAATTCCCTGTAATTCTAACGCCTGATCCAGAAGAAAAGGCTGAGTCAAAGAATAAAGTGTGGTATCTTATTTGTTTACAAAGCAAGTGCCAAGCAGTTATACTTGTGCTACACAGCTCAAAGAGGAAAGTAAATTTGCCTAACATATCTAGGCACACAGACATGGGAAAGTGTTAGAGGGCAACATGAAGGACATCACAAAATAATCCCTGCATCAGTTGGCCCAGACACTCCTGTAGGATAAAGAAGAATGAACAATAAAAGCCAGAATTATCCATAGCAATGGAATGGGTACACAAGTCTTGATGTGTGTAATACAGAACAGTTAAGGGTGAATTGTGGGACAATATTTCCATTGGGGGGTTCCAGTGAAGGCATGAACTGCACAAGTAAAAACATAATTCCCAATATGTTTATCTTTTTTGTCTTACATAATTCATGGCTCCAGCAACATCCAAGCTGTAGGACATTTGCGTTTTCTTCTGTTTGACTAGAGGACAGGACAAATACATGCAAATCAATGTTCTTTTTTGGTTTATTTCTGTTCGCTTGCTCTTCATTTGTCATGAAGTCAAATAGCTTGACACTTTGACAGCTGACATTATATTCTTATGGGCACAAGTCAACTGATAAATAAAATCATACCTGACTTTCACTGTCTTTCAACTAAGATTGCTTCTAGAATAAATAAATCCATGGCAGTAATTCTTACAATTTCTGCAGGTGAATTTACTCCTATATTATACAGGTACAATGCAATGTCATTCCTATACATGCCAATATTCGCTCATGTTTTTTGTGTTATAATTTTATTTTGGTAAAGGTTTAGTTGTTCCCCAATTGTTTTACAGTTTGCCTGGAGATGGTTTGCAAATACAAGTTGATTTTGCTAAATAGCTTTGAGGAAAAAATGGGACGTGCAAGAACTCACAGAATTGATACTTGCTATAGTATCACACAGGTTAAAAAATTCAGTTTCAGTATAGGAGATACCTGGACTGGAAAACTAGTGCCTAAAAGAATTCAAAATATATATTTCCCAACAATGCTGAAGTACTGGGTTGGAAACTGTTACTACTTTCACTTTCATTCAAATAATCTTGCCAAGACATCCTTGTCAGAATCTCCAAAGCTGTATCTACACATTATTTATGCCACAAGGTATCTTTGAGGAGGCTCTCGGTCTGCTGAAGTGAAGCAATGTTTTGGTAGCTGCACTTCCCCATCCATACATTGGATTCATAGGACTATTCCCAGATCTTATCTTGACATTGTGCAGAGCTGTGGTGGTGGGCAAGTATTCCATTCTGGGAACTTGGAAACCTCCCTGTATTTCCCAACAGAGGAATAAACCCTTTTTACTAAGAGGGATAACCATCTTATTCCCACTCTTACACAATTAAAAAGTCTGATTCCATTCTTTCCTGTATTTATCATTCCAGGATACACTGAGGTGGGTATGCTGTCAAGATCTACTTCATGTAAGGACCTGCTGAGTCAGAGAGAGGAAACAACTGTAACTAGGATGTTGTAGGGTGCATCTGAGATGGTATAAATCCTTACTCCAAGGAATGGCTTATGTAATCATAGGAAGTCACTCAAAACTATATAAAACATTTTGGGAAAAAACAGAACATCCTGCATTGCATACAGGTTCAGGATCTGTCTTCTGTTGAGAAATATATTTTTCAATTAAATTCAGCTTGAACTAAAATGATTCTTTCCTCTCCAATTTTCAGTTTCATATCTCAAACACAAAATCAGTTATTCACAGTGATTTAGCTGGAAATCCTTAACAAGGAATAAGGTACCCCAGACTTGATTGACTCTGCCACTGCACTCTAGCCCATCCTCTTGGCCTTTGCAACCCAACGCAATTCCTCTTGGCCTAATTGCTCCTTTCTCCATTCCCTTCTTATATCTCATCCTTTTCCCTTCAGCCTGTTTCAGTACTTTTATTTTCTTATATAGCCTATAGAATAATTTCTACAGCTTTCCTATCACTGTAGTATCACAGTATCTTCACCCTTCCAGCCCTGTGCAATTGATGATTTTATTCTTAATCTCTTTTCTCTCTTTTTTTGCTCACGTTTCCTTTTCTTCTTCTGGTTCTTCCTCTTCTTTATCTCTCTTTTATTTTCCCTCCCCTACTGCTCTTCATCCTCTCTGGTTACCCACTTTCACTTTCTCATCACTCTTATCATTGCATTGATTTCTACCTCCTTCTCCATCCCACTCCTTTTCTCATTTTTTTCAGTTGCTTTCTCTGATGCCTCCTGGTATGCCTGGTAGCTCCTCTGCTTTAAATTCTTCTCCTCCGCTGTCTGCTTTCCAGAATTTTAAGAAGTGATCCTAAAACCCTAGAGCCTTTATGAAATAGAGCATTTTTCAACACACTAGTTCTTTTTGTATTGCCTATTACATAGAACTATCTTCTCAAAATCGGTGCTTTGAGGAAGATGGAGCAAGAAAACAAGTTTCACTGCAGCAATCAAATATAGAACAAACTCGCACAGCTTGGAAGAATTACCCCAAATCTCTCTTTATTTTTTAGTCTCTGAGAAAACAATTGCCATGGTCATTAGAATTAAAAAAGAAAAAAAAAAACTTTCTTTTTTTTTAATTTATTTTTTTATTCCCAACTGAAATTTTGGTGCCATAGACAAACAAATTTACTGGAAACCAAGCATATTCTTTCTCTTAGCACAGCCAAAAGCTGAAAAATGTTCTTGTTGTTGTTGGGACTGATATGAACACTTACATGTGGAGATGGATCTGCTCACTCCAGGATTCCAATACAGACATTGATTGTCCAAGTCATCACAAAATAATGCTATTCATTACCATTCCTGATCTTCATTAGAGCTTGTACAGCAATGGCTGAATGTAAATATATATCACTAGCAGTGTAAACAGAGTACAAGCAATGTCAATACAGTTTTCAAGTACTGCTCAGCAACACATGGAGAGTCAGCAAAATTGGAAGCTGAACTTGTAAAACTGAGCAATTAATCTTTCAGAACTAGAACAAGCAAAGGTGAACAATGCTTGCTTCTTCTCCCTTTCCTATCCCTTCCTAGAACATTTTCTGTCCCCTGATTTACCCATCAAAAGTTATTTTTTTTTAGGCTTTAAAGTGAGTAAAGAGTTTACCCTTACTCTATAAGGCTTTGATGCCATTTACTCTGTGTGATATTGCATTGCTTACAGAGCACAAAATGAATCTTCAGCAGTAGCAAACATTTTAGTCAGAATCCTGATTCTGCACTTTTCTGAGTTTGTACTGTAAAAATTACAGTAATTTGGAGAACACAGTTTTCATGCAACCTTCCTTGGTACCCAACGGGCATGTATCAGTAAAATTTTACACAAATAATAGTGGTGGGAAAATAAAGATAAATATTCATGACACCAGTACCAGATCGTTGCAGCAAGGTAGCAGTGCTGCCGAGTAAAATGAAGCACTTTCAGACAGCCCTGGCCATCCCCATGACAACCTCTGCCTTTAAGGCAGTGGAATTCTGCACTTATTCTTTTGTTTCCACTAGGGGTGACAGTTCTCCTCACATGAAAAACATGCTAGTCCTACATGGCATTCAAGATCCTGATAGACAATCTGAAAACCTGATTACCAGCATAACCTTTGTGTAGAAGCAGTAAAAATCAAAACAATTAAATTTCTGCACTAGTCTTGATCACTGAGCACCAATGTTAAGGCTTATTTTTGAAATGGGGTATAAAGTTATTGGAATGTAAAACTATTAGGTATAAGAAATGGTTGGCAGGGGGGTTGGCTGGGATTTTTTTAGGCTATTAATCACACACATTTTTTAATAAAACTAGCTTTATCTTATTGTCTCCATATTAATTCTGATCCATGCATCTCAGCAGAGTCCAATGATCTTTTTGTATGTGTTTAGTTGCCATTTACTTCAGAAATTGAAATTTAGGTATTTGGGAGCTTGCCTGAACCTGAAACAACAATTATTTACTTTCTAAATCTGTGTTTACTTAGTTTTCCAGATTAAGTCTCTCTTGGGCTGACATGATCCACAGGAGACTCAATCTGGGAAGCTGATGTCTGTGTATTGCCTTGCATGCTGTTGCACAGCTAATGTAGACAGACAAGCACCAAACATGGTGGTGTCAACAGCCTTTTGCATAAATTGATGACAAGGAGGCTTATACACGGCATAAGAGACCTGAGTTGTAGAACCATTTTGAAGCTCTTTAACTGATATACCCACTAAGTTATGCTAAAAAGAGGGTCCTTTCCCCATTGTCATCATCACTCTTTTTCCTCTGGCCACAAACTGGACTAGATTAATAGGATTAGAGGAAGCTGCTCTCTTTTCCCTGCTCTGTTCAACCTCCCCTTTGCTCCCTGTCTGCCTCAGAATAAGGAGTAAGATTCCCTTTGCTCAACAATTTCTTCATCCTTCTGATTATTATGCGTAAGATGAGAGCATAGCTGGCTCTAGTGTTATCTGTTTTAAAAAAAAAAACAGCCCCCTTCTACTGTGACTTTTATTTCAGGAGAGATCCAGGTAAAGTAAATCCTAAGGGGAGAAAGGTATCTAATAATACCTATGATATTTCTTTACCTTCAAGAGATCCCTGTACCTTCAAAAGGGAGAAGTGATCTTCAAAGGATTGTTTCAGGATCATTTTCTGGATGTCTCCATATCTAATAACATCTTAGATAACTGAGGTCACCCACATATCTTTCCCCCTCTACAAGAACAGACAAATAGTAGTCTAAACAATGTATGCTATTATTCTGTTGTTGTATATATAAAGTATTTTTTTGTTTGTTTGTTTGTTTTTCCCTTTAAAATAGCAATTTTGGCGCATTCAATGGTCTTCTGCATAAGGCATCAGGACATCTGGATTCTGTCCAGGTTTTTCAGAATCAATACAAATTGATCAATATTGATTCTCAGTGGATTAACAAAGTAACAATAAAGCCAACACTTTTAAAATCTTATATAACTGATAAAAGGGCAACTTGGTACAAAGATATTCTTGCATTTGTTTTGAAGAGTTGTGACAACATGAATTAAATGACTCAGACCATCCAGCTTAAGCAGAAAGGCAAAAATATGTCCATATCCAGAAATAAGCCAGGGTTTACCTTTCCTTTTATTATAGTTATAAGTCATACCACTTAATACTTAGTGATATTAGAGCAATTCAAAAAGATGTACACTCTAGATATCCCTCTCTCAGAAATGAAAATAACTATGATTTTATAGGCAGCTTAATTAGATCATGATCATGATTAGTTCATGTAGGTTATAGAAAAAGCACAGGCTCCTCTCAGTGAGAAGATTTGGCGGTCATAAAATTATTAAAAGAGTTGCTCCTTGTTAATTAAACTAAATGAAGACCATATCATATTTCTAATAAGAACAATAAATTATTTAAATATTGTATCTTTTATGTTGCAAATATTATTGCCATTTTAATTGCATGTTGTCATTAATAAAATACATAAAGGAACACTTAAGACTTGGAGTTTTTTGCAGCTTCTGAGTTTCTGCACATTTTATAGCTGTATCAAGGTCATCAGCTATCAGATAATGCAGCTAAAAACTGATTTCTGAATAGTTTCCTGCTGTGCTTGATGTCATTTTCTGTCCTTACAAAAGACAAGAAACGCCAGGAAGAAGGTAAAATTTCTTTTTTTCAAAAGATTTTTTCTTTTTATGTCCTATTGTTGCCATTTTTTAACTTGCAGATTCATTTATCTAATGATCAACCCAGAAGAAAAGTCATTCTTGAGTTTTATGTTCTTCTCTACAAACCTAATGTATATATAACTGACAATGCCTTTTTCAATTAGTAGCTTCATGTACTGAGCAACAAAAATTTCAAAAACCTTTTAAGTGTTTGCTTTTTTTTATTTTCCTTGTGTTGCTTTGGTGAAACTATTGATTTGAGGTTTGATTTTCCTCATCTCATTCAAAGAAAACACAAAAAATTTCTCTGTAGTAAAAAGGCATTGATCCCCAAAGACTTATAAAAGCAATATTTGAATTTTAGTTGGTCAGGAAGCCAAAAAATAATGCATGAAGTAAAGAAGTGATAATTTTATGTTTAAAAGGAGTAAGTCAAAAGCTCATAAAGACATTGTCTTTTTTCTTGTGTCCTCTTCCTTCTGCAGGACATGTAAACCTGATACATCCCTTTCATTACATCAACCCTTGTAGCGTAGCACCTTGCTAACAATAAACTTGCATATACTCTCCTGCAGAGATGGAATCAACTGCAAAGTCAGAACATGGAACAAGACTAATTTAAGTCACCATCTGGAAAATGTTTATTTCACAAGTTATTTTTGTTGCTAATTAAACAAGTTATCCTAAACCCAAAAGCTGTGAGTAGAATACTAGAAGAGTGGTAGTGACTCCTGGGGAAGGACAGCAACACTTAAATGGCTATATGACAAGAAGTAAATGTAAGATAAAGGACTTGTGAAATATTTGAAGCAACTATAAGAATTAAATCATGTAAGTGTCTTTAAAGTCATGCTAGGGAGCCATAGAAAAGAAGAAAGCAACAATATGAGTTTTGCAAGAAAACTGGTAGGCTAAGATAGACAACCGCCTTATTATACTCCAGAATACATATAAATTAACTCCACAGCAGGCTAAGACTTGCATCGTCCAGGAACACTCATTAAGAATATTCTAAGCATACATTTTATCTATCAAGAAAAGGCTAGTTTCAATTTTTTTCTCCAACTTAAGTGCTTCAGAGATGAGTTATGCTGTTAGACAAAAGCACTGTGGCTCACTCATGTGACAGATAATGTTTTCTATGGATGTCTTTTGGAGTATGCAACAGTGAATATATTTCAGTGTACATTTCAGGAGGTGTAGTATCTTGAAGATATACACTTGTAATAGCATTTGATGTAAAAATATCTCTCCTGCATACCAGCAATTATGGGGATGGGGGAGAGGAAGGGGAAAGGAGGTAAAGGTAGTGAGGAAAAGGGAGAGAAAGAAAGGAAGGAAAGGCAGAAGGGAGCACTACAACTTACCAGAACTGTGTTTAAAAACCTTGGTTTTTTTCTCCATAATGTTGACTGATCAGTGGAAAGTGAACCACTATTCTTAAAATCAGAAACAGCATTCATTATTAAAAAGACCAGCCAAGAAGAAAAAATGCTGCGTATTGAGGTAGTTCAGCAGATAATGGACCTCCTGATTTCATGCAAATACAGGGGTTCATTTGATCTGTAGGGAGACAGGCCATTATTAGGACAGGAAAGAATAATCTCACTAATAAAAATTTAAACAGATTGGAATGGGTGGGAAATTCCCACCCACTCAACCCACATACACACACGCCCCGCCCACCTCGTGTCCCATCCCCACACCCCCCCACACCCCCAGTGCTATATGCATGTAGAATGTTGAAAGTATCAAAACAAAACCACCAGGGAATATCAGCTGACTATGAAAAATGGGAAACAGAACAAGTGGAAAACATTAGGATCTTAAGGAACTTCACTCAGTAATTTGGACAATCGTTCAATATTTATTTTGTAGCTTCACCAAGCCAGCTGGGATTTGATGGGACTTGACAAGTTATGCCTGACAATATTTGACATGGGATTTCCATTACATTTAGACAAGGTATGAGTCTTATTGTAGCCAGAATGCAATGATAGAAGTGCGGGCATCAAACTACATGCAATCAGCTGTAGTGGCAGTGTACACACAATTAAATATTCAACATGGTGACAGGTTGTCGCATGCCGGCCTGAGACCGGAGCATGGTTCTGTTTGTATACTTGGGAACAGAATTAAGACTCAAAATGGAGTCAAGAGCCAAGGAACTTTATTTGCCCAACAATCAATCTGCAAATGCAAAGGGAGAGAGAGCATGAGATAAAGAGAGAGAAAGGAAGGAAAGAAAGAAGGAAAGAAAAGGAAAGAGTTCAAAGCAACGGCTACCACCCCGGACCTGCGGCGTCCCGACAGTCCGATTTGTTTTCAAGTCTGGTGGGGGAACGTTCTGTCCGATGTTAGTTGGTTCCGTTTTTTATAGAGTCGTTACAAGCTGTTCTGCTTAACCACACCTTCCACCCGGCAATGCTGTACATGCCCAACATTCCTCAGGGGTCTCCAGGCACTTTGACCCCCCTGACCCCAAGTCTGGGCACATGCACAGGGGTTACATGCCCAACATAACCCAAGTCTGGGAATATGCACGGGGGTTGTTTACGTTTTGCGGGATCAGCCTCCCTCATTGCTCCATGGCGTCAGTCGGTCTCCTAAATCTCTGCGGTGGCAGCGGCATTATCTTCTTGCCTTAAATGTCTTCTGTGGCAGTGGTGATATAATTCACTGTGGTGATGGCATGAGTTTCCTGCCATGGCATGAGCTGAGACAACACATCTGCTGTGGTGATGGTGGGTCTCACCGGCACAGTTTCTCAGACCACCCTGTGGCTCAACATTGCTAACTTACGAATTGTTCTCTGCGGTGTCATGAACAACAGAGTAGAGAAAGGAGGAAGGAATAGAGATAACATGTAACCCGGTTTCATGGTCTCTGGTTTCAGGAGAAGAAGAAGAAGAAGAAGAAGAAGAAGAAGAGGAAGAAGAAGAAGAAGAAGAAGAAGAAGAAGAAGAAGAGGAAGAAGAAGAAGAAGAAGAAGAAGAAGAAGAAGAAGAAGAAGAAGAAGAAGAAGAAAAAGAAGAAGAAGAAACAAAAAGGTTACAAGGGCAATTACAAGGTGTGCATTTGCAAGGCCAAGTAATAAGTATCATAATAAAAATTACAGCAATAGTTAGCAGAACAAAGGTTACAAAATGAATTGGTACAAGAACATACAGGTATTCTATTATTTCCCGTGAATTCAACGACATAAAGCAAAGCGATTGCAGTCCACACGGTCTGCTGCCCTACTCTGCCAAAGTTGGGGTCAGGATACGCAGTAGGAAAATAGATTTCCATGACCCGTTAGCTTAATGCACATGTACCGTCTGGGTCTGGAAACTTCTGTTGCAAATTTAGGTAAAATAAAATAAACAATAACACTATACAATCTGTATTACTGATGGTGTAGTTTGGTGCACAACACGAATAGTTATAAATTGTGTCTTAGCTACTACATGTTGAATCAAATGTGTAAAGCATGGAATGATACATGGAAAAACATCAGCATAGCAAGATCACATAACAAATAATTTTTAAAAATAAACATTTTTTAGCATATATAAGGTTTCTTTGTGGGGATTGAGTCAAGTGCTAGGAGGTAGGCATTTTAAAAGCGTAAATTTTCATGCCCTTTTAAGGCTGGGTCCAAATTGTGGCTGCGCCTGTGTTTTGCGGGTTCTTCATTGTGTAGGTGAGCCTTAAGTTTGGTCAGGGTGTTAGCCTGAACCTTGACCAGGAGGGTCACGGACCAACTTGCTTGTCTTGCCACAATCAATCCTTGCCCTTTTGAAAAGATGGGAGCAGGAGATGACATAATGCATGGCTTTGCTGTTTGGACTTTGCATTTTTGTGATTATGGCAACCATCAGTATGTGTCTCTGTGAGTGCTTTTGGTCACGCCGGTACAGGAAAGTGTGATCCCCTCCTTGCAATTCTTCCTGAGTAGTGGGACTCATGGAATACCAAAACAAAGTGTGGGAGATCATTGTATAAACAAAAGAAAAATGTTAATCTCCAGCAAAGTTACCATGTGACCTGTTATTTGTTCCTGTTCATCTTCATCACCTTGTGAAGAAAACACCAAGGACCAGACACAGAGTATTATGGAGGAAACAGAGGAAGTTACCACCCCAACATTATTCAGGACTGTGCTGGACTCACAAGTGAAAAAGTCTCTGGGTTTTTTGTGTCACATAAGGCTTTGCTGGTTTGTTATTGCGTTATCCAGTTTTTTGTTTGTTAATAAATTGTTATATGTTGTTTACTGGCTGTTGAGTAGTTCACTGAATCTGTGTCCAACACATGGTTTTCAAATTAAATCAAAAGGGTTGGGTAATATATATATATAATAATAACTTATAAAAGAAAACTAAAATAGTGATTATAGCTATATGTTCTACAAATACTATAGTTTCTTAACACATTCTTTTTTAGCACACGTCACTATCGTGGCTAGACTATAGGGATTTTGCATGTGCAGTCTTTCCAGAGAATGTTACAGTACATTCTGTGGGGTTTAAAATTGCACATGCATGTGCTCAAAAGCATACATGGATCATTGATGTAGTAAAACATGGCTACCGAGTGCCCAGATGAAATCCCAGACCCGTTTCCCGAGCTTGCCACTCTGATAAGTTTGCTAACGGTAACATGTATGGCACTATGGCCAAACGATAGGGCTTTGCTTTCAGTGTAATGTTTTCTCACCATTAGATTGCCATGCCACTTGCGGGGGAGGAAAGGTTTAGAGTGCTCATTTCGCCTTCTGAGCATTCCATAAGGTGGGTATTTTCAAAACGTTTAACCTATATGGTTAATCTTAAAGGGGATCAAACCCTTCTTTTTCTTGTTTAGGCAGAGGGTCCGTGTCACATGTCAAGAACTTATGGCTGAGGTGGAAAAATATAAAAGGCATTACAACATCCTCGTCTATGCTTTTCTGGCAGTTTCTTTGCTGTTTTATTTTTATTTTTAACCAGTCTACATTGTTATATGAATTGTTAATAGGTAATTATTGTTATTTATTCCAATATATGTGTAATATATATATACCTATTAAATAAAAATTAAACATATAATATAACAATGATACACTAAACAACCTATAAATGTTAACAAGGCAAATACTGATGAAGCCACACAGACAATCAGCATCTTCATATGGGTGTTTCTTTTTTTTAGGCGGGCTCCAGAGTCCTCACCTGGAAAAGAAAAGAAAAACAGACTCTGTTCCTTCAAAGGAACTGGAAGTAAATTCTTATTAGAAGGATGGAGTAATCCACCTGGTGTTGATTTTATATTCTTTTCCATGAGCATCTTTGGCTTTCCAAGCATATTTATTAAGAGGTTCTGTGAGCATGAAAGGAACAGCTACAATGGCTGGCATTTCTACTAACACAGGCTGTCCAGGACAAAAACCTCCTTCTCCAGGAGTACTGAGAGTCTAAGACTTTGGGGTCGAAGTCGGGGGGTTAGGACAAGAGGCATTCAGTCGGGGACATCCATTTATTCCCCAGCAATCATTAACTCAGGTAACTGCATCTCAAAGGCGTTCCACCCAATGTGGCTTGTGAGGTTTCAGAAATCATTTTAAGAGTCTATTAGTTTGTTCTACTATCCCATTAGGTTGGGGATAATATGGGTGTGGAATACCCACTTGATTCCCTCTTCCCTCGCCCACTCCTGCACTTTAGCAGCAGTAAAATGACTGCCATTGTCTGACTGAATAGAATCAGGTTTGGGGAGGAAACTAAACCAAATTTTCAGAGCTCACACTGTATTTTCCCCAGTCACTCGTGGAAATGCTTCGGCTTGAACTAGGCCAGAAATCACTTCCATGCCTACTAATATGTACTGCTTCTGTCAGAAAGGTCCGATGTAATCTATCTGCCAAGTTTCCCAGAGACACCTTTTATCTCTCAAATGAAGGGGGGAATCTTCCATAGGCTGTCTCTCTAGTCGGAGCCTGCATTGTTCACAAGCTGAAATACAGGCTTTGCAAGTTTCCCCGAGTGACAGGCAAACCTCTGGCATGTGCCTCTTTGTATAAATCATTAGACCCTTAATGACCACCCCTAACGGGTAGCCATTCCAAAAGTCTGTCCCAATTTTGCCCGGTTTGATTTTCCTGCTGGAAAGGGGCAATTCTGGCCAGCTCATCTGCCCTATTATTCCATTCACCTGCCAGAGTGCCCCTTTCCTGGTGAGATGGTACCCATGCTACCGCAACATCCCCATAGATTTTTTGCCATGCTGACACTCAGTTTACTTCCCAGTTATTCTGTTCCCAGAAAAGGAGCCACTCCGTGCATCTTTTGAACGCTGCAAACGTGTCAGTGTAAATGTACACCGGAGTCTTAGCCCCTTCCTCGCTATTAAACACACTGCACACTGCCACTAACTCTCCCACTTGGGCACTGCTCTCACCTCCGGTAATGATTTCCCTGTTAGCATCTACATTAATCGCTACAGCTCGGTATCTCTTTTGTTTATCTCTCTCTTAGCTGAGGCATCCGTAAACCACACATTCCGCAACTCCGCCAAAAAGCAGGAGCGATCTGCAGGAGCGGTCTTTACCACAGAAGGGGGAGGGGTATCCTCCTCCAGGGAATTTGTTACTTCCTCTTGGATGTTTAACTGGTTAGAGGTGCCTTCAGTGACAGTAAAGACACTACAATAGTGTTCAATCTTAGCATACCATTTTCTCACAGTATCTCTTTGTGCCACCCGTTTGGGGGGCGGGGGGGGGGTGGGTGGGTGGGGGGTGGGGTGGGGAGGGTGAGGAGTTCCTGCTAACACAGGTTTAATTACCTTAAAAGGTCCCCTTAAAATTAGAGGCTATTGCCGTATGTTTCGCTCTGCTTCTCTGAGAGCAACACTCACTACAAACAATCCTTTTTCCCAATTAGAGTATAGTTTCTCAGCATCCTTAAAGCTCCTGGAGTAAAATCCAGTTGGGTGGGTAGGACCTTCTGGTCCTTTTTGCCAAAAATGAACTGACAATCCTGAGTGTGCAAACTCCCACTCAATCTGGACAGGGTCAGTGAGGTGAATAGGACCCGAAGCCTGGTGGGTGTTTGCTTCAAACACCAAAAGCTGTAACTCTTCATCATGGGCTGGAGCCCATTCCCAAACTGTTCCTTTTCGCAGCAGGTCATATAAGGGCCGTGCAATTATTGCAAAGTCTGGGATGTGTTTTCTCCAAAAGACCAATAAGCCTAAGGTGTGCTGCAGCTCCTTTTTATTTTCTGAAATTTTTACCTGCTCTAGTGTAACTTTAACATTCACCCACTCCCCATACAATGCCCCAGTGTGGCCAGTTCATAAATCAAATGGGAAGTGGAGGCTGACTGTAGATTATCCTCCAGAGGGTGTACTGAGGAATACAGGCTGAACCTCCTCTCTACCATATCCCTAAAAATTTCACTTCATTTGCAGCAGTTTGTGTCTTTTCCTCTGGTATCTGGAGTCCCAGAGTCTCTAAGTGCTGTATAATCTTTCCTTGTGTCACCTGTACTGGAATAATTTCATCCCCTCCTATCAAAACATCATCGATCTATTTATAAACTCTAACTCCTGGTTCCAGGAGAATGTGGGCTAATTCTTGTGCCAAAGCATGATGTGCTAAGGTGGGAGAATGTTTATATCCCTGAGGGAGGCAAGTAAAGGTATGCTGTTGTCCCTCCCATGTGAAAGCAAAACGATCACGGTCCTCTTCTTGCAGGGGAACCATGACAAACATATCTTTCACACCAGTTGTGGCCATCACTGGATGAGCCTGTTCCTGAATGAGTGAGATTAGCTCAGCTATATTAGGCACTGCTGCTGTCAAGGGACCAGTGTTTGCATTAAGTGGACGATAATCTACAGTCAGCCTCCACTTCCCATTTGATTTACGAACTGGCCACACTGGGGAATTGTATGGGGAGTGGGTGAATGTTAAAATGCCCTGCTGTTTAAGATCCTCAATCACAGGAGCTGTCCCCTCCCGGGCCCCTAATGGCAAGGGATAGGGTTTCACATTAGTCATCCTGGAAGGGGGGAGGGTAGGTGCTGCTTGCAACAGGCACACTTCTGCCCAGGACGTTTCAGCTAGTTCTCTGATCTGAGGAATGCCAAAGGACCATGAATTCCCCTGGGTATCATACCACTGTCTGTCCTTCAGTATATCTATGCCCAAAAAGATTTGTTGGAAAAGGACCTATTGCAACCTTGGTGTTACCTGGGTCTTCCTCCCCAGGCAACCATAAAGTTACCAGGGCCATAGGTACTGAGTTTTCCCTAAATCATTTAAGACAATTAGGTTTTTAGAGGAAGTCAAAATTCCACATTGCTCCACCTCACTCTCCATCAGTGCAGTGATTTGTGCTCCTGTGTCAATTAAAAAGGTTACTATTTTTTTTCCACATTCCTACAGCCACTGTAATCATTAAATCTCCTCCCAAATTTAAGCTAAGTTGCCTGGTAAACATTCACCCTCCGTTCCCCACCACCACCTTCGGGGGGCATGGAGGATCTAGTTTCCCATTGCCCTCTTTACTTCATCAGCTTTTTCCCCGATGCCTGTTGATGGTGAGGTGGGGCACTAGGGGTTGGCTCAAAACTAACTTTGTGCCCTGACAATATCTATACAAATTTCTCCAACTTCTGGGTCGGGAGCCCATCCATTAGATCCTGGGGAATACCTCTCTGGAGCCCCAACTGCCACCGTTCCTGTTGGCTTAGGGGTCTTCCTCCCCCAGGATCAGTAAATCGGACCAATTTAGAATTCTGACTTCTCTGAGCCTGTGCTAACCATCCCTCAGCTTCTCCCACAGTTCGTACAGCTCTCGTTTCAGGTCTTTGCCAGGATCCACCAACGGGACCATATTTTCTCCCAAAGTTAATTAGCTCTTAGGCAACTTCCCCCCATGTAACTCTGTTTAATATGGGAGTATTTTGTATCTTCCCCTGTAGCTGGATCCCAATGGCTTTTAAAGAATCAGGAAGTCCTTGAATTAGAGGAGTCATTCATTCTGGGTCCACAGGCATCATCATGGGAGAGCCCTGGCGAGATTCAAGCCTTCTGTCATACATCATCTGCAGACAAGCTGCCTTTTGTACACTTTCTACCAGCTGATCCATTATACCTGTTATGGCTAGGGGGTCCCCCCTCTCTGAAGGGTTCAGTCCCTCGGCCCAGTACGCTGCCCTCTGTGTTAATGACCACGGGGTCTGATGATTACCAGTAGTTAAAAACACACCTGGACCGCAGTATCCTTCTGCTTCCTTCTCTGACAACAAAATCCCATCCCCTCCTGACAAGGACACTTTCCAAACACATTCTGTTTCAGATTCCTTTGAAGTCCTTGCAAAATCCTTCCTTAATTTTGCTAACTCGGTTGCTGTAAACCGAGACTTTTTAGTAACTGTTTGGGGACAAGTGTCATTGTCTGTCTCTTATATATATTCAGTCTTAACTAGGGGATACATGTGAGGAGGGTTTTCTGCTGCCTCTTTTGCTCTCTGTAAATCCCCCTAGGGATATATTTGTCTAATCCCTTTCTCTGTTGACTTCGACTCTACCTCCCCAAATGAGTCACTTTCTTTCCACAATTCTTCTCTTAATGCTTCTTTTAACAAAGCGTTCTGGTTTCTCTCCTGCTCTAATAGCTGTTTTGTCTCCTCTAACTGCTCTCTCAGTGTTTTAATTGCCATTTTCAAGGAATCTACGCATTATCTTGACACAATCTTTGCCACCTATCTTCCATGGCTGCTGCCAAACTTGCTCCTAAAACTGCACAAATTATGGATTTTCCCTTCCCAGGCCTAACTTTAGCCTCCTTCTGCAATATCATGTTCCTATCCACCATGCTCTGCAGTCGGAACCACTGATTTTTTGCCCTTCGCGCCCTTGGGGAGCTAGGCGAGCATGATAGGTTCCCCAAAAGTCATCCAGTTTATATAAATCTCCACCCCATACTTCAGTGGGGGAAACATCGCAAACACCTCTAGAAGTGTGCGAACCCATTTCACCAAAGAGGGGTTATTTCGTCCTGAGAGGGCCTCACTGTCAATTCTCTACTACTACTCCCCCACTTCACTCTTAGAAGGTCACACCTTTAAACTTCTTTAAGAGACTTGTCTCTTGTTCAAGTCTATCACTTTGTCTGTCTCTGGCTGTCTTCCCCACGGACAAACAGAACTGTGGATATGGACTCCACACTCACTTTGTACCAAGCTACACTTCAGGCACACACACACACACACACACAAGTCTCTCATAAAGAACCTGGCACTTTCTGTGTCACTGAGAATCCTGTCCATGACGCCAATTAAAATGTCGCATGCCGGCCTGAGACCGGAGCGTGGTTCTGTTTGTATTCTCAGGAACAGAATTAAGACTCAAAACGGAGTCAAGAGCCAAGGAACTTTATTTGCCCAACAATCAATCTGCGAATGCAAAGGGAGAGAGAGCATGAGATAAAGAGAGAGAAAGGAAGGAAAGAAAGAAGGAAAGAAAAGGAAAGAGTTCAAAGCAACGGCTACCACCCCGGACCTGCAGCGTCCCGACAGTCCGATTTGTTTTCAAGTCTGGTGGGGGAACATTCCGTCCGATGTTAGTTGGTTCCGTTTTTTATAGAGTCGTTACAAGCTGTTCTGCTTAACCACACCTTCCACCCGGCAATGCTGTACATGCCCAACATTCCTCAGGGGTCTCCAGGCACTTTGACCCCCCTGACCCCAAGTCTGGGCACATGCACAGGGGTTACATGCCCAACATAACCCAAGTCTGGGAATATGCACGGGGGTTGTTTACGTTTTGCGGGATCAGCCTCCCTCATTGCTCCATGGCGTCAGTCGGTCTCCTAAATCTCTGCGGTGGCAGCGGCATTATCTTCTTGCCTTAAATGTCTTCTGTGGCAGTGGTGATATAATTCACTGTGGTGATGGCATGAGTTTCTTCCCATGGCATGAGTTGAGACAACACATCTGCTGTGGTGATGGTGGGTCTCACCGGCACAGTTTCTTACACAGGTACATAAGCAACATGAGTTATGAAGATGGTGTAGTTTTGGTTGCTTCTTTGCCTGATAAGTAGTACAATTTAACAAAATAGATTTTATATAAATTTGCTACCATGTTTGTAAAATTAAAAAGACTTATTACAGGAACATTACAGCAGTAGTGGTCGAAGGGGAAAGCTTGAGCAAGACAAAGAACTTTGTACCTATGTTCAGACGTTGACTTAGATAGCTCATATAAAGTTAATATTTCAAAAAGATTAGACATGGTAAGAATATCTATAGCATGCATACTGAAAAGCTGGAAAAGCAGAAGCAATCTCAAGAACAAAAATTATGTTTCAAAGGCAGTAGCTTGGGCACCAACTAGATAAATTTGTAAGACTTCCAACCTTAAAAAAGAGAAAGACTCAATTGACAGAAAAGCACAAAATGCATTATTTCTGAAAACAAGCATATCACAAAAATAAACTAAAAGATTGAATAAGACCTAATCAATATAATTAAGAGTATGAAATGCAACTTTCTGTAGCTATGTGCTTGGAAGGTACCACTTCGAGAAATTATTCATCCAAAGATGCATGGAAGGAAGAAAAAGGAAGAGAAGACTATTGACTGCTTGGAGGTAAAGGAGTTAGAGAAATTGGTATAAGTGAGATTGAGGAAAACAAATGTAGCAATGGGAAGGTATATGCTATTTGTGCAATCAAACTGTGTGTGCAGTGACTGTCAATTTGGGGACAGCTGTATGTAATAGTAAAAATAATAGAAAACATACTTCAAAATAGCACTGACAAAATTGTGCCAAAAGTCTCACTGTCGTGTTGGGCAGTTGGTATTTTGTTTTTAAAATGTCCATCTTACAGCTGTGATACTTAAAGCTTCTGGGTACCAGTGTTGTGTTTGTCATAGCTGATATAAAAGAAGGTGTAACAAGGCAAAATTTCAATACAACCTAAGACATCAGAAGCAAAGGAAGGGATGTTTGTTTGTTTGTTTGTTTGTTTAATATTTATTTGTTTATTTATTTTAAACAAATATCATTACATCAACAGAATCTGATTCTCTTAGGAAGAGTAAAAGGCTTATTGGGGGAAAGTAGGAAAAATAATTAAGTTAAATCTATTACAGAACAATCCACTTTGAGTTTAAACATCTTGTCTTGTTTAGCCACAAGGATTGAGGTGAGCATGTGCCCAAACTATACATCTGGATTAGGCAGGAACTATCATGTATTAAATATGATAGAAACTCATCTCAGAACATCTTGGGTTTTTTGTTTTTCACTAAAGAAAATGACAGATCTGATTTTTTAATTATTTTTTATTATAATATATTTTTTACATTCAGCCAAGAAAATTCTGTCCTTTCTACATAGGAGGTTTAATTGTGTGAAAAGAATGGCACTTATTTCACTTCAGTTTGATTCTGTTGTTTTAAAACAAGTGTGTTAAAAACACCAGCATCATGCAAGCCTTGTATGAGTCACCATTTATAAGTAGTTGCACTTAGAAAATAACAAAAAGCCTGTTCTGTTCTGTGCATTTTCACAGCAGACTAGCACTTTTTTCAAATAGACTAGCATCTCAGGAGAAGAGTACTTTGTCTCCATGACACCTTGAAATATCCCGTTACCATAGTACCCACAATTTTAAAAGCTTGGTCATTCCAAATATATTAGCAGGAGCATGAAGGAACCAATCCAGAATGTATTTAAATGCTCCAGTATCCTATTGTTCCAGTAATAACAAGTTTTTATCAGATAGCAAGGGCTTTGTTTAATAACTTTGTCAGATTGTTTCCTTTGTAGTATCATGTATGAAAAAAAATGAATTACATGATGAAAAAGATAAGCAATAAGTTCCCTTTGAGGATATTTATAGGTAGTTTTTAAAGCACATCAGCTCAGAAAACCAAAATAATTCTTTGTTTATCTGTTAAATTCTTCCCTAACAAATATTTCAAAGGGTCTGTCTACTAAATCTTTTACAGATAGCTATAAGCAGAGTGCATCTCTCAAACAGTCAGAGGCTATAGATATTTCTGAAGTTTCCTATGCTAGTTGGAGCTATTAATTTTCAGATCCAATAACTAATTACTTAATTTTTTATTAGCTACTTTTTGCTTTTTTACTTCAATCCCCATAGTAACATCTTGCAAAAGGACAAAACCATTTGATTGAAAAGAATGTGGGATATACTTCAGAATGGTGATTATAAGTTGAGAGGTGATAACTCTGGACAGCTGCCCGGAAAAAAGAAAATAGGATCCTGCAGACTTGGAGACAAAGGGCAATGAATAGGAATACCAAAAAAACCAACATACTGAATGGATGCAACTGTTAGAGAAAGTAGTTAAGTAATGGTCTAGCATCCATACTTTAAAAAGCATAATGAAAGATTTAAGTTAGTGAAGAAAAGGCATTGATGGATAATGTACTGTCTTAAAGAAAACCTTTATAGTGAAAGTTATAGAAAGCTTGATATGTTTGGATTATCAAAGAGAAAGTAAAGATAGGTTTCAAATATTTTAAATTAGTATCTTCACAGAGCCTTCACCAACAATGATTATTTAAAGGAATTCAAGATATGTTAGTTGGTAGAAATTAAACCCAGACAGATTCATGTTTTGTGACAACATTGATATTTTTGATAGAGCAGGCTGGTACTTGTTGCAGCATCTGCTAAGGAAAATAGCAAATTCTTCATATTTTGATAGCTTCAAGTCAACAGAGGCATAATTTGTTAGTGCAGTCTTTTGTCCCACAGAATGGCAAAATTGTTGGGCTCATTTTCCATACCATATAAAGAATGGCATTGTAAAGGTGCTACTAAAGTTTTTATTTTTGTTAAAAATTTAATGGTCTTGAGTTAGATTGTGTAAATGTTGCTGTCGTCAGTATTACAACTTTACTGTCCATTCGGCTTATTTATGCCACTGTAGCCAATGCTGTGTCTTTTCTAAGTGGACATATATTTCTCTATAAACTAAAATAAAGTGTAAACAAGAAAAAAATTAAATACTATTTTTAAATTATTGATGGATAGCTACTGCAGTAATGAGTTTATAAATTATACTTTTTTATTACATGCATTTCTAATGGTTTTCATTTAGCACATGGCTTGTGGCATGTTTATATTTTTGAATTAAATTATGTCAATTTAAATAAAATTTCTGTAAACATAATACTTAGGAATCTGAAATCTGATTTCCTTTAATAGTTTATGATACTTGCTCATGGTTCACAATTTCTGTCATAAATCAACTGTGCATAACTGTTTTAGAAGAGAACAATGAAAAAGTTGAAAGCTAACAGAAAAAAAAAGTTGGTATTATTTCTCTAATACTCTCTACGATGGGAAAAAACAACCCTAATTTATCATAAAAATCTATTTTGCTAAGTAAAAAGCCCCTACTCATAAAATCACTTGTTATGAGCAAATGACAATTCTATGATGTAGAAGAAGCAGGAAGGTATGACCTTTCAATGTATTTGTTTGAATTTTTATTCATATATTCTATTTAAAGAGCAAGCTAGCTGAGCAAGACACATTCTTGGCCTACTTGTACATTTACATCTAAGTGCATGCTAAGTGATTTTGTAAAGGCACACAAATTTATCTGTTGTATCTATAAATTCTTTATACATCTAGTATTTCACGTAGATGTGGCCTTTTATCTTAATTTTCCATCTGTTAACAAATCCTTTATTTTAAAGAGAAGCTTTAAAACATTCAAACAATTTATGTTTGAAAGAAGAAATATATTTAAGTCATTAACTCCAAGTCCACATCATGTCTTTGACAGCTGACAAATAAATAGTTATGGTGCCAAATAATTTCTGTTTAGTGTAAATGCACAAAACATTGTCCATGTGGGAAACTGTATCTCAATTTTTTCCTTGGATTTTCTCCCAGGAGAAAGCCATTATACACCTACATTGCTCTTGTAACCATATGCCTAAAATCAAATGCTTCACCTTAACTGGAAACAAAAAAGAACAGGATGATGAAACACAACCCTAATATCATTATAATCTAGTATTATAGGTTGTATATATAATACTATATATTTTCACTCCAAATTTTACTAAAATATTCATCTCATCTTTGAAATAAAATAACATAGGGATAAATTAGAAAGGAAATGGGTGGAAATAACTAGCTATGATCAATCATAACAACTATAGTTACTGGAAACAGCTGTCATATGAACCATGTTAAGAAAGGGAGAGACATAAAATTTACCTTCAGGGTGATGAGTAGCAAGGTCATCAAGAGCAGAACGATCTACTTGTCGCCTATTCAGCAAGAAAGACATACCCTTCCTTAGCCCCAGTTTGGGTTGTTTTAAACCTTTCCTCTCCATGCTAGCTTTTCAGTAGCTTCCAGGCAATTTAAGGTATAAATTCAACCGTTCATTTCAACCTATGGTGAAATTTCATATAAGAAATGTAGCAGGGTGACGCCTCATCTCTGTGAAGGAGATAAAAACTGGTACCTTACAATTTTATTAGATGTCACATTGCACTTTTGGAAACCTGGTGCCTTCCCTACCCTTCAGTTTTGCACTTTCATATTAGTTTTATTTGCAAACTATTTCAAGTTGTCTTTTAGGCAAACAAACTGTCAGTATTATTTTTAGTATTTTCTTTTTACTGTTTAGTCCCTTGCTGGACAAGTATTTGGCATTTGGGAAATCAAGGAGTTTCACATCTTAATAAAAGTTTCCAATTAACAATACCACAAAAAAAATAGGATAGTAACAACCACAAAAAAAAATAGGATATTAACAAACAAATTGTTAGAACACAGCAAAGCTGTGCTCGTCTCCATCTGCCATTTTTTTCTCATTTTCTTTTTCCAGGATACTGGTACATAACGTTTCCCTTCCCTCATTCTCCTGCATTAATGTCCAGTTCTTAAATTAAAGGTGCAGCTTTGTGTGGGACTCTGGCACCCAGAGGGTTCTTTATGGCTATCTCTATTCATCTGCAGATTGACAGAAGCTGATAGGGCAATCTGGGGAAATGCTAAAGATTTTTTGCTCTGCTCTGTCTTAAAAAGCCCATTTCTGGTCAGCGGTTGCTTAAGCAGATAAACCCCGAGTTCATCAGACACCCTTTTGTGTTCTTGTGTTTTGTCTTTAATTCAACTCCTAGCCAAAAGTATCTGTCAGCATCATCCTACATTTCCTTTCTTTGGTGGGATAACCCTAATGCTGCCAGGTTCTATTTCATCTGGACAAATGTGCAAATAGACTTTGTGATGTATCAAAAAACATGAATGGGCAAAGCTATATCAGATATTCCCTTCTTTCTTATCTTTAAACTTTGAACCACAGTTGCTTTGGTTTTCTGTGGCTCGCTTTGGTTAGGAAAAAAAAGAGTATCATATTTTTATCCTTTTACAGAAGCTCAAAAATCTTCTGGAAGGTCACTGGATTTATAGGTACTCATGGAGAATAAATGATTAGAGAGTGGAGGTAGTGAGAGAAGTCCAGTTTAAGTCATACCTAAGAGTCATAGAAGATTAGCAGAATGTCATTGCAATCTAAGAAGCATGGTAAAGGACCAACCATTTTATGAAAGGGAGAATTCCTCTCTAAACTTCTTCTATAATTTTGTGAAAGAATATTTAAATTATTTTTAAAATAAGTAACTGACCCTTTGCAGGTATTCCTCTTCTAGTCAATGTAGGAATACTTTATCACTCACCCCATCCCTTCACACTTATGAAAAAATAATGGTCTTGAAATGCATGTCTTCAGTGTAATAAGGTTTACTGCACAGTGGAGAGCAGCAGGTTTTTAGAAACAGAAAAACTTTTCTTCCGGAATAGCTAATGCTATTTCCATCATCATTCTGCATTGAACATGATCCCTGCATTTAATTATTATTCCTTTTTCATATTGGCCACCTTCATGCAAAAGCAGCCCAGCTTTCTACTGGGAAATCATTGGATTTCCAGTGGAAACATGCTGGGTTCTTAACTCTATAAATATGCATACATTTTCCAAACAAAGTTTGCTCAGTTCATAAAAAAAAAAAAAAAAAAAAGAGTAAACCAGGTGTTACTGGCTTCCAGAGTCAATACATGGCTATAGACAAAATAAATAAAAAAAAATTGTTTATTTTAATGTGATCTCACATTTTTAATAGAGTCAAATTAATTTGGATTTTTACAGTACTTAACTATTTGTCAAACCTTTCAAATTCTCTGTCAGTTGAATATCACTGTAACTATGCTCAGGGGTAAAAATAAAACTAGAGTAAAATCAGACTTCATAGTTTTTAAAGGTGCCACTAATTAGAAACATTATAACAGTTTTGCCCATCAAATATTTTAACTATGATATGAACAGAAACAGAGAAAAAGCTCCTTTTTTTTCTCATGTGTATTTCCAGCAAAATTTTCAAGCTGATATACTGTGATAAGCTTTTCAGCAATGATTAGAGATTCATAGCACTGAGACTTCTTCACAAAGATGGCATGCAGAAACAATCAGTATTTATTTTCTTATCAAATCACCTCTCACTAGCTGACTTGTGGTAGCTGACGACACATTTTCTCTCAGCATGCCAGAATTGTGCAGCAGAATGCATTATGTCTAATCTGCAAATGTTTTTTGTTCTTAAGTGTAACAGAGCCAGCAGAAACTACATTGTCTGATTTATAAAGAGAAAATAAGCAAATGAAATTTTATAGATTACCTAAGCAACAACTGAAGTCTATAACTACTTTGAAAGTATAAATAAGAAAAAAAGTTTGGTATATATGTATAGCCCCACTGGTTTAGAGAGAAGAAGCAACAGACTGCAGGGACCTCAGAAAAGAGGGAGTTATCAGAAGCTTATTTGCCTGCAGTTCTATCAGTTTCCACCACAGTGCTGGTTGAAACCTTATTGTCTGAATTATTTTAAACTAGCTTGCAAAAGTCAGGAAGGAAGACAGACTGAACACACAGCTTAATAAGTATTTTCTATCTCTACATTTTCATTTCTGTGAGTATCACAGTCAATTGGAATTGTACTGAGAAATCTAAGACTACTTCTAAGGAAAATGTCAAACTGATGCCTCATAGACATATTTTGAGGCATCAATGTGTAATATTAGAATACAATCAAAAATTTAGAATCTGTTATTTAGATTCCTTCAATTTATGAGACAAATATTATGTTTGCATAAAGTATACATGGGGAAAAAATATTATAATTCTAAGTTTTCGACTAGAATTAGAACCATTCCAAATAATAACGGTACAGAATTCTTATACCAGACCATGAATAATTTGCATTTCCCCCAACACTCAAGTCAGAAATAGAGGTAAATATTGAAATAACATTAGGAAGGAGCAGACAGTCTAAGCTTTCTGACCTTTCATGTGACTATCAGTTCTGGTGCAGCAGCACAGGTAATTCCCTGGATTCAATGGTTCTTATGCCAGTGTCATTTACAGCACATTGGTGTCAGCCGGCATGCAAGACATGTACTTGCCTGCAGGTTGTACTTGGAGCCCTGAACGGACCGCTCTGGTGACAGGACAAGATTGGTGATGTTGTACAGCGACCAGGAGTGCTGGATCATGGGACATTAACGAAGAAATCTGAGGCTCTGAGAAGACAACTGAGGGAGCATACACAGAGGTTGTCCAGGGCACAGCATGTGAAGTAATGCACAACCCAACAGAGAATCAATGGTGATAAAACTCACAGCGATTCAAACCTAAGGAACCCTCCAGCAGGTCTTAAACTGTGATACAAGTATTAGATGTGGCATATGAACTATAGTAAAATTTAAAGGCTGAAGTAAGAAGCTGTATGGATAAAAAATGACGAAGCTCTTACCCAGCCACTTGCAAGCTGTGATGAAACAGCTATTACAGCTGGAGAGCTGTTTGAAGGGTGGAGGCTTTGTGAAATATTTGTGGAGGCAGAGAATGAATTCTCATTTGCTGTGGACTGGAACCAGAGAAACCCACTATGTAGACACCTTAGAACTGTAGTTGTGTGCAGGCTTCATTTTATAACAGTGTTTAATAATTCTATGTTAAGAGATAGGAGTTGCTATTGATGGAATAAGGGCATGCATGGCATTATTTTCTGGCATTCTACAAAGATTTATATAGACAAAATAGAGATACAGTGAAGACTTTGGATAGTACCTTTAACACTGAATGTGAAAAAAAAAAATACTGTTGCTGTTGTGTTTCTTTGGCATGCAGTATTGTTGTATATGTATTGTTGTGCATTGCAATATATATCCAAAGAATAAAAAGTAACATATTTTTTGTTTACTTCTTGTAAATGTTCAATTTGCATCCCAAGTACGAACATCTGTTTCAATAATATATTTCAATGTAATTTTAATAAGTCAATGTTTAAGAGGTTCTTTATATCTGTTATTTTGCTCTTCCTTCAGCATTTTTCTCTAGGGAGGGAAAGTTCTGTTGCCAGAAAATTACAAGCAAAAATATAGACAGAAATTCAGAACAAGATCTGCCATTCCATGTTGATAAAAAAGCAGCACTTCCCAAAAGCCTGAAACCTAGAAAATGCATTGGGGTTTATCCTCCACATCAAATGGAAGTGACTACACAAATATCCTGTGGCATGAAAAGCAGACTGTGATGTTTAAAATGTTACTATTGTTCACACCTTATATCAACGCTGCAATGCAAACCCTGGCTCTGAACAACTCACAGATGGTGAGGACACTTTCAACATGAATGAAGATCCAAAACCTCACCATACCAAATTTAGCATGCCAGTCATACCATTAACGTCTGTAAAGTACATACTTAAATGACAGTCCTTGAGGATATTTACCAAAGGTCCTGAAAATTCACAGAATGGACGAGTAAAAGCTGAAGCAAATCCTGAACATGCTTCTGGGTTGTGGAATGTCATATTCCAAAATAGAGAGAAACTGACCCTATGTTTACTTAAATAGGGTCAATAGGAACTTTTTAGTATGTCCTTTCCAGCACTGTTTTCTATGCTTTCTATTCTTTCTGTGTAGAGGGAAAAGTGGTGCCTCATATTTTTCAACCATGTTCCAAGCATATTTAGACACTACACCATGGAAGCACCCTTGGGGAAGGAGCTTGGTCTGAGAACATTGCTTTGAGGTATGTGAAGGGAGAAAAAAAAAGAAGAGGCAGTACCAACTGACGGGAGCAGACAGCTTTGAACAGGGAGTGGAAGAATTCCCAGCACTTCACATTAACAAATCAAAATGTACATCCTTTTCCAAAGACAGTCTTTTCTTGTGGTAAAGTACTATGGTCTATTCTTCAAGTTTCATTATTTTAAATTGTAGGGTGGATTTTTGTGGGGTTTGTTTGTTTGTTTGATTGTTTTTTAAGAAATCACATCTAATAACAATAATAGAGAAAAGCATACTTTCAGCTCAGAGGCATAATGAGTAGCTATGTGAATGCTGTAGAAGCTATTAATGGTATCTCAAACTTACAAGAAAATTATACCTATTTAGCTCGGTTAAGCAATATAGATGTAAGGAGTTACACACAGTGAGACAGATGTTAATAAGCATCAAGACTTGATGTAAAGTCAACTAAGATAAAGAGGAAACTTTCCAATCATTCAGTACTGGCAGAAACACCTGTATAAGGCCATCCTACATAGATAGGCACATGACTCAGAGCTGAAGGAAATAGATGAAAATGACTGGGGTAAGTTGTTGTTATACCTCTTTCTTACTGTCCTTGCATGGCTTTATAGAAGCAATAATAACAGCGGCACCCAGATCTGAAGACAAAAGCAGCAAGGTCACCACTTGAGTGCAGCCAGCCTTTACCAGTGTGCCGTGCAGATAATAGGTACATAGGATCTCTTAGGCAATTGTTCCAGAAAGTCTTACTTAGCCAAGTATTCCAGGCAGAAAAAAGACATGTCCTTCCATCTTTCTGTCAGGATATACAATTGTGGCTGGTGGCAGGGACATATGAGCTAATGAGGAGGGCAGCTCTGGTATACTGTGAGATCCAATATCAATATCCCAATCACTAAAGTCTGCTGCAACCCCGGCAAAACCAGAAGAGATCCTGCACGGTGTACTATGCTGACGTGGCAAAACGAGTGTGACAAAATCAGAAGCAATTGAACTGCAAGTTACTGCTATGTAACTGCGAAGTCCCTGCTGGTGGCTGTGTGCCTGCGGTCTGTCAGGCTACCGCACTCAGCTACAGAACAGATTTCAGTGTAACTACCTTCATGCTTCTAGCTCACGTACTGTCACATTCCTTAATCTCTTACTACAACTAAACGATATCTTAGACATGGACTTCATACTTTTGTTAGTGCTGTGTAGAGAAATATTAACTATTATTCTGACATTGTTTATTACTCTCTGAGAAATGAAATGTTAAACATTAGTATGGAAATCCTGATTTCATAGAACCATTGCAGCCATGTAACACTGTAATACAGGATTCCCATTGCTATTACAAGGTCATCATTTTGTGCTGAATTTGCAAGGCTTTGGGACTAAGGCTAGTCAGGCTTACTCTACCTGAGCTTCTCCTAAGCTGCCTGCAAATTTGTTTTACTTAGCTTAGTTATGAAAGCAATTTCTCTAATTGACCTATGGTTATTTTTTTTCTTTTTATTTACCTTCGTATGGTACAAAAAATGCTTTATATTGATTATAGTAAAACCAGTTACTCTATGTAGAATGAGTTATTTATGACTAACATAACAACAGAGTGTTGAGAAATACAGGGTTGGTTCTAGAGAGGAAGAGACAGAGGATGAAGAGCAGAGAACTAGAGTCATTGAATAGGGCGCAAGCTTGGCTCTGGAGACCCCACAACTATGACTCATTCACCAATGATTAATCAAAGAAATGCAGACATGGAGCTGGGCACAGCTAGTTTTAGAGGTAACAAAAGGAAAAATGAAATAACATCTCCCACACTTAAAAGGCATTGTATATAATAAATTCAAGTGTAGTGTGGAGCTGCAGATTGATGAATAATACGCAAAGGTTTAAAAGCACATTAACAAATGTCTAAAAATGATTGCAGGTAGATCCTATATGAAGGAAGAAGTCATCCACATGAACATCATGTTCCTCTCAGTGAAGGTCTTCTGTTGCTCATGGTAATATCCCCCTGACTCCCACCACCAGAGTGAAACCACCAACCACACAATGCAGAGGAGCAGGGAGGCAGTAGGCATAAAACCAGGAAAAGGGGAGGAAAATAAGTGTGTAAACTGCATTGCTATTCTTTCTTTTTCTGTAGCAATCTGCATTAATAATTATTACACTCTTCAGATTTCACCTATACTAACCATAAATTCTTGGCTTTACTTGACTATAAGGTATGTTTCTACTTTGCTCATAAACAAGATTTTGAGCATAATACTGTATTACCTCAAGGTAATTCAAATGAGTCACTGATCGTGGGCCTTAATCATGTTGTGCAGAAGTAAAGAAAGCAGTCATTCCAAATTACTTTCTTGTATGACTTGACAATCTGTTGCCTATTATGATCTAGTTTAGTTTTGGAAAGCAGCCTGTCAATGTAGATACTTTTTCTCCCAGAGATGCTGTGTATGCACAGGATGACAGAACACCCTGACAAGATTGGAAGAGGAATGAAAGAAACACCAGGGGAGAGAAACAAGGAGGTTAGGCTATTTTTACTTGGGATTTCTGGAGAGTTAGAACTTAGGGGATAGAGGAAACAAACAGATGTTGGGAGAATAGAAGGGGGTTTGGCAAAGATACTGTGTCCTGGGAAGGAAAAAAAAAAAAAAGTGAAAGAAGAGATGTTTGGGAAAAAAAAGCTTTTAGTGTAAAGTAGGTCAAAGCTTTTAGCCAACCAGGAGGAGTGCTGGGGAGATAAGCTGTGTATGGAGTGGTGAACTCTGTGTCTGGGACCTGGGCTTCTAGTCATTCATACTATTTAATTACTTCCAAATCCCCACCACAACTTCAACCTGAGTCAGTTAGCACTCTTACAAACAAGCAGTCACTGTCAGGGAACAGGAAAGAAAACCCATTATTCCCAAGAAGTAGAATGGATGAGGCCATCATGCTTGGAGGAAGGTGGCAAGAGAAAAGAGGGGTTGACACGTATACTGGCAGGCTGCGGCACGTGGCCCTCTGGACAGAGAAGCAGCTTAGACTTAGGTCTTTTTTGTGTACTAGTCTAGATGCAGCCTGATACGCCAGCTGAGACTCCTGAGAGGGAAAAGAAAAATATTTATTTTGCTTTGTGTTCCTCAGAAGGGCAGATGCTATAATGGGATGCACAGAATAATGTCTATTGTCAAAAGTACCTGGGAGGACTAGTACACAGCTGTGGCTTGCAGAAAGTTAACTTTGGCAAAGGCCACACAGTACTAGTTCACACACAACTAGCAGTAGATACTGTTTGTTCCATGATGCCAAATCTGTTCAGATGTCCAGAGCAAGCTGGAGTTATTGCAGATGGCCATTTTTAAGGAGAATAGATCACATCATACAAGCACAATTGGATCTGCAGCTGTGTTATTTGGAACTGTATGTACCAGAACCCTGATTTTTATTCTTCTTGTGATTTTCACAGAGCATAATATTCATGTACTCTGAAAACGACAGTACAACTTCAAAAGAATTAGATGCCAGTTTAATACACTGTAATAAGAACACTGAAAATCTGTCGGGACTTTTCTGATATGAGTGATCACTTTTTATGGCAGATGATGTAGTGCAGGAGAATATTTAAACAAGTATTACTACTCTTTTCCAAAATGATGGGGAGGGTGTAAAAAAAAAAAAAGAAGTTGAATCTATAAGTCAAGCCCCATGATTTGATTAGCATTTATTTTTCATTAGAATCTGTATTGCTTCGGAACTGCCCATTTTATTTTGTCAAACACAACCTTTTTTTTTTAATATATTTTAATATATTATCTTAAGAGAAAACAGACAAAGTAAAAAATCCTGAAAGATAGCATTGTGTGTCATGTTATTAGTGTTGATGGTGGTTTTTATCCCACTAATATGACTGACAATGTCATCCCATGAATCCTTTTTTAAGTAACAGAATGAAAGCTACAGCATAATACTGCAGCAGGTGAGGAGGCAGGGGATTTTGTTTTGAAGGAAAGCTGCACACCTTGGAATTCCAGTTTGGGATGAATTCTGTAGGTTTTCATCCTACAGAAAACGCTACTCTTTTTTTTTTTTTTTTTTTCCAATCAAGATAAAATTTTCAGGCTGAAAGAAAACATAAAAAGTATTTATTTAGTACAGCTATGTTTGATTCGGACTTTAAATTACTTCAAGTATCAAAGCAAGGAACTGTACGGAATTTTTAATTTTTTTGTTCTCAGCTTGAGATACAATTCTTATTGTGCAATTAGAGATTTGAAAATATAAGAAATATAGTCATCAGCTAAAGGTAATATGGAATCTTTCATGGAATTAAAATATGCTTTTAATACAAAAGGGAACAAAAAATCCTGTGGAAGAAGACTGGTTTTAACTTACTGTTGATATTTAATTAATTTCTAAATAAAATTTAAAGAAAAGAAACTCCAAAACCTCTGTCTGGACAATACCTATTTCTAAATTGCAAATTAGAATGTTGTTTTTCATAATGAAAGTGCTAAAAAGGTCTGCTTCAGATATATCTGCAAGGACTGTGATAGTGAATATAGTAAACATATATACAAATGCAGATTTTACTGCACAAAATTTAAATAAAAATATAAATAAAAATATTTATCCTTTGATGGCTACAACCTGGTAAAACTCAGTTTGTGTATGTGTGCCAGTCTCACCATGAAAAGTTTTGAACAAGCTTAAAAATACTTGAGCACCACAAAAGTGCTCTGCTGCTTGTTTAATTTTCCCACACAGCCAAAACAGTGATAGAATAAAAGGTCCTCGATGAAACTGTTCTCCACAAAACCAACAGGCATGTGTGAAGTCAAGAGCCATGAAAAGCATTGGGAGAGACAGACTATCAAGGTGATTTGACATGAAAGTTAAAGTACAAGCTCTGAAAGTCTAGTGATATGTGTTCAGTGTTCTGGAGGATTTAGCAGATTAGGGAGCTATAACACCCTGACCCAACTGTCTTGCTTCTGGTTCCAGAGCTATTTCTGCCTCCCTTAGAGTGGCAATGGTTTTCTGGAGCTCCATGGCCCTGGGGCGAGGAGCTTGTAGTCTTCCTCAGGACCATTGTCATCTTGACTAATTTAGAGCAAATCCAAGACCTAGGGTCAGGTTTAGACCCAGCAAATTACAAATGGTCGGTTTTGTGTTCATGTAATGGTGATAATATTCATCCCAGAGTAAATATGTTTACTGTAAAAGAAATTTCATATTTGGCCCCTTGTATGTATTCTTGACTTCTATTTTATATGGGTTTTCTTCAAAATATTGTGAAAACATGGTTTAACTTTTATGAACATTTCTCTGATTAAACAATATTTTGGTATAGAAGTACATACAAAGATTTTCAGCTGTAGACTTACATCTGCAACTCAGTTTAGCTTGCCACTGTGTAATCTATGACAATGTAATATAATATAATACAATACAATATCCGTTATTTTATTAGTGGTACTGACTACAAAAAGTTTTTGCACATCAGAGGCTACAAAAAGATTTTTTTTGTACAAAAAGATTTTTTTTGTACGAAAAGGTTTTCTAACATCAGAGACACAATGTCAGATTAAGGTAAGGCATAAAATCGTTCCTTTGTTAATTTAATTCTCTTCACTTTAATGAATTACTTAATATTTCCTAATTTAAAACCCAAGATGTAATTTCTATTTGTGAAATGGAAAAATCAAAGTGTTGGCGAAGACATACTTCACAGAATTTATGTGAGATTTCCAGAGACTGAAATAAGCTTCTCTTTTGTAGTAGCAATTGAAACAGCTGCATTTATAATTTTATTGGTCTAAATTTTAGTACATTTTATGACCACATTATAATTTCTGAATTTTTATTCTATTCAAACATCAGATAATTTCTACTGCAATAATTTGAGGAAGCTCACTGTAGATCAACAACACAGGAATAAAAAATGGAGTCAAAATGAATCACCATAAAATTAGTAAATATGCTCGTAGAATACAGATCTGAAACCCCAACTAAAGCAAATTAATATAATGTCCATATTCTCATTGAAACTAAATTCCAGATTAATTTGTGGAGTACATAAAAAATACCAATAACATCACTTCCAGCGTTTAGAAAGTCTTTGTAAGAAGGAAGAACACCCTGCTATAGGGATTAGATACACTGTGCTTGCAGTCTGGAAACCTGATCTCAAAATTTAAGCTGTTTAAATTTGCATATCTGTATGTTATGTATGTCATTCCTACAGACTAACATGGATGCCACACCAGAAAACTGACTTTCCCATATATATATATATACACACACACGATTCAACCACAATACCAAAATATTGTTGTTATTTTCTTTCCTTATATGAGCTATGTAAACTATTCTGAACATTTCATGGCAAGATCAGTTTAATGCTTGATACATATCAGTACATAAAAATAATAGCCTATAGACTGTCAATGATAAACTGACATTGCTAAATGGCAATCCTTAGGTTGAACCCTTGTCCCATGTAGTATTTTGTTATCATTCAAGATAACTTTTTATGAGAAGTGGGAAGGAGAAATGAAATTCAGGTAGATTTCTTTAAAATTAAGCTCTGTATTTTGCTAAGCAGACTTAAAGGAAATTAATATATTTAAAAAACTTATTAACAGAACAATTCATCTGTATCAATGATGGCCAGAAAAACAAAACAGAGTTCTCAGTCTTTGCATTCAAATCCAATGGCAATCCAGAAGACAAGTAATAAGAAATGCTATTGAAACAGTAGGAACATCTCAAATGAAATGTCAGACATCCTAGACATCAGTGTAGTTAATTATTCTTTTGTTCTTCAGGAACAAAAGACTACTGAGCTGTCAGATTATGCAGTGTTTGTGTGATGCACCTTTCTTATGGAAGCTGGAAATATAGATTCAAGCCTGACGTTTTTAATCATGATCAGTGTGACAAAATACAAAAAAAGAAATGAAACAAATATTGATTCATTACGAATGGTGGAGCCTTTTCTTTTTTTTTTTTCTTTTTTTCATTTGGACAATTCTTTAAAATTGGATCCAGATTTAAAATATTTTATTACAAATACTTTTTTTTTCCAGTCATCATTTTTACAAACCTTTCCAAAAATGAAGTTTTTCTCATATGAGTTCTCAGTTGTTTATTTATCACTGATATGAGCTAATAAAGTTTATTTCACATTTGTATACATATGTGGCTAAAATTCAGAAAATAAAATTAATTCATTTATTATTTAAGGACACATACTAATTTCTCTCTTCACTCTGACTTGTTCCACCAGGTGTCCAGCAATAGTTCCTTGTAGAACTGAGAAAAATTTTGTCCCAAACGTTCCCTGTTACAGAATCCCATAAATTGATATAAAATTCATACCATCGTTAAATTGTAAAACCCAAAGACGCATGCTTTAATTCGCAAACTAACTAAAAAGAGGTTGATATTAATGGCAGTTTCAGCTTTGGAAATCTAAATCCAAGTCAGGCTGACAAAATAAATTAAGCAACAACCTATTCATCCTTTTAACTTCCTAAAATCCAGATAAAAGTTTGAGAAAACAAAAATCTCAAAATAAAGGGTCATTTTACACCTGAAGCTTAGCACAGCTGTGGCCAGACTGAGCAGCATGCTGCTGGGGTCTGCAGCACATTACTCCCCTGGAGCACAATGGCAGCAAACCCAAGTTGTCCCACAGGAGTGACAGAAAGTAACTGGGCTCTAGGAGGGAGCCCTGTCCTTGTTCCCCTACAGGCTTACATGGTAAGTGAAAATCAGACATACACAGCCTGACAGTTGGGCATTTTTTTTTCTTTAAAAAAAAAAAGGCCTTCAAAGTCTATCTGCCACACATTATCTCAGCTACCACTATCAATCTGTCCTTAGCTTTGTTAGACTTTGTATGTCTAGTAAGCTTTTAAAGCATCACAGAGCTAAGTAGAATAGGAAGAGATGTCAACATGTCCTAAATTATACCACAGGCCTAAGTCACCTGAATTATACCACGTGTTGCCTAGAACTGTAAATTGTTCAGTTTTGTCAGAAACTTTTTATATGTAATTTGTATCATTGCCTATTAATGCATATCATTCAAGTTAGAATCACAGATTATTTCCAGCGTTATTGACCAGTTCATTTTAATCATGTTAATTATCTATGACTACAAATTTTGTCACCTAAGTTGTATGTCTGTAGATTCATCATCTGATGTTATTGCATATGATACAATCAAATGGCTGCAGTCAGGTGGCAGAGGAACAGTTTAAAGCTATTTCCTTTCATCAGAATTAGAGGACACATTTTTGCTTTCCTACATTTTTAATTTGGTGTTCCTATTTAATACAATCCTCAAATACAGATGTTGATCCTGTTGTTTAGGCAACATCTCTTCCTTACCATTAGGGCATCTAATGCAACTCAAGTCTGGAAAACTCGTTGGGATAACATTATGTATTGTATGTATTTGTTTGTCTGAAATGGTATACTAAAAATGTAGGTGTTACTGGTAGATTTTACTTCTAAGTAATTTATAATGAAATTATAAATGATGGACTTGTGCAGGTCCATTCACTCAGTGGATTTATATGTGGATGTGGACTCAGCAAAGCAGGTTTGTTAGCGTCATGCTATGCTCTCAATATTTGTTCATTTATTCATTCAATTTTGAATATCACATCCTAAGGAAAAAAAAAATAAAAAGAAAGCGCTTCAGAAAGCATCACTGCTTTTGCTCTGGAACTACCTCACTTGTCTACAGATGGCTCTTCTGTATGATAAAATAATAGCTCACATAGGGTATGTATATAAGAAAGCATAAGAAAGTGCGGCAGAAATGTTCACAGTACAGATACAAGGGTTTTGTATAACATTCTGCTGATATGAGTCCTTGGAATTGGTGATGAAGCCTAAATATTTGCCTTGTCCATATCCAATGAGCTTCACTTGACTGCAAAAGTAGCACTGAACCTGCTCTGTATATATTATATAAATGTGTAGTAGACAAAAAAACCCTGATGTGTAACAAAAGGATTTGTCACTTGAATGTATTACTGAAATGCACACAAGAACCATAATGGTTTCCTAATTTCTTTAACATGCACTGTAAGTTAAAAAGATAATGAAGGAAAGATATATCAATGAGATACAGAAGAAATGTTTCAAAAATGTACAGATAAATAATAGAGGTCACAGTACTGTTTGCTGGGCAACTATCTTCTGTAATGAGCCTTTGTTAAGCAGATATATTTTTTTTTAGTCTTTACAAAACGTATTCATCCAAATCCATCGGTCTCAATGACTCTTCCCCCTTTTCAATGAAAAACTCAAATCTATTGTCTTCACCTTTGAAATTCTATATAGCTATGCCATGCAACATTCATCTTTTTCCTAATTTATTTTCTGTTGGTGTATTTTTATTAGTAACACTTTTTTTATACTTTGGCTATGTCTACTTTTACTCCTATTGATAACTGTTTCTTAATAATTCAGAAAATGTTTTACAGGCTGACCTCCTGTATATCACAGAAAACTGCTTATCAAGCAGCTACCTCTATGTCATGCCGTATGTTGTCCTTGACATCTGACTGTTGCCCACCCATTCTCATTCAAAGCCGTCTTCAACACCATCTCATTCCATTGCGTACTTCTCACTCCCAGCCTAACTCCATTAAAACTATATGTTTGTGTCAGAAAGGGATGTGAAGGTAAAAAATGGGATCACATCTTTTTATTTGCATTGATGAACACCAGCAAACATGAGATGCTGAATCAGTGAGCACCTTCCCACTATCCTTTACCAACTACTTTACAGTATGAACACATACATTGACTAAGACATCTTACTTTCAATATCACAAATTAAATCATATGAAGTAGAGAAATTTTCCATTATTTCCCATATTTATCAGTTCTTTGGGCTCTAAGTGCAAGATCATGTGACATGAGACTTAAAACACTGATAACTTCACTTTCAGATGGTGCTTAAATAGCAATATTTTAAAAAATCATGGTGCCAAGCTGAATCCAAAAGGGATTATTTCTTTGCAAATTTGACATTTAATAGTAAAATTTTAACATATATGGAAATATTTTTTTGATGTAAACTCAGATTTCAGTTATGAGATTTGAATTGTTTGGTCATGTCCCTCTCTGTTTCCCAGTTTCTCTTTTGTTTTCTTTTGTGTGTGTGTGTGTGTGTGTAGAGTGTTTGGGGGGAATTCTTCTTAATGAATTCAGTCAATACAACACCAAATGCATTTAGAGCCCTGCAACCTCACAGACTCTTTCAAATACAGCTGTAACTGTAGTCTGATAAAGATAAATTACCCCTTTTTCTTCAGACTTCAGACTATTTATTGTGTGTACATTAGGCATTTCATAGGAATACCTATTAAATCTGTGGCACCACAACCTGTAACATGTTCAGCTGAATTAGACACAAAGGAGATTTTAATCATATTTCTTGACTTGAATCCTATTTATTGACTGGACAGTACTTAACACACTATTATCCCAGCCACTGAAAATTGAAGTACACAAGTCCCTTGATAGAGGATGAAAAATACCATTCCATCAGATATCAAAACACAACTGCTCAAAAATCTTTCATCAGAGAATTATCTGTAGAATCAGAAAGTGTTAACAAAGGAAACAATATAAATTTGAAGATGAATAGGTCAATAGTTCCCATCAGTCGAAATAATTTATTTTCTTATCACAAGGGGAACAAGGACATCCTCACATATAAGATATTTGAGGGTCAGAACACAGAAATTTTATTCTTTCGGTCTCTTGCACAGATCTGTAGAAAGCCTAATGAAGAGTTTATCAGTGTAATCATAATGTGAAAGGAAAATCAGTTATCAGGGCTGGATACAGATAGCACTTCCTATGGTTTCCACAGTATCAAGCATCTCATGTACATTTATTATACACATTCAGGTATGTCAAGTATGCCTTCCTAATTAAAGTCTGAAAGATTTCATGAAGTTCCTAAACCCTTATTACTGTCCAAAATATGATAATGGTTATGGGAATATTTTGTATTTTTCGTACTCTATCAGCAGAAAAGATTTTTTGTTAGAGAAAAAGTATATACTCTGCAGCTCTCACCATAAAAATGTCACCAGTACTGAGAGCAATATTCTAATATGCCATAGTAAAATATGCTGAAAACTGTACACACCCAAGAAAAGAAAAAAAAAAAAAAATCTGACTTGGTAGGGAAAATGACAATGACTGAAGACTGCAAAAGAATATTTTTTAAAAATATAAATATCAAACGGTCCATACCACTGGTCTTATTCGTTCTTGTTATTTTGGGAGAACATAATTTCCTTCTTGCCAGGACTAAACAGACCTGTAGGGAAAACCTGGTGCTTGACAGACTCCTAGGGGAACACTTAACCCTCATGGCAACCTACTTATCCCACCTGCATATGCCCAAGTATTATACTTTTCTACTGCCTACTACCTCATCACTACACAGGTTATTCTTCAGAGAATCTGAGTATGTTACCTTTATGTACAGAGTGAAACAGTTGCTAGGATCAAGGAGTTAATTTATAATAAGTGACAAGAATATGTGTGGCATAGATTAGTGGCTTCTGAATAGAATTTGATTTTAAAATGCTCCTCAAATCCCAGATATTGAACATCTGAAGGATAATGAGTTATTTTTTACAAAATGACATTGCAGAAAATGAAGCAGACATTACAGATGTGCTCAGCAATAGCTCACCAGCAATCTTGGGTACCAGAGTGTGTTTCATAGAGAGAAGACATGCTGCCCATGAGAGTGCTATTATCTCCAACTCATATCTGAAAATGCCTCTTATGATTTTTAGCATACATTTGGATAACTGCCAGAGAGCTTATTTTAAAATGTCACCTAAAGTACGGACAGCTCTTCTATCAGCAGAGCGCTACGAAGTGCCACTTTGAGACTTGAACCCATGACATTGTGTCAGAATCAAAAGTCATAACAAATGAAACCGAGAGAACCTGGCAGCCTACTTCATGACTTCTTATCTTTACACAAATTGCTATAACAAAATGCATTGCTTCTTAAAGGGAAATGTCATTTGCACCCAAACCTGGAATTATAACATCTGGTCTTTATTCAGTTTAAATAGCCAGAGGTTAAGGCTGTGTCTTCTTTGATAAACACTTAGGTTAATACTTCAAAGCAGAAAAGGAGTCTGTGGATGTTAAATATAATTCTCAAAAGTGACCTTAACTTTTTACCTTCCAATTTAATTCCAATTGCTATATGTAGTTTCGGATTAGCAGTAATTCTCCTTTAAATAATTAATTGCTAATGCAAAAGCTACTTATACTATGTCAAGAAACAAAAGTTAAAAAAATTGTGGTAGTATCTTACCATGTGTGAATTAATGGCAAATCTCACTAATTCAAAGCCAGGAATTCATATACATTTTATGGACAACATAGATAATATATTTTGCACATTTGTTTGTTTGTTTGTTTGTTTGTTTTTTAGTTTGCCCTAATGCTCACTGTACTTAACTTTTGGTTTTATTCAGTAGGCCTAAACAAGGACGGGGCCAATCTAATACTTAATATCTGTTTTATACCCATTTTCTAGTGGAAGATCCAATAGCCACTAAAGACTTCTGTCATTAGTGAGATTTTTCCTTGCATATTAGAGATTAGCATAAGACTTGACCTTATCCTTTCTGTGATTGACATATATTTATGCAGCCTTTGATTTCTCCAGCAGTTTAAAAAGCTGAAATTACTACAGTCAAACAGATAATTATATTTAGGCATAGTCTCTGCCTCTGTATGAAATAGAAAGTTTTCCCAGGATAGCTATATCAGTCCTATAGGAAAGAAACACTTTCTGGCTGACATTGCTATATTGATAAACTACTGTATGACATCAGAGACTTTTCTGCTAACGATTTTGTGGAGGTCTTATGTAAAAGTGTAATTCTGATGAATTTTGGAATACCTACCTTTTAAACCAGTATTAGAAACTGCTGGGGAAGCCATTATTCTATCACATTTTTTTCCTCACTTTATTCATTGTTCTTTTGCTGAAATATGTATTTCACATTGCTCATTGTTTATAATGATAAAACCATACATTTAAAGAATATACAGAAAGTTCAGTTACAGAAATAAACAATGATACCATATCACTCCGCAGGAACATACTTTCTTTTCCACTATTCACTTCCTATGGATGATACTCAGGGATTAAAGTTATTTCATATGTAATTTCCTCCTTCTTTTAGGTACAAGATTTCTTTAAATATAAAACCAAATATTCTGTCATTTCATCAAGCTTAATAAAGGCCTGAAATTCGAAGTAGTGCATTATCTTAAGCCCACATTTAGTTTATGTTCTGTACAGTTAGCTATCTGCCCAGGTGCTTCATTGTAGTATCTGATGGAGTGCATGTTTGATGCAACTGCATATATTCTGATTATCTAAATATTTTATTCTAATTTTAAAAAGGAAAACTGATGTTTGTAAATAGGTTTGCAAGTGGCATCTGCATCCTGACACATAAACAATTATTTACAATGCTTGTGATGTTCTCGACAGCAACTTCCTTTTAAATAATAAAAAGTACATCAAGAAATTTTACATTAAAATTCTGAAACCCCTCAAGCTAAAAAATATTTGGGGTAAACAAAGTATGTGCCAGAGTGAAGTATGTGTACTACCATGCATCTTGCGAGGCAGTAATCATAGCGTGCATTCCCTTTGCACCTATAACAGTTTCTTTCTTTTGGAAACACATTTTGATCTAAGGGAAAAAAAATATAAACTCTATTTTTAAGTATTTAATTTATTATTTTATTAATTTGGCATTGATTACTTCACCATCACAGATTCCTAATGGACAACTTTGGAAACCAAAGCCCTCCTCAATGTTACATGTACTGACTGGAAAACAGGGTTGGTTTAAATTTCTCCATCATTCACCTCCCAGGGAATACATTATTGCTCAACAAAGAACCCAAACCTCTAAACTTTAGCCTTAGGATCTTCACTGCAGAAAGGAGATTTCATGATCCAGGTGCAGTTAAACTAAATCTGAAAATGGATGTTACATGAGTCAGTACAGCATACCTCAATCAAATGCCTTTCAGAGGGAAGACTTGGCAGCTACGACTCGGCATAATGATTTATACTTTCTGGGATTTACCCTAGTGTTTGTCCACAACTTTGAACCATGTTTTGTAAACCAGCAATTACTATGAACCCCACACAGGGCTGTTTGCCTTGTACTGTGTTACATGCTATGAATACGTCTTTAGGATTCAGCCAATAAAGGTAAGAATTAGTGCAAATGTCATGAATTTTATGCTGACCCATTTACATAATAGCAGTTAAATAACATGACCAATTTATTTCATGAGTCACCAAAGAGCTTTTAAGTAGCTGTAACTTTCTGACATCACTGATTTGAGGAATTTCTTAATTTAATTAGGCCATTATTAGACAAATATGAGTGACTGAAGTTGCAGGTTCCTTTAATTCAAGCTTAATCTATGAGAACACATGCCAGACTAATATTCATCCTGTTTAGAATGACACCAAAATGGACTATTATCACTGCAAACTTACTTTAGAAATTAAGAGATGGTATCAGTGATTAATGTTCTGTATCTTTTGTTTGACCTAATAATGGACAAGGATACATTTCATGTATTTGATTTCTTTCTGTTAAATTTCCTGTAATCCTAGGATTTATCTTCATTACTTTTTCTGAACCTCTGTTCTCTTGAAATGCACTGTTCATACTCCTAGATATGCTCAGCCCAGCTCTATTTTTGCTGTAAATTGATCATCAAATTGAATTCATTTTGCAAGAACAACTGGAACCATAAAGGAGTCCATGTACAGGTGAATCTTTACAAAATCAAAGCTCCATGCACTGTGGGTGAGGGAAAGGCTGTGGATGTGTCTCCCTGGATCTTAGTAAAGCTTTTGACACCGTCCTTCTCAGCATTCTCCTGGAGGAACTGGCTGCTCATAGCTTGGATGGGTGCATTCTACGCTGGGTTAAAAGCTGGCTGGCTGGCCGAGCCCTACTGGTGGTGAATGGAATCACATCCAGCTGGGAACTGGTCGCGAGTGGTGTTCCCCAGGGCTCAGTACTGGGGCCAGTCCTATTTAGTATCTTTTCAATGATCTTGACTAGGGGATCGAGTGCACCCTCAGGAAGTTTGCAAACACCAAATTGTGGGGGGAGTGCTGATCTGCTTGAGGGCAGGAAGGCTCTGCAGAGGCATGGGCGAGGACCAGTTGTATGAGGTTCAACAAGAAGTGCCAGGTCCTACACTTGGGTTACAACAACCACATTCAATGCTACAGACTTGGGGAAGAATGGCTGGAAAGTTATCCAGCAGAAAAAGACCTGGGGATGTTGGTCGACAGCTCACTGAACATGAGCCAGCAGTGTGCCCAGGTGGCCAAGAAGGCCAACAGCATCCTGGCTTGTATCCAAAACAGTGTGGCCAGCAGGACAAAGGAAGTGATTGTTCCCCTGTACTCGGCACTGATGAAGCAGCACCTCAAATGCTGTGTGTGGTTTTGGGCACCTCACTTCAGGAGGGTTGTGGAGGTCCTGGAGCATGTCCAGAGATGGGCAATGAAGCTAGTGAAGGGTCTAGAGCACAGATCTTATGAGGAGCAGCTGATGGAACTGGGGTTGTTTAGTTTGGGAAAAAGGAGACTCAGAGGAGACCTTATAGCTCTCTAGAACTACCTGAAAGGAGGTTGTAGGCAGGTGGGGGTCGGTCTCTTCTCCCAGATAACTAGTGACAGAACAAGAGGAAATGGCCACAGGTAGTTCCAGGGGAGGTTTAGATTAGATATTAAGAAAGAATTCTTCACAGAAAGGGTGATCAAGCACTGGAACAGGCTGCCAAGGGAGGTGGTGGAATCACCATCCTTGGTGATGTTCAAAAAATGCATACATGTGGCGCTTGGCAACATGGTTTAGTGATGGACTTGGCAGTCCTGGGTTAATGGTTGGACTTGATGATCTCAAAGGTCTTTTCCAACCTAAATGATTCTATGATTCTGTGACTGTCTGGAAGAACATTATACCTAAAGCTTACTGGTTTAATCCACAAAGTGAATTTATAGAAGGACAGAATCGACAGAAATAAAATACCTGAGGAAAATACTTGAATCACACATTGTTTAAATGAGCCCTGGTCCTTGTTACAATCAAAAATATAAAAGAAATCTCATGCTTAAAGTAAGTTTGTATCTTTGCAGATTTGTAAGTAATTAACCAAGAAAAAAGAATGCTCAACACTAACATAAGTACATCTACTGCATTTTGATTAAAATAGAGAATATCCCCAAGAGGATAAGAAATAGATGTGAAATTAGATGCAAAAAATAAGAAACAAATATTAGATTACTCTGATACAGAATTGAGTGGAAAAAAAAAAAGAACAATTCTCTGCATTTTTGTTTTTCTCCCACTGAAATGGTTTATCAATTGTTCTTCTTTTCCAGTAAAATAGCTCTTTAGCTTACCATAACTCACACTTAAATTATATCTCTTGTGGTGTTAAAAGAAAAGAAAGTGAAATACAGTAAATGTGATTCTAAGTGGGAAATTTTAACATATGATCCTGCTTGACAGACATTTGTGTGTATTGTGTAATCACTTAACTTGTTTCAGCTTAATATACATTCAGATTCAGACTTTTTTTAGCAAATGTGAGATACTCTGCAGTTTAATGGGCACATTTTCCTGTTGGCAGGATTTGATCCTGCTTAATAAATTAATATTTTTCTTAATCTCTGAGAAGGAAGAAAATTTAAAAAAAGACTTCAGAAAAGAGTAAGGGATGTTCTTTTGTTCTGCTTTCATGTAGTGCATAAAACTGAGTATGAACTGAGAGTCCTTCTCTACCACATAGCAAACAGATATGGAGGAAAACATGGTACCCATTCCTTGGATTCCATTTTTGGGGGGATGGGGGGAGGGAGGGAAGGGAGAGAGAAGAAAGTAAGTATGGAAATATTTATATAGTTTTCTCCATTAGAACACCATAAGAAAAAGCAAATAATAAGATGATGTCTACATTTGTTTAAAGATATTTTTAATCTGCAAAAGCATTTAGACCAACCATAATGCAGGGAAAAAAAAGTGAAGCCATTAAATAAATAATCTTTTTTACAAAGCTAAGAAGCTTACTGTGAGTGTTAAAAGATTGCTTTTAATAATTTTCTGAAGAAAATTGAGAAAAGAATTTGCCATTTTTCTCCCTTTCTTTATCTTCTTTGTCAGTTATTTTAATTTGAAAAATGGAAGACATGTTGGGAGAGGGAAGCCCGAGAAGGGTAAGAAGAATGAGAAACTTAAAAAAAAAGAACATTTAATGGAATAATATTTCATCCTCTTTTAAATATAGCTAAATTTGTACAATTTTAGTGTCATGGTGTAACCCCAACTGGTAATTAAGTACCATGTAGCCACTCACTCACTTCCCCCACTCGGATGGGAGGAGAAGCAGAAAGGAATGTAAAATGAGGGTTAAGAAAAGAAAAATTTGAAACATAACAACAATAACAATAACAATAATAATAACAATAATAATAATAATAATAATGATAATAACAACAACAACATTAATAGTAATAATAGCAGTTACAATGAAAAGGAGGGAGAAGGGGGGAGGAATGAAATCCAAAGGGTAGGGAGAAAAGAAAACAAGTGATGCACAATACAGTTGCTCATCACTTGCTGACCGATGCCCAGACAGTCCCCGAGCAGTGATCCCTAGGCCCTGGCCAACCCCCCAGTTTAAATTATGAGCATGACGTCCTATGGTATGGAATATCTCTTTAGTTTGAGTCAGCTGTCTCAGCTGTGTCCCCTCCCAATTTCTCGTGCCCCTCCAGCCCTCTCACTGGCAGGGACTGAGAAACTGAAAAGTTCCTGATTTAGTGTCAACATTACCTGGCAACAACAAAAAACATCAGTGTGCTATCAACATTATTCTCACCCAAATCCAAATCACAGCACTGTGCCAGTTACTAAGAAGAAAAGTAATTCTATCCCAGCCGAAATGAGGCCATTTAGGATCCTATTAAACGCATATTTTTAGTGCTTGAACAAAAGTCTTGGAAGACCCTGATACATATTAGAGATGGATTTATATGAAGGGTAGTATAATTATATGGCTACATAGAAAAGTGGAGATGAATGTCATTAGGGCAGATACAATAGTGCAAAATTTTAAAGTATACCTAAAATCTTACATGATAAAATAGTATTGAACATATTTCTCTAGTTTCATTTTTATAGATTAATTTCACATTTAGCAATATTAAAAATACTTTTGATGGCTTTAGAAATCCTAAGTTTTCTTCTTTAAAATCTACCTTCAGTAAAATCAACATTGTTCCTTTAGGTTTGAATATTTCTAGAGAAGGAGCTACAAAAGTGTTCTGTTTTAAGCATCGTAGGGACCCACACAGTTACTTGCTCACTCCCCACAGTGGGATGGGGAAGAGGATTAGAAGGGTTAAAAAAGTAAGAAAACTTGCAGGTTGAGATACAGAGAGTTTAATATGTAAAGCAAAACTATGCACAAAAGGAAAGCAAAATGAGGAATTCATTCACTGCTTCCCATCAGCAGGCAGGTGTTCAGCCACCTCCAGGAAAGCAGGGCTCCATCACGCATAATGGTTACTTGGGAAAACAGACTCCATAACTCCAAATGTCCCTCCTTCCTCCTTCTGCCAACATTTTTATGCCGAGCATGATGTCATACGATATTGAATATCCCTTTGGTCAGTTCAGGTCAGCTGTCCTGGCTGTGTCGCCTCTAAACTTCTTGTGCACCCCCAGCCTGCTCACTGACAGGGCAACATGAGAAACAGAAAAGGTCTTGAGGCTGTGAAAGAACTGTTCAGCAATAACTAACACATCTATGTGTTATCAGCATTGTTTTCATCACAAATCCAAACCATAGCACCATACAAGATACAATAAAGAAAATTAACTCTATACTAACAAAAAAAACGGTACAGAAAATAGTCTGATTGAACTGTCAAGGTCCTTTCCCTATTAAAGTTTTCCTAATAAAACCTTTCAAAGTGCTTATCACATCACTTAAAAGTCATGAATATTTGAAATTACTGATGCAGTCTTATTTTTCCAATATTTGCAAGATTTTCCGACAAATTGAAAATATCTGAAGAGCATTGGTGGGGATCTCTAGAACAGAATAGAATAGAATAGAATAGAATAGAACAGAATAGAATAGAATAGAATAGAATAGAATAGAATAGAATAGAAATAGAATAGAATAGAATAGAATAGAATAGAATAGAGTAGAAATAGAATAGAATAGAATAGAATAGAATAGAATAGAATAGAATAGAATAGAATAGAATAGAATAGAATAGAATAGAATAGAATAGAATAGAATAGGATAGAATAGAATAGAATAGAATAGAATAGAATAGAATAGAATAGAATAGGACTGCTACAGCTGAAAGAGATCTACCACAATCATCCAGTGCAACTGCCTGACCACTTCAGGGATGACCAAAAGTTAAAGGATGTTGTTAAGGGCATTGTCCAAATGCCTGTTAAACACTGACAGGCTTGGGCCATTGACCATCTCTCTAGGAAGCCTGTTCCACTGTCTGGCCACACTCTTCATAAAGAAATATTTTTTTTCCTGGTGTCAAATCTGAACCTTCCCTGTCAGAGCTTTGATCCATTTCCATACATCCTATCACTGAGTGCCAGGGAGAAGAAATGAGCACCTATATCCCCACTTCCCCTCCTCAGAAAGCTGTAGAGAGCAATGAGATTGCCCCTTGGCCTCCTTGTCTCCAAACTAAATAAACCCAGAGTTCTTAGACGCTCCTCATAGGACATGCTTTCCAGCCTTTTCACCAGCATTGTTGCTCTTCTTCTCTGGACACATTCAATGACCTTCATATCCTTCTTAAATTGGAGGTCCCAGAACTGCACACCACACTCAAGGTGAGGCTGCACCAAGCTGAAAACAGCGGGATAATCACCTTTCTTGACCAGCTGGTTGTGCTGTATTTGATGCACCTCAAGATGTGGTTTGCCCTCTTGGCTGCAAGGCACGCTGCTGACTCACACTGAGCTTGCTGCTGATCAACACCCTCAGATCTCTTTCTGCAGGACCGCTCTACAGCCACTCCTCTCCCATTTATACCTGTGTCTGGCATTATTCCACCCCAGGTACAATATCCAGCATTTTTTGTGAAAGTTCATGTGATTGATTATTGTATAAGAACTGTTCAGCAGTAACTAAAACATTGGGGGGTGGTCAACATTGTGTTCATCACAGATCCAAACCATAGCACGCTACAAGCTCTTCTTGTCCCTCAAGAAAACATCTCTCACTTTGGTATCATAAGTCAACTTGCTAAGGGTGCACTCAACTCCTGCATCCAGATCATTGATAAATATATTGAACAGAATTCACCCTAGAATTGACCCCTGAGAAACAGCACTGGTGACTGGTCACCAGTCAGATATAGTCCCATTCACTACAACCCTTTGGGCTCTGCTGTTCAGCCACTATATACCTGCTCATCTCAGAGTCGGACAACTTGTCCAGAAGGATACTGTGAGCAACAGTATGAAAAGCCTTACTAAAATCCAGAAAAACTACATCCACTGCCTTCTGTTCATCTGCTAGCAAGGTGACCTTATCACAGAAGGACATCAAATTAGTTAGACAGGACTTTCCCTTCATGAACTCATGTTCGTTGTGCCTGATGATTACATTGTCCTTTAAACACCTTTCAACAGCACCCAGTATGATCTTCTCCATGACTTTTCTGGGTACTGAGGTTAGGCTAAAAGGTCTGTAGCTTCTGTACTGTACTTTGCTATCACATTGCACAGAATTCACAGCTCATGGGAAAAAACATTTGTTTTGCCTTGCTCTTGTCAAACAGCATCTTTAGCAGGATTTTAGAAAGCAACAAGGACTATTTTTCATTATTGGAACCAAGCTCAACCTCTCAGCAGGAGCTACAGATCTGCTGAAAACCTTTGCAATTCTGTACATTGTAGACCTAGTTCCTGACTTTTCTTCAAAACTTTCTCTGGATTTTGTGGGAATATCTTAGAAAGGACCCTTCATTAGTGATTGCGTCTTGAATACTCTTTAATAATTACACTGTCCTGCTTCAGGAAGCAGTTGAATACTTGGCACTTTCTCAGAGCCAGCTTTGTGCTTCTTTTACACCTAGGTAAGGGAAGGGGATCTGGCTTCCACTTTTCACTGAATACCAAGCCAGACAGCTTGGTTACCTATGAATCAATTTTCTTGTAAGATGTCAACAAAATTGTCTGTGAATAAATCTATAGATTTGTATCACTGCCATTAGGTTAAGTGAGATACACATACTCATGTCAGGCCAGGTCAGTTCCTGCTGCAGGTGAGGGGAGGATGAGGTCTGCAATGCAATGTGACAAGGACTTTTTCTTGATGAGAGAGAAAAATGCTTTGGGCATGACATACTGATATGCATTTGAGCTCAAGCTTATCTCACTTCCTATGTGATGTTGTGTGATGTTCTGGCTCTTTTCAAATGTCAAGGTGAAGAACTCATCTAATTTCCTAAAGTATCAACTTGCTAATATTCAGCAAATATTTTAAAGACACTTAAAGTGAGATACAGCAGACAACTTGTTAATAAAGAATACATCTTCCATGTGAGCCTTGTTTGTGAGAAAGAGGCACATCTAGGGCACAATTCTCTATTTATAGGCTTGTGTATATCTACTTTACTTAAAGTACCTGTTTCTCTTGACTAACTACAAATTGACAGCAGGACAGCATAGTCCAGATGTAGATATCTATATTGCAGATATCTCCTGTTTGACAAATCCAGCTCTACATGACTTACTTTAAATTATTTAAATGAAATTACACAAGAGAAAATAATATTGTGATATTATTCAGAGTTTGAGGATTATGCTGCTTTTGTACTCTATTCTAGGAATTCTTCCCAATGTTGCCAGCATTTTGTCAAAGGCCAACAAGAAAGCAGCTAGTCAAACTTGCAAAAGAGTTGTATCAGAGTACTCAAAAGGTGTAAGTATGCTGTTGATTACCACAGACCAATATAATATTTTTTATCTTTTTAGTTATTTTTGTTTTAAATCTCTTTCCCAAATGCAGAGAATAAATGAAATAAAACCAAAATTCAGAAACCTTAGCTTTTTCATCTGGCATGTGGGAGGTTCAATATGCAAACTGTAATATAAGCTTCCAAAAATGAAAAGAATCCAGTATAAAAGAACTGACACTCAATGCATTGATCTCTCCTGTGTTCACACAAACCTGTAACAAGTTTGACCTTTAGTGATTATCTGACTAAGCAAAGCTGAATTCTTAAAAAAGCAATTCCAAGGATAGGACTATAGCCCAAATTTTATTTAGCCATAAATAACTCAACACTTCTCAACACTTCTAATTATAAATAACCTGCTGATTCTATTAATGTTTTATGTTTTGTGATTATTAGATTTAGCATTGCTAAAGACATGTGGACAGAGCTATTAACCTTAATGATATTGTTCTCTGTAGAACTGGCTGTATTTTGCACCCATGCTGAAGACATGAAGGAATAAAAATTCCCTGCTGAAAACGTTTGCAGTCTAACTTGACAGCATGAACAAGGAAAGAAAAATGTTGAACTAAAGCCAGCAAGAAATAAGTGAAAAAAAAATGCATGAGTATCATTAGTTCCAAAAACCTCTTGCTTGTCTTTGATGCCTCAGTTTTAGAATTTACTTAGTGCTTTAGAGTTTACTTACCTATGAGACAGCAAGATTCCTGTCTACTTGTAGTCGATTATTTGTAATTATTTACAGTAGCCAGTACTAATGGTTTCCAGACTTTTTAATTATGGACCCACTTTATTAAAATGGGTTGTATTTCCATCTATTATGATCTTAAATACTGGCATGAGTAACTAAGTTTCTGTTAGACAAGAAATCTAATTTGTAACCAACAGGACTCCACTTGGATCCTGACCTCTAGCACAGAACTGCCAGCTCAAGTCATGACTTCACAGAGCACCTCTAGGCATTCAAGAGAGATACGCATTAAAGGTTTGTACTTCAAACAGACATCTCCAGAAAAACTCTGTCTTTAGTAATCTGATCATCTTATCCAAGAAATGCCTCTGTGCTCAGAAGGGAAAGACATGCATTTCTTTGAAAAAAATTAAACTCATTGTATTATCTTTGGGTAAAATGAAGATCCAAGTCATATTACTAAAAACTGCAACACTTTCTTCGAGTCATCAGCAAGTCTCTTGGTATCATTGATGTAATGTGTTCAAACTCCCAGAAAATACTAGTTTGTGTACTTTAAGTACTAAGTGTATTCATTTACTTGTCTAGTTCTTCCACTGTTTCACAGATCCTGGACTAAGAGTGTACATATAGTGTACCACATCAGTGATAACTTCTGAATTAAACACATAATTGCACTTGGCATTCTAGTTCTCTCTGTACCAGGCAGTGAACAAAGTGAAGAAAAAGACAGCTTTTTTACAGCACCATAGGGTGGGATTCAACTTTCCTCTAAATTTCTGCCATGTAGGTGTCAATGTATGACATGGATGTCTAGGTTTCCAATAAATGCAGAGAAGAGTTAATCAAATATAGTTAATGTAGTCTGGAGGGTAATTTATCTCTTCATAAGTGGGTAGGCAAATATAGACTTAATTGCATGGACATATTTTGAGATGCTCTACCATATTTAAGATTTCTCAGGGGTGTTATTTCAGCACAATGTTGAAAACCATGTACAGGATCTACAGAAAACTTGTATTTTTCTGACCTAGCAGCTGGAGAACAAGTGGGACGCTGAACAATATTTGTGTCTTAACAACATAAGAAAAAATCAACAATATCTGGTGCAGAAAATAGCCAAGAAAATAATGAGAGAAGACAGTGTTCTTCGTTGATACCCTTTTTTTTAATTTATTTATAGGCATACGAAAAAAATTGAGGCAGAGGTTAAGATGCTCAAAGAATGTGATTTAATTTCCTTTAACCATTTCAATGATTTGTCCAATAAGAAGTCTTTGAACACAACTTGTTGTCTGAAAGTGGTCATCATCTTCAGTAAACTAGCAAATCCTACAGAATTTGTGTAAATATATAAATATATAAATCCTCATAAGTTATTGGAACCAAAGTTAAATGCTTCAATCTTAAATTGGAATTTAGATTCTTCTGAGAAAGCTTCCATATCTCATCCATGCATTTCAAATAAACAACTGATTCACTTCAGCAGTATGATTAGAGCTACAGATACTATGCACCAATAGTCCAGGCCTTGGCTATGGATACTTAAAAAAACATGAAAATGCCTTTTATTTTTTTTCTTTTGCATTAGCATAATCCTCTGATTTAAAATATTTGTGCACGTTCCCTTCTTGAAGCGTTGTCCATAGGAAAAAGCAATTTTGAGGGGTATCAAGTCAAGCCAAGAATAATTATAAAAGGATTTACTGCAAGTAAAACCAGAGAAAACCTAAGTCTATAGCAAAGAATGTTTTAACAAAAATATTAGGAAGGAAAGGAAGGGGTTGATGAATGTTGCATATTAGAGAGCAACACTACATTAACCCTGTATGTACTTCACATGTTAGTCATACATTTAAAGGGAAGAGTGAAGATAAGTCCATTTAAGCTGCTTATCTTATTCATTAAAAATATCTATTGATTTCAAAATACTGATAAAAGAAAAAAAATGGTGCATTAAAAAGCTTTGTGAACAAGCAGCAAAAAAAAAATAATCTTTGTAAAATATTGTTCTGAACTGTTGTACTGCTTCTCCCACACAAAATCTCCCTAGTGATCTGACATGCTTCTTCCTTATACAACTTGTTTTGGTTGAGATATAAAATACATTTTCCCTACATCACATTAAATTCTTCAAATATATCTTTATTCTTATTCATATAAAGCAATTTCTTTCATGGTAACACACCAGTTTTCTCTTGTTATTTTGGTGTATTTTTTCAACTATCACAGAACGATCAGTCTGTTTGCAATAACATGGGCAAATGCAATCCATTTTAAAAATAATTTTCAGTCCCAACAACAAGCAAAAAATCATAAAGCAATTATATTTCTGACTTAAAGGATAATTTATGAGCCTATACTAATTCTATAACTTCAGGCAAGAAATATCTAATGTTACAACTTTGCCACATCAAGTCTTCCAAATTGCACTCTGAGTCCCATACATTTGGGGCATAATTTTTTCTAGGCCACAATTTCACCGGTCTGCAAAAGCAATGATTCTTCAAGGGAAAAGACTCAGGTTTAACAGGGACCCATTGCCAGAGACCAACGCGAAGAGGTACTGGAGGAGGTGGAGTGTCACAACTGTCAACCATACTTACAGCTTCTCAGCTAGTGGAGCCAAATTATACCTGTTCACAACCTGAAGCTCTGCTTTGTGTCCTGTAGCAGCCAACCCAAAGGGACTAATCTGGCTGCCAGAAGAAGAGCTCTCTGATAGTCGGGGACTGTGGAACAGATGTGATGCAGAACAAAATTTGCCAGCTCCATAACCTTGGGGGGAACCTGAATGTAAAGGCAATCAAAGCCTGGCTGTTTGAACAAGTTGAGTCTACATTGTAGTTCCATCAACATGAAAGAAAAAAATGAGGGTTTTGCCTAATATATAGGAGAAATAAATCTTACAGTTCTGATTTATTAACTTTTGACCCTTTTAGGGGTAAAGCCTAGAAACACAGAAAGAAAAGCTAAATGTTATGGTGTCTGCTGATGTTATTTTTTAACTTTTAAACTGAATTCTCCTCAGCCACTTCATGAGGAAATTTAGATTACGGAGAAAAGTTGCTTAAATAAGGAGGGAAAATACCCACAAAAAGCCAAGGCCAAACTGAAATGAGCAAAATACAGTGAATCTAATTCTAATTTATGTTAGGAAGTTTTATACTATACTAGTGCAGAGAGTTTTGGAAATACTTACAGAAGTAATTTATGCCCACTTTAAAGCCCATTTATGCTGCCAGAACAGTGATAACTGAGTCACCAAGCTTTTGAAAGTCACAGTAGTCAACACTGGTCAAAAAATTCTAAGTGTGCATGTATTCATTACAAGTGTCTAAAACTGTTATTCATCAATACACATCTAAACAATTGCAGTCGGCAAATCAGTGAGGAGAAGCAGTCATGTGAGCCAGGCACCTAATTACAGAGGATTATACAGTGGAATTTTCACTTTGAAAAGCTTGCATTAACTTGCCTGGGAGCAGAAATAGACTTGCACAGTAGTCTTAAAATTTATTAGAGAATAGAGAATACAGGACAACTAGAAAACTTTGTACAACCTGGAGATAGCAAATTATTTGGCCAAAATATTCATAGACTGTTTACAAGTAGAAAATATTGAAGCAAATGAGATTCAGAATAGGTAAGTAATCAAATCTGTGCTGGCTTCAATGAATGTTATTCATAATAAATGGCTGAGCCAGCTCTTCAGAAGATTTAGTTCAGAAGGAACCATAATTTCAAAAAAAATCACTATGACTAACAGCAAAATTTGACATATTTCTCTGATCCAAATTTCTGATGCATGGTCATTTTGCAAAATGTAAAAAAAAGAGTAATTAATTTGATGACAAAATTCATGAAAAGAATGCCAGAATCCTAAAATTACAAGATCCCAATATTTTATAAATGATATCTTTTTTTCAGAGATATCCCTCCTGAATTTATTCCTTTCCCTCACCTATCTTACCCACTGTTCCAAAAGATCAAAAGTGTTGATTTTTAAAGGCATTTCTAGTGGCAAAAATGTATTAGCCCTCATGTAATACAGCTGGAAAGTTGAAAAGTATTCAATTTATAAATGTCATTCGGCAGTAGACTACTTGTTGAAATTGGGAACACTTTTTTAAAAGCCATTCACATCTGAGAGGTGAAGATTCACCACATAATGATCAGATCCCTGATAGTCATTAAAATTAAGGACCCTGCTGAAAGGCAGATTCAGATAAAGACTTGCAGAGAATAAAGTAAAGATTATCACAGACAGACAAACACATGGTAACTGTGACACTAGCTCCAAAGAAATTACCTCTTTATTCTGCAAGCTAATTCCAGGCATAGACAGCTAATGAGCAATAGCTCTTGACATAACTGAGGTAGAAGTATTTCTTTGCTTGTCTTCACCTTCCTCAATACTGATGCCAATTCATAATGCTGAAAATGTTTTAACTAACACACTGAAGGTTTAGAACTTGGAAGATGTTCTCACAGTTTAGCCAATGTAACAGATTATTTTGTATTTCCAGTTTAAATTTCTATAATTTCAAGTGTCTTTACATGCACATGTTAGGTTTAGTCTTAGCCTTTTGTCTTGCTGATGCTGGGACATACCAAGCTGATTGTAAAGCTGCTTGTGGTAATCAATCTGGACTGCATATGTGAAATACAATAAATTCTCTTGTTGTGTTGTTTGATGGGTTTGTTTGCACTATCCTATTTACTAGATACAGCAAAAGCCTCCTTCTGCTGGTCCCTTCCCTCTGGGAGGTGTACCACACTTGAGCTATTTATTAAAGAACACCAGAGTACACTTTCTAGAAGCATGAATATCAGTATCACAGAAACCAGTTTTGATACGCCTTCACAAATTCTGCATTCCCTCAAGACCACCTACTTAACAGATAACAGAAACAGCTGACAGAGACATTGAATGAACTGTCATTCAGACTTAAAGGAAAGGGATTTCCTGGATTAATTATTAGTAAATGGTGGCATTAACTGAATGGAAGGTTGATGAATCTTTCAGATCCTCCTTATGTATATAACATGACCAGGAGAAGGCTTCTCCCTGTCTGACTTAGTCTGCCTTGCTGAAGAATTTCTTTATGAGGAGATAAAAGTCAATGATGACAGGGCTCAAATGTCTGTAGGTGTGTGGGAACAGACTGACAAAGGAGATCTTTCTATACTATATTGGGTCAAATCTCAAAATCAAAGTGTTGCATATCAAGATGTGCACCATTACATTCTCAGTTATCTGCACATAAAACACACATGAAAGCCAGAAAGTTTGATTTTCAGTTCTTTATTCTCTGAACTCAGGCAAACTGCACTCCTACTTTTCCTCCTAGGCAAAAGATTAGGAGCAAAATTCAGTAGGTAAAAAAAAATGTCAGCACCCAATGACTTTGAAAATGTGATGTATTAAACATGTGCTAAGTTTTATGACTATGAACCTCAGAAATTTGGAGGCCTCCTATGCGATGTCAGTGCTTGGTACATACCCTTGAAATATCCAGGAAATCTAGCATGTAGTTTATAAAAGTCTATTCTTACCCACCCAAGAACACAATTAACATCTATTAAAATTAATCCATAAACAAATCATTGCTTAATTAATGATTATCAATATTCTAAACAACTGTCTCCCTTGATCACATCTTTGCTAAGCGAATTACTATTAAAAACTTGCAAATATTAAATATGCAGAATCTAATCTTTCTACTAGTAAACCCAAATACCATCTTCATCAAATAACTTAAATCCCATGGTTATCCACAGAAATCCAAAAAACACAGAGTTGAATTTGCTTATATTAAAAAGCTAAGGAAAAAATTAAGAAACTTTTTGTAGCCCAGCTACTACAGTATATAGTTGCTAACTAATGTTTGTCAAGGGAGATAACTGGCATTGACCAGACATTGTTATTGGGATCATATCTACAAGGAACAGACCAGCGTAAACAAAATCAAGCATTTTTTTCCCCCCATTTTCAATCTTATAGTTGAATCAGTCTTGGTAAAATGTCAGTCTACTTCTTTAGTTCCCAATTACAAATCATATCTCTGGTTCCCTGCTGTTTTGCTACAATCTATAACATCCACATCTCTCCCTTACTTGACCTATTTCCTTTCTCCGTCTTCTGATGTAGCTGTAATATGTGAATATATGAGCTACCACTTGTGGTGGTTTGACCCTGGCTGAATGCCAGCTGCACACCAAAATCACTCTGTCACTCACCACCTCAACTGGACAGGGGAAAGAAAATGTAATGAAAGGCTTATGGGTTGAGAAAAGGACAGGGAGATCACTCAGCAATTACTGTCATGGACAAACCAAACTTGACCTGGGGAAAATTAATTTATTTTATTACCATTCAAATCAGAAAAACACCTTCCCCCCACCCCTCCCTTCTTCCTGGGCTTAACGTAATTCCTGACTTCTCTACGTCCTCCTGTTCAGTAGTGCAAGAGGATGAGGAATGGGAGTTCAGTTTATCACATTTTTGCCACCCCTTCTTCCTCACACCCCTCCCCTGCTCCAGTGTGGGGTCCCTCCCATGGGAGACAGTTCTCCATGAACTTCTCCAACATGACTCCTTCCCATGGGCTGCAGTTTTCCACACACTGCTCCAGTGTGGGTCCTTTCTACAGGGTGCAGCCCTTCCAGAGTAGACAGCTGCAGTGAGTCCCCCACAGGGTCACAAGTCCTGCCAGCAAATCTGCTCCAATGCAGGCTTCCCACAGGCCACAGCTTCCTTCAGCTGTCCACCTGCTCTGGTATGGGTTCCTCATGGGCTGCAGGTGGAGATCTGCTCCACCGTAGACCCCCATGGGCTGCAGGGGCCCAGCCTGCCTCACCGTGGGCTTCACCACAGGCTGCAGGGGAATCCCTGCTCCGGCACCTGGAGTACCTCCTCACCTCCTTCTCTGACTTTGTTGTCTGAAGAATTATTGCTTTCACATATTCTCACTCCTCCCTCTCAGTGGCGCAGATTCCCCCCATCCCCCTTCTTAATAAGACTATCACAGAAGCGCTACCACTGTCGCTGATTAGCTCAGCCTTGTCCAGCTGTCACTGACTCCGTTTGACATGGGGGAAGCTTCTGGCATCTTCTCACAGAAGCCACCCCTATAGCCCCCCCACTACCAAAACCTTGTCATGCAAACCCACTATACCATTAGAGCATGTCTTATTCCATGTGTGATGAAGAAGCATATATACGTGTTTCTATATACATATAAATACCTTCATATACCTGTTAATACAGACTTTTACTAGGTTCATGTTGTTTCGTGCCTGTAAATAAGAAAAACCTTCTGCTATTGAGTAATCAGTTTTTCACAAAGACGGCTGTAGCTGTCCTGAAAGGTAGTGGAACCTTCAGATATAAAAGACAAAACTGAAAATGCCATCTGTCTCTTAAAGTATACCTGTACTTCTTGTGATCACTTCCCATTCTATTGACCTTTTTAGTAATAACATTTTTCATTCATTTACTTTCTCAATTTCTTTCTTACTCATTGTCACCACATCTGTTTATGCACTTCTCTATTGTGGAATATCTCTGAAAGCATATTGAGAAAATGCATTGATAAATGTACATAAACTGCTAAAATACCATTTTAATAATAATTTAAACCTGCTTGTGGTTGGTTGACACTGGCTGGATGCCAGCTGCCCAAGAAAGCTGGTCTATCACTCCCCTCCTCAGCTGGACGGGGCAGAGAAAATATAACGAAAAGCTCATGTGCTGAGGTGAGGGCAGGGAGAGATCACTCACCAATTACTGTCACGGGCAAAACAGACTCGACTTGGGGAAAAATTAACTTATTACCAATCAAATCAGAGTGGAATAAAGAGAAATAAACGCAAATCTTAAAACACCTTCCCCCTGCCACTCCCATCTTCCCGGGCACAACTTCACTCCCGAATTCTCTCCCTCCCCCCAGCAGCGCAGGGGGACAGGGACGGCATGGGGCTGGGTCAGTCCATCACACGCTGCCTCTGCCGCTCCTGCCCCCTCGGGGGAGGCTCCTCACACTCGGGCCCTGCTCCAGCCGGGGGTCCCTCCCACGGACACGGCCCTCCATGGACTTCTCCAACCAACGCGAGCCCTTCCCAGGGCAGCAGCCCTTCCCAGCCTGCCCCAGCCGGGTCCCCCCCCGGGCGCAGCCCCTCAGGCACAGCGGCTCCAGCGCGGGTCCCCGCGGGGGCACAGGCCCGGCCAGCAAACCTGCTCCCGCCTGGGCTCCTCTGCACGGGGCCACAGGCCCTGCCAGGAGCTGCTCCAGCGCCGGCTGCCCGCGGGGCACAGCCTCCTCGGGGCATCGCCCTGCCCCGGCCTGGGGTCCCCGTGGGCTGCAGGTGGGGATCTGCTCCACCACGGCCCTCCACGGGTGAGGGGCACAGCCTGCCTCGCCAGGGGCTTCACCGCGGGCTGCCGGGGAACCTCTGCTCTGGGGCCTGGGGCACCTCCTGCCTCCCTCTGCGCTGGCCTGGGGGGCTGCAGGGCTGTTGCTCTCACAGCCTCACTCCTCTCTGGCTGCAGGTTGCTGCTCAGTTTATCCCCCCCTTGCTAAATACGCTGTCCCAGAGGCGCTACCACCGTCACTGATGGGCTCGGCCTTGGCCAGCGGCGGGTCCATCTTGGGGCCGGCTGGCGCTGGCTCTGTCGGACATGGGGGAAGCTGCTGGCAGCTTGGCACAGAAGCCACCTCTGTAGGTCCCTGCTACCAAAACCTGGCCACACAAATCTAATATACTACTTTAATTTTATTCACAAAAGGAGAAAAGGGGCAGTGGGGCAGTGGGAGGTGAGAGTGGGGAGAGTGGAGGTATTCCTCAATACTAAACTACAAAAACTACTGCTTAGCTATGGTCTAAAGCATTACATAAAGTGCTGGGCCTTATAAGTTCAGTAAAAAAAAACGTAGCAATTCAGCAAGGTGTTCAAAAGAACAATCTTCTCTACTTGAGTGACTTTGGTCAGCAGGTAGAAGCAAGGCCTAATTTAGCAGTAAGTTTTTATCACGTGGGGCAGTAGGCAGAATTATAGGATTCACTGGACAATGAATTCAGGATTCATTGGACAATGCTAAGTATCTCTGCAGTTGGGGAGATATTTTTTCAGAATCCTGCCAATATCTGTGGATTCATATTTTGGTGCTGTGTACTATCACATCAGCTACTCCCTAGGCTGCATTTGGTCACCTGACTGTCTTACTTGACAGAATAGAGCTGTTGAATTATTATTGACCATTACTTGAGAGTTTAATTGTGTATAAAAGTATATGCCTCTCTGCTGTTTCTACATTGATTCTATGGCTGTTGCTGTAGTTATCATTTTAAATCACTGAGAATCACCAAGCTTGAGTTATGCTGGACATACTGCAGACACTAGATAAGCTACAAGGATATCAGAAATTTAGATCCCAAACTACAGAGTATAGAAAATAAATTCACAATACAAGGACTAATAGCAAGCAAGCTTTTCTTCCAGAATTTTATGTATCAATTAGGAAGATTAGATTAAAAAGTAAGATAAGAATTAAGATGCCTCAGTGGGTCATAACCACAATTAGAAGAATAGTGTTTCTGTCATGTTTGCTACAAAAAAAAAAAAAAAAAATCAAAAAAACCCACACACCACCAAATACATTCAGAGGGCATTGTCATTTACAGATAAAATGATAAATCCCATAAAGACATGAAAAAGGAACATTTTGGCCAAATAATTCTGACTTACCAAACGTAAGAAGACAATACTGATTTAAAGAAAATCAAACGTACCCATGAGGAGAAAATACTGCCCAACAAACTTCCAGAAACTCCAAAAATTAAAACGAATAAACAACTTCTAAGCTTATAAAGTTTCTCAGTCTGCAGAGGTGCCAAATTTTAGCAGCACAATGTGGCTACAAGATTTTCCAAAGATACTTTAAACTGAGCAGCATCTAAGAATCACTCTAGGATGGGTATGCTTAGTGCACTGAAGCGTCCTCATGCACATCCAGTTGTTATTCTTAAAGCTCAGAATGAAACTTAAAAGTTAGATTCAAAAATTCAAAAAGAAGATGACATCTCTGCTTTACAGAAGTGAACTGAAAAGCAATTCTGTAAAGGAAAGAGTGAATTTAAGTGAATATAGCTGAAGGTGTTGCAACAGTGCCATTTTAAGTCAGCAGGAGGCTGAAAGGAAAGTGTTGGAAAAAGAGTCCAAGAAGCAGGATATAATTGATTTTTAGAAGGGCAGACTGAAAAGATGTGAGAACCCACAGTCTCAGAACACAAAAGAAGACAGCATGCACATATAGTAAAGGAGGAGATTAAACAGCTGTTCTAAAGCCTTCAAAAATATGGGACAAGGAACTATCCAGCTATCTTAGTCATGTCTAACATCAATGTGTATCCTCAAAAGCACCAATTTTAGCAAACTCAACTTTTTTTCATAGTTTTATTTCTCACGGATTCATGGAAACTAATGCATATAGTACAGACACTTCTGCTTGTAAAACAATTATACTTTATAAAGCACAGGAGAAATACAGGTGTCAGCAGAATAACAGAACACCAGTGCACATAATTGTACCTCTGCTTCCTCATCATCCTCACGTGCTCTTTCTGCTTACATTAGATTTCCCACTGAAGTTCAGTCTCGCATTTTCCATCTTGTCTATCACCTCCTGCTCTTTCACCAAATCTTGCCGCTTTCTGTTTTATGTGTGGGTTTTTCTTTTTCTTTTCTTTTGTTGTTGTTTTCTTTCTTTCATTTATTTTGGGGTGTTGGGTTTTTTATTTTTGGTTGAGTTTTGGTTTTGGGTTTTTTTTTGGTTTTTGGTTTTGTTTTTTTTTCTTTTTTGGGGCAGTGGGTCGGTGTGCCTCTATCTCTATTGCTTTCAATGTATTGGAGAAAGACCATTCCTGATTGGCCTTTTTTTCTTGGTTCTTTTCCCCACACTGATATATTATTTAGTTATTTCAGTGTGCAAAGCAGTTTTGTATAACATAGTTTGCACTGGTGTGGTGGGTTAACCTTGGTTGGCTGCCAGGTGCCACCAAGACACTCTATCACTCCACTTCTCAGCAGGACAGAAAAATCAGATGAAGAACTTGCGGGTCAAGATAAAGGCAGTTTTATAAAGGCAAAGGCTATGCGTGGAAGCAAAGGAAACAAACAAACAAACAAATTATTATTTGCTTCCCATCACGAGGCATTGCCCAGCCACTTCCTGAGAAGGCCTTAGTATGCTTAGTGGTTGCTTTGGAAGACACCTTAGTAACAAATGCCCCCCTGCTCCTTTCTCTTAGCTTTTCATTGCAAAGCACAAGGCCATGCAGTATGGAATATCTCTTTGGTCAGTTTGGGTCAGCTGTCTGGCTATGTCTTCTCTCAGCCTCTTGCCCAGTCCCAGCCTACTGGCCTTTGGGGTTGCAGAGACAGCCTTCAGCCAAAACATCAACGTGTTGTCAACACACTTCTATCTACAAATACAAAGCACAGCATTATTAAGGCTGCTACAAGGAAAGTTAAATCCACCCCAGTCAGACCCAATACAAAAATGTAATTCCTTTCCCACACGACTATTAAGGTTTTGTAACGATCATCATCCCTTGGACAACAATCTAGACAGAACAGAAAGAAAAAAGTGGTTTGCAGTTTGCTTAGCTATGGATACAGTCACTCTTGCTGCTCTTAGAAGGAAGCTTCAGGAGTGAAAGTGAGCATGATGTTTTCTAAGATCAGTTAATTTCCTTTTTAAATAAATATTTTTTAGAAAAAAAGTATTCACTTTTAAGCTTCATGCTAGGGTTTGAGAAACACTAGTGGATGTGTATGTGAAGGCTACCATGCACTGAAGGTACACATCCACACTAGATTGGTGCTATTTGTGCTCTCTTGCCACGCACTGAGCTGTGTATTGTTAGTTCAGTGCTATTTTAAAACATGAGGCATCACAGGATGCCACATATTTCAGGTTTTCACATATTGCAGCAGAGTCTTCAGGAAGCATCAAGAGCAGGCTCAGTGACAGCCCCAGGTGGAGGAGGCTGCAGAGCTATGCAGGTGGTACATGCCTGACTTTCAGCAAATAAGAACTAATCGTTACAATACTGTTTTGCACAAAAGGTAAAACATGAAATGCATGTTCAGCTCTGAATAAAGAAGGAATGGTAGAATTCCGATCACATCACCTGCCCCGAGTTGTGTTTCTTCTGAGTTATTCTATAATGCAAGTTATTTGAATGGAGAAAGCCTTTTTACTTGCCATTAAACTGATAATAATATGCAGTATTCTACAAAATACAGTTCGTTTTTTCATTAAGAGGAAATGAAGGGTGATTTCCAAACTTGCATAAAAGTATTTTTATTTTCTATTTTGCCTGTTCTTCTGCTTAGATTGCTCTGCACTTTTAATACAGAAAACCTGCAATTCTCCTCCTGTGTTCACAAGCACACATTTTTGTCTTTCCAAAAATGTGGCTGCAGTACCTGTTCGGACTTGTCCTTCCAGACCTTTAGTAAGAGTATCTCTAAAAAGCATTTTCAATATATTGCCAGACCTGACAATGGTTATGAAATTTATTTCTTTATTCAGCACAAATATTTTGATTTAGGATGTAAAAAAATCACTGTCCTAATAGACCGTAAAGAAAAACTCACCGACCCATCCAAACAAAAAGAAAAACCAAAACAAACCTCCACATCTGTATTATCAGAAAAGGCCTTTTCCTAATATATTTGATTCCATTTGAAGAACTAGCTTAAACTAATGCTCTACTGATTTATCTACAGAAACAATTTCTTTAAGTGTGGGTAAGACTGGGTTATTCATACCCCTTTTCGTGTTAAAGGCACATTCTGAAAGTTAAGTATCAGTCACTTTAGAACAATTCCTAATTTTAATTACCCACTTATTTAAGAATTTACCTGTTTCTCGTGATGTATTTAAGTATATTTCTATCTCAAGTTCATTGCTTTCTGCTCTTTCCACTTAGAGGTCTATCACATACACATTTATGTCCACTGAGGGAATACAAGTTAGCACAGCTCCATTCTCTGCTGATAAAAGTAATATCAGCACCAATTATATAAATTTAAGCATGTGAAAAACTAGTTAAGTTGACCCTGGTTTTAAAAGAATAAAAAAAGAAAAAAGAAAAAAGAAAAAAATAATTAATTTGTTGCTAAAGATTAAAAAAAAACGACTAAAAAACCAGCCAACAACACAAGAGAAAATTGGGGTTTAGGTTTTTTGGAAAAAACTAGTAAAATGTACTAACCCTTCTATGAATTATAGAAAACGAGGTATCAGTCTGCTGCCAAATTTTGAATCCTAATTTCATGTATAGTATTCTGAATGTTCCTATCCTCAGAGGGAAGTTGTGGTTGTAAGGGTGCAGATGACAAGACCACTGCTCTCTGTCTAGCAGAAATATGCCTACAGAGCTAAAGCTAAAGGTGTGAATTACTGCTGGGCACAGGGAAAAATCTTAAATGACCAAACAATCTGTATTAGTCATATTATGCATATTATAAAATCCAATGAAAAACAGTTTGTTTGAAGCCTCCTGTGCTGGAACACAGCTCTATCGGTTTGCTTTGATAAATTCTCTATTACAGACTAAGGCAAACACTTTCTTGCAGACAGTTATATTTTTTTTGCCTATGCCCAGAAGCACAAACAAGGAAACAATACTACTGGCAATGAATTTGCCATCCCACAGAGAAAAGTCTGATTTTCAGGCACTGCTCAAAGAAACAAAATAGTTTGAATTGAGTTTAGTTGAATTTTTATATTTGGGTAGCAGAGGATATGGGACAGAAATAGTGTATCACACTACTTGTATGTTCTACACTGATTCAGAATGTCTTATGCAAATGATGAATCTGGGAATGTTTTTTGAAAAGTTATGCTTCTATTATCTCCCGTTCCTAGCTCTCAAAGCTGTTAAGTGTTATGCTTGCATAATGGCTCTTTGCACCATTGATTCTTGGTGCTGAATGGTGTTCATTCAGAGTTCAGATGTCGGTGCTGAACTCTGAAATCTTACAATGGTTTTCAAAGAACATCATATATGTCTTTCTACATATAAATTGAAAACCAGGGGTTTTTTTTAGAAAATAAATGCCTCACTACTTAAAATATCCTAGAAAATAAGGGGGTCTTGGAAACTGTAGGCTTTGAAAGCCCCAAACATCAACTTCAAATGTATGTCTAGAGAAAATAAGGTGCTACCCTCTAGTTTCTGCAGGGATATTCACTGGAGAGAAAACAAATAGTAAATAGCTTTGCAAGAATGCTTCCCAGTGCCATTTTTAATCATATGAACTCCCATTAAATGGCAATTAAGAGTAGGAAAGAGAAGAATAGTCGTTCAAAACACAGAAGGGATTTTCTTTTTGGCATTTAAAAAGGCTTTGCATTTAGAATTTTAAGAATACTAGTTCATACAAACTGCTACAACTCGGATACCTGAAAGGGTATTCCGTTTCATGGGAACAATTAACTAGGCTTTTCTTTTATTCACAAATCAGTCTAATTGTACAAACCAATGAAACAGCAATTAAATATTATGATTGGATCTTTCTTCTTGTAGAATAATGCTGACCATATTAATATGATGTGTTACACCCTGACTGTAGATGTATCATAGTATTCTAAAAGCTAACTTTCCCACCTGTTAGGCAAAAACATTAAAAATAGTTCATTTAGATAACATAATGATTGCCTTTTGCTTCAGAAATTATTGTGCATCCACACACCTGTAGATTAGTGAGTGAGATGGAGGTGCCTGTTAGATGTTTGCTGTGTCATTTTGAGTTTTGCAGTATTTTATTCAGTGTTAACAACTGTCTTCACAGTTTTATAGATTAGGTCATGTGGGAGACCCTCAGATCTTGAATTCTGTTTACCCATTTCAAGATATTACCAGTCTGACTGATTTTTTATTTTGTCAATGCCTTTTTCACTGAGTATGTTTTGCTCATCTCTGACCACCTGTGTCCAATGTGATTCTGAAGTACTTGGGAAAGGATATCTTTTGTTACCTGCATTTAAAAAAAAAGGGAGAAAACCCCAGATTATTAAGGCATGAGAAATTGTACATGGTCATCCTGATAGCTGAATGTATTGGGGTGTAATTCTTTCTAATATGTGCTATACCAATCACATTTTACAAAAACATGTTGCAGAGACCAACTAGTTTAGTTACACGTATTCAACATTTTTGAAATACAGACACATACACTAAAAAGTTTCTTTGCCTCTCTGCTAGTTTTCTTTCACCAGTGCTGCACGACTAGGGTCATAATTTCATTCTCACTTCCAAACAAAATATTCTCCCCAGTCAAATAGTAGGTGTCTAAAGGGATTTGGAGCCTCATTTTCAGATCATATAGGTAGTGTAGCTGGGCTGCAGTATGCCTCCGTTCTGGTCTGTGTTCACGATTTTTTATTTTTAAAAAAAGGTTTAGATGTATGCAATGGCATCAAGGAGCTTTTTAAAAATTTATATATTTCACAGCTGAGCAGTTCTCCTTATGGAGAGAGTACAGCCAGAACTACCCCTTCAGACTAAAGGTTAAGACCTTGGAGTGGAATTGAAGACTTTAAAACTGTTTCAGCTCTAGGCTTCAAATCATAATTCATACTAACTTTCTGATTATCCTCTTATGTTTCATTATGATTCCATATTAAAGGTCTTTGGATCCATCTGGAACAAATGGGAATATTGAACAAAGCTTCTGCTCAGCTTTGTTCATAAACTGCTTTATCAACACCTGCCTGTTATTTCTGTCCTTTTGGTCGTGGAGGTTTTTCAGGTGTGTTTGCTGAAGGGGTAGATAAATGATGTCTCCTTTGCCCTGTTGAATGATTTAGCTGGAGATGGTTTTTAGTGGTGATGATCCAACTTCTTTTCTACATCCTATGAGATGCAGCATAAACTCTTATATGCCAGCTGAAATGAGGAAATATCTGAGAAAAGGATAGGAAGAAGAATCTTTTGTGCTCTAGAGGGAGACATATGATGGAGTGGGAGTTTCTGTTTAAGGTATGAAACATTAGCAGAGTTAAATGAGGGCCAAGTATCAACCATGTAAATGGAGATAAAGGTACACGCATACTTTTAAACTGCTTTGAAGTGTATCAAAAGGCTATTCCAAAAGCTATGTGGCAGAAGTAAATGTTTTCAAATCAGCTTCCAATACCTTCTGGTTCTATACAGTTATTCACACTTGTCTATGCCTGGAAGAGACTGTAATCGTTAGTATCCCCATCATTTGGTAAAATAGCTTCAGATATTTTCATTTTTTAAATTATTTGATTCATTTTTAAGCTCTTCAGTTAACCAATAACATAATTATATCTTTTTTTTTCCTGGAAAAATTCATTGTGCTACCTGTAAAAATAAACAATTTAACCAATTCAGTGGAAATAAGATGTGTTTTTATAAGCTACACTGCATTACTATGGCTGATACTAATTAATTAAAAGTTCTGAAACATTTAATAACATTTAGTTTTGCTTAAAAACACTTCAATTATGCTTTGCATCTGCTCTGTAATCAACAAAGGTGGCACCACCTATCATAACTGACAGAAAATTGATAACAAGTAGTTGTTAAAATTATCTCCTGCGGTTTTAAAAAATAACCATAGGTCCGAGAAAATATGTCACCAAAAATATACATATAAAGTAAACACATGATCTCAACTAACCCCAAAGATATTAAATATTCAATTTTGGTTTAAAAAAATACACACAAGTATTCACAAAAATCTTAAGGAAAACAACTACAAAGCTGGTTTACAGACCTTCCTAAAATAGTTATTTTTTAGTATTCATGGTATGTAATTTACTCAGGTTTTATTATTTTCTTTATATTCCTTCTTTGGAATTTATTACCTTTTTATGTCATGTATATCTTGTATTTCACAGCAACATTTTCAATATGTTTGTAGCGTTGGTCAGTGAAGGAGCAGAACACCACTATCTTACTTTTGTGAATAACACACCATTAATAGTGAACATATATTTATGTATACATTTTGCAGTACTCTGAATCAATAAACTGACCACTATATGTCCTCTTGATTAATAATATATGTAACTGTACAGCCTGTGATTTCAGTGGAAATTCAAAATTATGAGAAACATATCCTCTCTGGTTATGTCATTAAACCAAAACTATATTTTAAAAATAGCTTTTTAACATGACAAGAAAGACAGAGCATTGAATTTTCATTCTGTATTTTCCTCTTTCAATAAATGGACAGTTAACAGAAAAAGAGTATTCGTAAACATTTCTCTGAAGAAAATCTGTTCATCTGATTTTAGGGCATTTTCCAGACTTTTCTTTTACACTGTTTGAACATTTGTGTGCCTGGTTTCTAAGAAATGTTATGGAAAGAGAACAAACAGCAAGATGACTTGACTAACAGTGGTGGTAATATGGATTTGTTTGAGTGTTCTGTTCAAGATATTGAGATTGACTTCTTGAATCTCTTTATTGGTTTAGAAAATTTTCTGTCTTGGAGAAAAAAAAGAATTCTCTGACTTGGATGAGCATCGTACAATATAAAGAGCAAATTATAAAGATAGAACTTTCAAGAAAGAATAATTACTGCAGAAAGTTCACAAGAAATCCACGGAGAGCAAGATGCTGTTGCATGAGTTTTATCAATCCTCAGCATTTCTGACAATCAAAGTAAACTAGAAGCTTACAAAGAAAAGATTAGCTGAGTAATTATAATTATGAGTAGTTTTTATAGAATTTTCTCATTCTATTATGTGTCATTTTAATGAAAATATAAATGCTCACCAAAAAGCAATGTACATTACAAAAATGACTGAAGATACTAAACTAAGTAGACCAAAGATATGTCCTAATAGCTTCTCTTTATTATTAGGTTTAGACTACTCTGTGTCTCTGAAAGAAGCATCATAAATGCCCCGTATCAGGTGCACGTAGTTTAACAGTCAACACACTCTGAATGAGTAGACTTAGACTGCAATAGTTGTAATGCTTGCAACACCATCTGCACTGTTTTTTTTTTTGTGTAGACCTCAATAAGAAAGCAGTAATATTATGAGTTTAACTACTGAGCTTCTGAGGAATGCATTAGCAAGTGCTAAAATTATTAGGGACTGAAATCCCTGGGATTTCAACTGAACTTTAACATATTCCTAAGCGCTTTAAATAAACTACAGGGAAACTGCAAAAAGAACATTAGTATAAAAAGTGTGTGTGCCACCTAAACAAACAGTTCTTAGCATCGCTCCAAATTTTCTTAAATACCAAACTGTCCACATGGGAGAAAACTCATGTAAATACCTCAGCCACAGGAGAGAAAGAAAAAAAAAAAAAAAAGCAGATGCTTTCATTCATTGCTGAGATCCAAAACTACAGGAGACTATGCTTTCTTTACTTATGGTGCTCATGTGGCCGATTTCAGTTCCATTTTCTAATAACAGATTTCCTGACATTTTTGGGGTTCTAGAAGACTAGCTGTGTGACTGAAAATAGTTACAGAATGCCTATTAAAGCAGAATATAAATTTATTAAAAGTAAAATAAGCAAAGGTTTTAAAAGTATGCTTTTATAAAGTGTTGTTTAATCAAAAGATAAAACAAAACATTTAACACAGAACTTGTAAAAAAATCAAGTTTCCACCTACTTCAGATTTTATAATGAAGGTGCTTCCAGGGATTCTAGAAGAGAGTCCTTACTACACAAATATGGATTATTGTTCTACAGAGAAAGACTTCAATAGGGTTTTTTTCTACATTTTACAACACAATTTTATTTTGTCTACATTATATTTAATAAATTTTGGTCATAAAGATCAAGTTTGGCAATTAATTGCAAAGTTTATTTTTTATTCAGTAAACCACTTTTTGGCTTTTTTTCTTTTTAATTTTACTGGATTTTCTGTTCTCCTGATGTATGAACAGGAAAAAATAGATATCCATCTCACTGTTCATCTCTTGTAATTCAGCAGTTTCATAGATGGATATGCTCAGGCACTTATCTCAAAATATTAAGCCAAATATTTTTGCCTTCTATCTATAAACACTGATATTTATTCAAATACATATCCAAGTATTTTTTGTTGTTATTTTTCAGCAGGTTTTGTTTCTTTCCTTTTTGGAGGGTGTAAGAGTTGGTCTAAAGAGAACAATATTGTCTCAACATTGCCAGCTGAGACCTGGAGATGGAATGTGGTCCTCATGGACACCAAGACCCTGGGAAAGAGAACTGCATGGTACAAGGAGTACTATGCCGCTCCCTGCCACCTGGGATTGAATAAGGCCACATAACAGCTGTCCAGAAGATTGATAACAACCGTGGTCATAACAACAAACCAGAAAACAATACAAGAACACGCCTCCTGGTCTGAAGCTACCCGCCTCTGGGGCAAGATAACCTGGCTTGAGAGGGCAGAGACTGGCGGCAGTCCATGGACCAGAGGTGGAGCAAGGTCTGTTGCTTGGCATAAAAAGATTCCTTCTTAGCAACTGAACTTTGGAGATCTTCCCCACCAAGGATCACAATGATCAGAAGGACCGGCAGGATGCTGCCTGGACCTGGAACCATAGGGACACCTTGGACCCATGGTGGTAGCTATATTCCTCTTGCCTTTTCTTTTTATTTCACCTTTTATTCACTTTCTGTCTTTCTACCTATTGCACGCCGCTTTATGGGCAAACAATAAAATTGTGGTTTTCAATTGAAGCATAACCCCTTGGCATTGTCACCTTGATTTTTGTGCTTCGAGATCATAGTTAATGAACCATCACGAGTCCACTGATTAGACCATGACAGAGGGGTATGGATTTACTACCTGTACCTCCAGGTTTCAGTGTCAACATTTTCATCAGACTTGGATAATGCTTTCATAGTGCAGAAGTTTAGTTTTGCAACATCATGGAGGAAAGTGGTCAGTTAAATATAAGCATTGATAAAGGCCCCTTAAACTTCCTAATTGCGAAAACTGCCATAAGGCTGAAGTTGGATAATTTCCCCAAGACAGAACTTAAGGGAAAATTTGAGAAGGAGAAAGGGAGAAGCAGATCAGAGATAAACACATCATTCCTTGATGGCAAATCCCACTAAACCACAACATGGAGCAAACTGGCAACATTATCCACATACTCTTTTATGACTAGGGTCTCTAGGATGATTCTATACTATTAATCTATTTGATGACTTAATAGCGTCTTCAAGATTACTTTTAGAACATTAAAATTTGATACTGTTTTGTACTGCCAAGACACACAGAATAAAGTTCTTAATGGAAATGCCATCCAAGTCTTCTTGTGGACAATGAAGAGGCGATTTAGAACCAGCAGTGTAGGTTCACATCTGAATTACTTTTTTCCAGTAGTCCTTGCTCTCCATCCATTGCCAACTATTATTTTATGAGTCCAGCAAAGTACTTTCCTGTTAAATTTGATTAGCAATACTTCGACAACAGCAGGTTTGGGGTTTTTTTCCCCTATAGCTTCCAAGAACAGATAAATAACTCAGTCTCCTGATCTCTAGCGAGGAAATTTGAGGTGGTCTACTTCAATATTAAAGGAAGATTATCTCTTCTGAATTTGCTAGTTTATAGGTCAGTCAATTTGTAATCCACAATGTGTTTTTTTCAGTAATAGTTAGCTCTACAGCTTCTATTTACTTTATGAAAACACAAAAATAAATGAATCTGAGATACTAAAATTATGAGGAAAAATTTTTTGTTTGCTCTACATTGCCATAAGTTGTCCTACTGCAGTTGTTGCAGCAATATCAACACTAGTCAGCTGCAGCAAGGCTTTTAACCATCACATACCAGATTAACAAGTAATTCTCGTGCCTTGCCCCAACACAGCCACTAATTGCCCACAATGTTTCAAAAGTTCCTCTGCTGTCCGTGCTGTTTCTTCATCCTCTTCAGGCCAGACCACCCTGCTCCTTGCCTCTGCAGCATGTGGATTCTTCTTTCCTGGGCTCCTCTCCCAACCAGCCTCTCCTCATCCAGGCCCTCTCCTGTCTCTCTTCCCTCTGCTTCTTCCAGAGCTCTCCTCATCTGGCATTCTCTTCATCCAGTGCTCCTCCACCATACCCCTTAGAGCTATATAACTACTTAGCAGGAACCAGCCACAGCTGCACATTATCCACGTCAGCCAACCCACCGCCCCTGAAGCCAGCCCACAGCTTTATATTATCAATGTTAATTAACCCAGCTTCATTCCTCTACAATTCCTCTATGTGCAGTAATTTCATTGTTCTTCAGTATCTACTTGTTTACTCCTATGTAACTTAAGGATGAAGATGTCAAAATCTGAACATGTCCCCAGATCTGAATTTTTAACTTCAGAAGTAAGCCAACAATGATATTAATGAAAACATAGCTAAATTGGTCAGATTTGGAAACAACCAATGATTATTATACTGTTGTGTCAGTAAAGCTTCAAGTTTTGAAGGATAAGAGTGCATTGGAACCATATGATCAGTAGATTGATCGCACATCTCAACCCTGTGTCCTCTTGATGAACACCAGTATTGCAGTTTTCCAGCCAGCTTCTGAATTATCATATACTTTCAACTCATTTGACCACACACGGTCCCTGAAGGAGCCAAAAGAAAAACAACAGCAATCAGTCTTGAAATTTGCAATATAAGATGTTGCCATGCCCACTAATACAACAAGTTAATTGAGATCATAGGGAATAATATAATGCTACCCTGTAAAGTATTTCTGCAGTAAGAAAAATCCCTGCTGTTGCATAAGCACTTAGGATTTCTCAAAAAGAGATAAGTGAAGGAGTTCAAATGAATCCTCTGAACATGTATTCATAAGGGTTTATGGAAACTGCATTGCAACTTCCATCAGCTGTCTCTGCCAAGGCGAATAATCAAAACAATGTGGTATGGTCAATTTTTGCATGAGACAGCTGTTTTATGGAGTACTTATTATGCCTGCAGGGAGCTGGGACCACAACTACCAATCAAAAGTAGATGTAATATAACATCCTAACATTGCTTTCCTCTACAGCAAGACTTAACATGCTACAGACCATACTAGCAAGATTGCTAGATTTTCTCTGAACTGTTGCAAAAACATCTGTTGAAATTGAAAGTAAGCAGGAAAAAAAAGTCAGTAGAAATACAAGAATGAAATGCTGTATTATTCTTTCATTTTTAGATAATCTGTCAAACTGTTCTCATCCTGTACCAGTCTAATTCAACCAAAAAAAGATTTTTGGACACAAATTCCTGAATATGTATTTACTTGTCCTCACCAAGCATACACTTCCTCGTTCTCCTTTGACAATCAGTGCATACTACATCTGAGGTATACAGGCGCCACTATACAGAATTGTTCAGCTCTGATTACGACAAGAAGAAAAAGTTCTCACAAATCTCAAAGAAGGGTTCAGGAGGAAAAGATAATTGTTGATAAAGGAACTCAGCATTAACGTTTTCCTCATGAACCAGAAATATATTTGAGATACACAGGATTTTTCTGTCTCACTTCTGCCAAATATAAATTCTTCATAGTTTTAATTTTATTTGCATGTCAGATAGACTACTTAGATAGACTGTTGCTTACTTAGTCTGTTTAGATAGCATGTTAACATATTTAAACCAAAAACCTTGTGAATTTTACAATAATGAAAAATAAACTACTAATATTTTCCCTCAGAAATTTCCTACTTCATGTGGATGATATGCCTAAGACTTGTCTGATTGTATTTGTAGTATTTTAAAATAATATAGGAGAAAAAATGGAATGCAAACCCCCATGCTTCTTGGAATGCAAGAAATAGCAATATTGGCTTACTACCACTTGCGGCATAATTGAGTATTGTAGTTTCAAGATAGCACAGCCTTAACATGGCTTGGCTCTGGTTTGTTAGCTTTAGCTTATTTGAATGTGGTTTTGTTTTTCATGTTATTTTCTCTTTCACACATTAACTTTCAAAGAGGAAATACTTCACTGAGCAATTTGGCAATTTCAGTGTTACTGGATGCAGATTTGATACTTGGCTAGTACCATTTCTATACCTTTTGCAGTTGGTGTGTCATTCTTGTCTTATTGTGCCTTTGCTATCAAGCCTATCTGTCCTTTCTCTCCCAACACCTTTATCATAAGCAAAAAGTGGGACAGCTAGAAAGAGATATCCTAACCAGATGAATCTGTAAAATGTTTGATGTAGGTTTTAATTGGCTTATTATCTGTTACTTTGATTTTTAGAAAGTGTACTACATATTTCAGTCCTTCCATGGAACTGAAACTGAATTCATTGTTTTTTACAAACTGAGAATACCTCCATAGATTTAGGAAAATATCTTCATAGATTTAGGACAAAATAAATCATAAAAGGGATATAAAAAATATTTATACCTCTCCTGTGTTTGACAGACTTGGTGATACATGACACACCTCTGGAGATATTTGTCCAGTTTCTTAAAGTATCTAAAGCTAACATCATAAACCCCTTCTTCACTAAAGAAACACCCTCTGCTTCTCAAAATCAGGGTTGGCTGGACACAGCACAGAAGAGGAGTCATTACTAGCAGCAATCAGAAGGGACAGTTACTATAGTAGAAGATAAAATTTAATACCTTAATAAAATTTAAGACCCTATGATGTCATCCAGAGTGTTACTGGAAATAGCATGTGATGTTTGTAGAATACTGATGAATGTAATTTAAAGAAAGTCATGTCATTATGTTTTAAATAGTGTGGGGAGTCTTGAGTGTAAGGTAAATGTCATTATTTTCAGTGAAGTCCTTCCAAACTGAAAAGCCTGCACAATGTGTGTTCAAATAGCAAACTATTCTTCTTCTTCAATTATGTAACCTGCAAATGGCTGGACATCAAAATTTCCTTTCAGAGAGGTTGTTTCTAATCTTTTAACTTTTGTGCCAAGTTTCAATAGTTTGCACATTTTTAGAACCTAGAATGACAGGGTTTATAATGGAAACACTGACACTCTTGTGGCTATAGATGTGCCAGCTACTGCTGTAATAATCAGTAGATAATTAGTTTTAGCTTTCCACTCAGAGAATTAGGACAGATGAAATTTTTCATTAAAAGATGAGTTTTGCTGTAAGAAAGTTTATTTCAGGACATGTCCACAATAATAAGCTAACTGCAGCTTGTTCTGTGATTTCTCAATATTTTTTTTGTTGGTTATTTTTTTTAATTCAGGAGGACTAGCATGAATGAAAATAGTCAGAATGAAATGCCAGATAGCTAATTGCAGCTCAGTTGTCCATTAAACACAACCCATCAGTGCAGCATGCACAGGTCAATGTGAGGACCTGAAACAAACTGTGATGTGATGAATCAGCTCATGTGCAGAGGAGCCTGCAGATGTTCTCAAGAAGGTCTAAGGTCACCTTGCTACTGAATTTCAGCATGGATTCCCATTTAGGAAAAAAAAAAATTCCAAATCATATTTTATGTCTCACAGCATGAAAATGATTCAGCCTCCTTTATTTTATAGGAACACTGATTTCTAGCAATTTTATTTTTATCAGGAACGAAAACAGCACCACCACCACAAAAACATTCAAAATATAGCAGTGTAGTTAAGTAGTTGTTATTATGGTGAATTATACCAGAAGAGTGCATTTAGCAAAATACCTTCTATTGCTATCTTTTACCACAACAGTCATTAATCAATCAATGCTCAGAATATTTAATTCTGGGTGTTAATTTGAACCACCCGATAATATCCATCTAAACTGCGCCAGATGGTGATTTCTTCCATCATGAGAGCAGTTCAATATTTTATCTAGGAAAACTTTCTATTTAATAAAATTTTCAGAGAGCAGACATGAAATCATTAGATAATTCTTTCTTCTTCTTCTTCTTCTTCTTCTTCTTCTTCTTCTTCTTCTTCTTGTTATTGTTATTATAATATTTCCCAGTGCTGTTTTGTAATTTGACCCTTTGGATGGGTTGTTGTTGGTTTTTTTTTAATTTGACCCTTTGAAAGCCTCCAGGAGTGCTGGGGTCAGGAAAAAAAATGAAGAAATAGGCAAATGTTATATATTTGCATCTGCTGTTCTGCTTTCTTATGTACTGATGCTAGCTGTCATGCAGAAGCCCAGAGCAACTTTAAAAAATAGTTAGAGTAGATACAGATAAAATAATGTTGCATTTTCAGTAGTTTAGGAATGCAATAACAAACATAGCCCTATTAGCAATTTTATAATTTATATTGAATACCTATCTGTGAATTTAAAATCATATACATTTTAAATCACTTAGATTTAAATTTTAAAAGTCTCAAAATGCTTAAAAAGAGCAGCTGCTCCCATTATCATCTAGTTTTATTTCTCTTCCTACCTCCAAACAAAATAAAAATGGATTGTCCATTTCCTCCTCAAATCTCACCCATTGTTTCTTCAATTAATGCTTCTTAAAATAAGATATGGTCACAGTGACTGGAAAGCCATTTCAATGAGTTCAGGAATCAGGTTAAATCAAATTGAGATTGCTAGATGAAGGGCTCAAGAAATAGTGGTGACAGAACTGGAAAACTGACTAATTTGTCAATGCACAGCTGAGACTGAAAGTTACTGCACCATTTATTTCACCAATTATTCATATCTTCAGTCACACTGCATTCAGTCTTGGTTTCCATTTCGGGCATGCAATGTGTCCTCCTGCGAGGTGTCAAGTATGTTTTTAAAAGTTTTAAAAGACTATAATTCTATCATTAACTTTTCAGTTATACAGTCACTCATGACTTATTCTCTTCTTTTTCTGCCCCTTTTCCTCCTCACTTGCTTTGCTCTATTAAACCTCCAGCCTATGAAGTTACATATATATATGAGAAAACTTCTCTTATCAAGACACTCAAATTGGAAGAGAAAGAATTTTCAGAATTCCTCAAATCACAGATATTATAACCATGATTAAAAAGAAAAAAAAAAAAGTCTGGCTTTTAAAAATATAATAGAAATTTCATTACTTTTTGTTTCCCTCTTACACTAATTTGTTGAAAATCTAATTAATTTTTTTTTTTAATCCATGTGGGTTTGAATTTTAACTGCATCATATGAAGTCTGCATAAAATACTCTACTTTCACAAAACACAGTAAGTTTAGGATTATATACACTCCCTAGTATAAAGAATAATACATATATGCAATAGGAAATTTTCAAAGAGAGCAAAGAACTTTCTTCCTGAGAGAGAGAATTTATTTTTTTTTAGATAGTACTCTTCCTATGATATGGGAGCAGCACAAGCCACCTTTCATTGGTACCAAAGGAATAGGACCAATATATGTGTTTCAGTTGAGTGAACAAGCTGCCACAGGAGTGCTATTAGGTTTTTCTAGGTATGTATTTCATTCTGTTTAATTTAACTTGAAGGTTAATTTGTAAACTGGTTTTGCTCAGACATAGAAAAAAAAAAACCTGTCTGCAAAAGAGCATGAGATGTTTCCCTTTTCTGTTGCTGATGTTGCCTTGAGAAGAGTGAGTAATTTTATATTATGTTCAAGTTATCTTCATGAGATACTAGTGTTTTTTTCATTAACTTGTCATCTCATCAAGGCAATTACCTACCCCAGACAAGCAGAAAAAGACTGTATTGCTGCCTTTTGTTTGTTCGCTTGTTATAGCTGATAAAGTAGATCATGTGGTCCCCACAAAACCTACTGCCCGTGAGATCCTTTCTCACTCTAAAAGATCACAGGGAGCATTAATGTTGGCTTGTCCAGTTTGTCAGAGAAGGAATGATAATTGCTCGTACTCTGTGTGCTCTGTGCTTTTCCTGATGCATCACTGAAGTTTCCTGATATTTTGACACAGGTAGTCAAATTATACCGATGTTCTCTTCACATACATGTAAGTGATTCCTGAGGCTATGGACTAAAAGCAGAATGCAACTTGATTGTCATAAAATGCTAAGTGTATAGACCTGCTGACAAAGAAGGTCTGATTTTGCTATGGAAATAAGAAATAGCATGTCTTAAATGTTCTAAAGCACCTGAAAAAAATTTTTTTGCCATTTCCTTTTTAAAGTCTTATCAGACTCCAGAGAGATTTATGATGTCTAATATCTAAGAAAAGGAGCACAGTCTATAAAGTAAGTTATTGTACCTTATAAAATTAGGATGACCTACATCTCTGTGCACCTTTTCTTAACTCTGCAGTAGCCTAAAGATCATGCTTATAGTATTAAAACATCATTAAACTAATTGAATTTTCAATTAAACCATTTGTATATATTAAGCAATTTTTTGGCAAGCAAAATACTATACTTGTTGAAAGATTATATTTTGTCAAATCTTTTCACATTTGCCATCTTGTTAACTGCAGATGTGTAACACCTATGAGGATTTACTGTAGTTTTGTGACTTCTGTTGAAGGTGATACGTGCCAATTTATTCATTTGTATTAAGTTTAACTTCCAAATACGGTGCAATGACACATGTTCTGTGTATTAGGTAGATTAGCAGATAATGGTTTCTAAAACAGATGTATAAAATTTCTGTCTTGAGGGCATTTGATTTTCAGTTTAACTCAAAGATGTATGCATAGGTACTTTCTCCCTGATGCGAACAGTAGCATTTCAACTGATACTGGGGTGAAAAGAATCAGAAATCTAATGAAACAAACTATCATGCTGTCACACAACATTTCAGCTTTCTCAGTGATAAAACAGCATATTAAAGCTGAAAGTGGAGGTGAAAATAATGCAGGAAATTAGTCTAAGTTTACTGCATTTGACCATTGTTGCTAACTCAGCTCTTTTACAAATAAATTAAAACCAAAGGAAGTGTTGCTTCAAACAATCTCAATGGATAAATTAATTCACAAAGGTTAATAAAGACTGCTTGTAATGGAAAGGGATACTGTGCCATTGGTATTCAGCAATGGCTAAAAATGTAACAGATGTGAACCAATAACATACAGAGTATGTTGTTGCATTTTCATAATGCAGTTTAATTTTGCAGTCCTTCAACTATAAAAGTAAGTGATTCAAATTTAATAGAAAAAACTGGAGTCAATGAAATATCTTACATTTACAGCCAGGGGAACAATTCATAATGTAGCAAATGTGAGTACAATAATAAATTATGAGAGCAAGACTGACAGGAAAGAAATGATTTCATAATGTTAAGATTGTACAAAAAATAGAACTGAATTAAAGTCATTAGTGGAATAGCATCAGCCTTTACTTGAAATCACATTTACAAAATTATTTATATGCTGAATTAATATTACAAATGGTTTTTTTTTTCCTTCTCCTTCTCATATATATATGTGTATCTGGTTTATGTGGCAAGGTTTTTGTAGCAGGAGTGCTGGAGGAGTGGCTTCTGTGAGGAAAGACCAGGAGTTGCCCCTGTGTCAGACAGACATTTTCAGTTTATTCCTTTCAGATGAGACCTGTTGCTGTGCAAAGCTGAGCCCCTCAGTGATGCTGTTGGAAACTCTGTGATAACATATTTAAGAAAGGTTAAAAACCACTGTGCAGCAGCTGTGAGAGAGAGAGAATTAAGAAAAATGTGAAAGAAACAGTCCTGCAGATGCCAAGGTCAGTGAACAAGGAGGGGATGAGGTGCTCTAGCCTCATGATGAAGCCCATGAAGCTCATGAAACTGCAGCCCATGATGAAGACCATGGTGAGGCAGGCTGTGCCCCTGCCACCAATGGAGGTCCATGGTGGAGCAAATCCCCACCTGCAGCCTGTGGGGGACTCCATGCCAGAGCAGGTGGATGTGCCCTGAAGGAAGCTGCAGCCCATGGACAGCCCACACCGGAGCAGGCTCCTGACAGGAGCTCTGGTCCATGGAGAGGATCCCAGGCTGGAGCAGGTTCGTTGGCAGGACTTGCAACCCCATGAGGGAGAACACTGGAGCTGTCTGTTTCTGATGAAACATCCTGTGGAAAGGATGCGTGCTGGAGCAGTTGTTGAGGAACTACAGCCTGTGGGAAGGACCCACACTGGAGCAATTGATGAAAGACTGTCTCTTGTGGGAGGGACCCCATGCTGGACCAGGAGAAGAGCATAAGAAGGAAGGAAGGATGGAGACTAAACTGAATATTTGTATGTCAGTAATGAACCAACCACAGCCCCCACTCCCACCTCCTTCCCCTGCTCAAGGGGAGGAGGACTCAGAAGAGTCAGGAGTGAATTTAAGCCTGGGAAGAAGGGACAATGGGAGGAAGGTGTTTTAGTTTTGTCTGTGTTTCACACTATCCTACTCTATTTTTCATTGGCAATAAATTACATCAGTTTTCCCCAAGTCAAGTCTGTTTTGCTTGCAAAGGTAATTCGTGAGCAATCTTCTTGTGTATGTCTCAGCCCAATGAGCTTTTCTATCTTATTTTCTCCCTCGGTTCTGTTGAGAAGAGGGAGTGAGAGTGCAGCTGGCTGGGGGTTTGGCATCAAGGAAAGGTTAACCCACCACGTGTAGCTGTTGGTTTATTCTCTGTACCCCTAACAGCTCATCAATAAACATGTTTAGACAAGGTACAAAGCCCATTGATAATGGAGAAAATGAAACGAAACAGTTCTTTGACCCTGATTATGCCAGTTGTGGACTGAACAGTGTTTTCAGCATCCACTGACATTCCTGAAGGATAAGGGCACTTTATGTATCATACTGCCAGGGAGCCCCTTTAGACTTATATGGCTTTTGCATGAATCTCTGAATCAGCCCCAGTCTTCTGTTGCTAAAGGTTGCTTTGCAGAATTTACACAGATGAACAGCAGCACACCTTTATGCAAATGCTCAGAGGTCCACTTTGTCAAGCACAAAAATATTAAAGTCCTTCTGTTCTAGCCTTCAAAACTTTCAGAAAACTACTACCACAAAATGCTATGGATCTCACTCAAAACCAGCCACTCAACTTTTTGGCTTACTGTAGCCCTAGGTGGTTACCTTCTGAGTTTAAAGATCAATCCTATATTCAAGTTTAAACCAAAAATTCAACACTGACCCCTTGATTCTCTGTGTACCAATGGTGACATATCAACTCTTCGGCTAGTGCAGTTAGTGGGATCATGCATATTTGCTCTGGCACAATTAATTTCATTCCAAATTCCATTTGGAGTTTGAAACATTTTACAATTAGTAAGTCCTGAGATTCTTAAACTTCTGTACAGTTCCTGGAAGCCACAGCCTGCATCAGGCATGGGTAAAACAAGTAAGTGCACTGGACAGAAAATCAGTGGCAGTAGTAGAATGATATTCCTAAGTACAACAAATAGATTTCTGTATACATGTACCTGGCTAAATAAAAAATAATAATAATAAAAAAAAGAAACAAAGTGGGGCAAGCTTGGGCACTGGATGCAAGCTCATCCAAATTGTTTACTTTTTGCTCCAAGGCTCTTGTTTATACCACCCCAACTTGTGTTTTCGTAACAAAACTCAGACATGACTCTTGGCACGACTATATCTCCCTACAAGAATGTCTTCCAAAAGTCAGTACTAGTGATGTAGCACCACACTGGGCTGCTCCAACAGTTTTTCTAGCACAATTCAAGCAGTCTTTGTGACTGTTCACATCTTGAATGATGCCACGTCTTCAAATTAGTGCCATAAAGCACTAGTCTGGCACATTTTTGCAGTCACTTTGAAGTGAGAAAAAACACACAAAAATTACTGTTTGTGTCTTAGGTTCACAGAGAAAAACAACGTTGTGTGGTATAACCAGCTCACACCAGCCATAAACAGCAAGAGTCAGTATGTGTTAGCTGGACTTTTGTATTTACTTGTTAGGCCAACTAGAAACAGCCTTGGCTCATTTCACACGTCCTTAAAACATCTGAAAGCATGTGAGTGCATTAGTGGCTGGCAGATCTGCTCCATCACACATATTGTTTGGAACTTATTCTGGGCATGAATTAAAGAACCCAGGGCCTCACAGGCTCTACTGATCTATTCCCCCAAGCCCTGCTCTCCCAGAAGCTGTAGAAATGAAAACCAGTGCAGAGGGAGAGAGAGAACGGGGAAGGACATTCCTCTCATCTTCTGTCTTCCTGGTTGGCAGCATTATGCTTGTTTGGGCATTTCTGAATTTGTGCACTTGGCAGTGGCAGAGACAACCTGACTGGTGCTGTGTGGATAGCTAATGTGATCAAAGGCACCTAGTACTCCAGCTAAGGACCTTGCCTGGTCTCAATTCTTTAGGAAAAGCCACACTCAGGGAGCTGTCCTGAAGCTACTGCAGAGCTAAACTTTGCTGGTCCATGAATTGAGGACAATGAAAAGAAATTTTAGCTACTTTGCAAAGACTCATTTAATCGACTCTACTAAGACTAAAAGGCAGCAAAAAATACTTGCAACTGCAAGAGCTAGTTTTATACCCAAGTATCTCATGCTATCTGAAATATCAGCTCTGCATGGCTCAACTACTAATAAAAGCATGGTAAAACACTCGTTTCATCTGTCAGATGTATGGATAACAAGAAATTTTCCTTATGAAGGGCAGACCGGTATGACACCACTAATACGCAGAGGAACTGATGGAGTGCTCTGATGGGCTGCTTTTTTTCACTACAGATATTGTTGCAGGGATGCAATGTCTCAGTCCCTAGAGTTTAGTGCTCTTGCTTTATCCATGCCGTAGCTTTTACTCAGAACATGGAGTGCTGGTCTCTGTGGCAAAGGACAGAAATTATCTAGTCCCAATTATTCTGCTATGGTGAAAGCATGATTGAACATGATGCTACAAATATCTTTATAGAACAAAAATCTGTGGGAACTCTTGTCTGATTTCCTTTTCTCTTCTAGAAACAATTTAAATCAAAGAATTAAAAAATGAAATAACAGTTTTCTTGGGCCTTAACTTATTTAAACCTGAAAATCTGTAGGCACTATATATATATGTGTGTGTGTGTGTATATATATATATATATATATAAAATATTGAACAAGCCATTATATTTTAATGTTCTCCAGCCTTCCACTCCCTGAGTTTGCAGGATCAGAGACCATCTTTCTTTTAATCAATCTCTATCCTCCGGAGAGATTTTTTAACCTCTCATGACATCTCTGGATTAAATTGTTATTAACTTCCTTCTGTACCCACATGAAAAGTCATTGCCTTATAATATGATATTTTATCAATCTGCTGGAATTTCTGTATTTCAAATAAGTACAAAGGTATAGATTTGCATTGTCATGCCATTGACATTTTGGAAAATATTTTTGTTTTCTGTTAAGTATCATATCACCATTTTTTCTTTCAGCTGTAAAGATATTAACCTCTATATTTCTAATATATTTATATTTGGTAGATGTATTTAAATACCTTTATAAAATTGGAAATTTAATACATTGCGTCAGATTTTCTCAATATCATTCAATATTTAGATTTATCAGAAGAAACCACTGATAAAAATGTGTATTCATTATTTCACTGCCTTTCTCATTATTCTAAACACATATTCTTGCTGCTCTGTTGCTTTCTGATTTGAACCTTTCTGATCTGTGCAAAGTCAGCAGCCAAGGTGCGTACAGCTTACCCACTGCAGCATTTACCTAAACGAACACATATTGTAGGCGTTCTTTACTAAATTAGATACCAGACACTCTGTAAGAGAGAGAAATCCTAAATGGTGATCTGGAGAAAAGAGTATAGATTCTTTACTGTGGAATAGCTATTCACTGTTATCTGGATGATATTCACTGATATCTGGACTGATGGCTGCTAATGGACTGATGGCTTCAAAGAGACTGAAAAAATTCCAAGATCCAGCCATGCAACTTTATCAGAGGACCTTAAATAAGCCTGTGACTGAGATGCTTTATCAATTTCAAGATCCACCATCTTATTCAACTATAAGTAGCACCAAATACCTTTGGGAGGAAAATTTCTGCACTGCTTTCCATTTCAGAATATCTTTTTGTGTTCTTTCCATTGACTTTCCGCCTCTCACAACGGTATATATTTATCACTTCTCCCCTACTTTAGGTTTTTTGGGTCTTGATTTAAAAATAAAATCCTACTCCATGGATATTGATATTGCTAGATTATTATCACCTGGGTTTACAGGTGATTCCCAGACATATTCATTAGTCCTACAGGCACTGTTGAACTGAAGTACCTCATTCCTATCAACAAATATGTGATAAAAATGAGAAGTTATCTCTGGTTTTTACCTTCTCTGCAGTGTCATAAGACATTACGCAATACATATATTTTAGTAGCATATAAAACTGTAATCTATCAGTTTTGAATACCTCTGATTCTTCAGTACTTTCTTGTACTCACTTATGGTGAGTATAGATACATAGCCTATATTCTCTACCTGACCACCTGGGCTAAAAATTGCTTTTCAACAGAAATGCAGTGAACATCCCATGTTTCAAACTCACATACATGCATGTGTTTATGTGTACTGTAAAGGTCATAGTAATGAGATACGAAGATCTTGCATGAGTCTAGTTTTCTTTCTACCAGAAGGACACATTCTGTGGCACTACACCTCATTTTTTGTAGATAGCTTTTGTAGCCCTAAGGCCCTGATCTCTTTAAGTATCATATGCATTTCATAATTGCCCTCCCCTTCCAAAAAGGCAAAACAATGAAAAAAAATCTGTCAGATGCAGTACTGTATCAACAAACAATATATCTTTCTTAGATACTAGCTAAATATAAAATTAAGAAATTCTGACAAGCACTTCAGAAAGGAAAAAACCAAAAAAATGCGAGTTGCATAATCATCCATTTCTGCCATATTAGACCTGTACCTTTCCCTGGCTAACCAAGTTTCTACCATAAGGTTTTTATATGCTCATATATAACCAAAATGCCCCAGCTAAATCAGATTTTCACATTGCTCCACCCAAATTAAGATGGCAGAATTCATTACAGACAGGAGCCAGCTCAGCTTCTGTTTTATACCTTTCCACCTTGGTGATGTCTTGTTCATCTCTAATACTAACTTACTGATTATTTGTGCTGGTCCAGCAGACCAACCTATCACAGAATTTTTATTTCTGTGTTTTAATGAAGGATTTAATAATAATGAACTGGCATAAAATATCCTGGAATTAGAGCTTATTTTGCCAGGCTATGGGTCTATGAGTATGTTTTAATGTATTGGGTTTTAACAGATGTGAATAGGAAAGCTAGCTTTCTAAAATAGTTGTTTACGTTAAATCCATAGCACCTGTTTTTGGTATATTCATCATAATAACTTTATTTTGGTCAGGATTTTAGTAAATGGACAGTGCCTCCAACAAAATTTATTGTTTGTTAATATTCTGATTCACAAAATGTGCATTCAGAGCGCAGGTCAAAGATCTTGGTCAGTTCTTAGCGTTCTTATCAAGACAATAACTCCTATTGAGCCACAACCTTACATAGCTCAAATAGTTATTTAAATTTATAGGTATTTTCCTGTCTAGTATATTTCAGTCCCTTTTGTGTTCCAACTGCAAATGACAATATTTGGAAACCCTTCAGAAACCTCCTTTCTGCTTTGTCCCCCTATGCACTAAAAGTTGCTAGAGGCTTACTTTACTTAGTTGCTGCCTTGGTTATTTCTGATATCGAGCATTAGGGAATGTTTGTAAAAAATTAGTTTTAATGTCTCTGATGGAAAAATGTTACACTTTGCCTCATCATGTAAATCACTTTTCACCGATTTCAGAAGGTACATTTGCCATTTGATTGATGCATCAAACATCCTGTCCACTTAGACATGCATACAGCTAGCCAGGGTGCTTGTTGCTTTTCATAATAAAGGTAAAAACCTTCCTGCAGTTTAGCTAGCCCATCTCCTCTATGTCATCATTATGGTTTAGTAACACTGACATGATTAACTTTGCTTCACAGCCTAGATTATTTTCCTCCTCTTGGCTGTCATTAGTAAGGGCAAGTTTCCAGCCTATGTGGTACATCTACAATTTGCAAAGTAATGAAAACAGCATTGTTTCCAAACTATATTCCTATAGTCACACCATCGACTTCTGTGGAAAAATAATGTAACTGCTATTGCACTTAGTTTATAGCTGGATTTAATTTTCTTTATTTATTTCTCTCTTTCTCTCTCTCTCTCTTTTTTTTTTTTAATTTCAATTACTTACATAGATGACATTTCAAAACTGTAGTTCTGTTCTTGCTACTGTGTATACCAACATAGTCCAACAAAAAGCCACAATATTTTGGAATTAAAGTATGGAAATCCTTTTTTAAAAGAGCAACAAGTTGTATTTATTTTTCCAGATGTAATGTATTGATAAATTCTGAGATTGCAACTCAGTTCAGTTAAAATGCCAACTAATATAAAGTATTGGATCAGCTTAATCATTTTAGTTTTCTTCTACCATACAATTTTTTATTTATCCTGAGAGATTTATTTTTATGTTTTACAAGAAAAAAAAAGTTCAAGCTGTGACTTCCATATATGAATTAATCATATTTTTGTGTGTACTCATAGCATGTTATATTGATAATGGCGACTGTCCCTGACAATGAAACAAATATGAAATGAACAAAAGCTGGAGGTAAATGTAAGGGCCTGTTTTGACGCAGTTGTGTCTGTGAACACTACACAGCTTTGAACCCAGGTACAGCTAATGGTATGTTTCCATCAACACTCTGGAAAGTTGTTTCTAAGATACAAAGTGATATTTGGAGACTCATTCTGACTTCATTCAGCGCATGTTCGTAACAGTGTTATGTCTTATCTGAAGCACTCTCCAGATGAAATTCAGTTATAGAAAATGAGAAATTACTGAAAATTCATTTTCAGAAAAGATCAAATAAAAGGAAGTGCAAATATCTAAAGGTCTATTGATCTATTTGCTTAGCCTTTGTGTTTTCTTATGTAGCATTAATGCTAGCAATAAAACTTATGAATTCAAGGGAGCTTCAGTGGAGTTGTGGCAACACTATTCCTGTGACTATTGAAAATACCCCAAATATAAACTTAGTTTCTTTTTAGGATTTATTGAAAAGTGATTGAAATGGAGAAACCTTTATTTGCCATTGCTCCTGCTGCTATTCTGACATTTCTTTCTGTTGTTGACAACATATGTGGGATCCAAAATTGTATAAGTATTTGATCTGGAGCATATCTACCGAGCATAGTTGAGCTGCTCGGTCTAGCAATCATATGAAGTCCTGTGTGTATATGAGCACATGTAAAACAATGCCAAACCTGTGGAAAACAGAGGACGTTGTGGGTGGATGAGCAATGCAGGAGAGCAGCAAGCGACCAAAAAAGCAGTAAGAACCCTGAGGGAAAAAGATACAGGCAGCGCAGGAGAGGTTACAGAGAGAAACTGGACTATCAGTTACATGGATGGAAAATAACGTACAAAGAGGGAGAGAGCAATTCATAACCAAAAGGACCATTTGGAGAATAAAAGGCATTGATAAACCTCTCTTTTTTTTTTTTTAATAATTTTCTCTGCAAAATAGTCCACAGTACAGAGGAGAGTACTTCTGAGATACATGGCCTCAAGAGATAAGTATTAAATGGACACTTGGGAGTCATGAATGGGAGCAATATATGGGACTCCCTGACACATGACAGGCTGACTGGGAATAAATTTCTTTGAGCATAGTTTTAAAATGTTCTCTAGGTTTGCCAGGCTCATAAATAGAGTTGTTTACTGAAATTCAATGGCATGTTAAAGTCAGACTGAAAACCAGTCTGTTTCAGCACAGGGGAGGCCAGAGCGGGCTGGTGTCACACATCACTGCCTCTCAAGGTGATCAGGAGAACTGTAAGGAAAGTGTATAGGAAGCCGCAAGACCACACAGTCCCACCTGAGGGAGGCAGCATCTCCCTAACTCCTCACAGTAAAGGCTGTGATAGCTCCGTGGTTACCTGTGCCCCACGGCTTGGGTCTGTCAATGAAAAGTTGTCAAAAAAGTACACCTGAGGATTACTTAAAAGTTAAGGTTTTTATGGAACTTGACCCACTCAGCTACCAAAGGGATGGCAGAGAATCAAAATTGTATTGCACACAAGCCCAGAGAAAAGCACTTTTAATTTTTAAAATAACAAAATGTGCCAAATTCTGCCAGCTTTACATTTATAAATTCAAACATCTTGCATTACATGCGTGGCTCTCAAATTACATCAGTGTTCCTGTTCTGTATAGGGCTCTCACTTTTTGTATGTATTTGTTCCATGGCATGTTTACATATACACATACACACACTCGTGTAGAACCACTATCTGCCACAAACTAAAATTTTCATACTTGCATTTCAATCCCTCTCCCTTCGGCAATCTGTCAAAAAGCTGACCCTGGCTCTGACCAGATTAAATTTAGTGGTAAAAATCTCACCCCCATTTACAGTGCATAGATAGCTCTGTGAAGCCTCGGTAAGAAATCCCATCTGTGCCTTTGCATGGTGTACCAACAAGAGCTTCTTTCAGTCCCAGTTACAGCTTCAAGTGCACAGACATTTAGCATGCAAAGGTATGTTTTTCAATCCCTAACATTTCTAAGTCTGCCCGCAGGCTTGATATCTTGCTTTGGCCTTATCTCGCTTTTCCCCAGCTTCATGGGTCCAAAGAACATGCTACTGTCTTCAGGACAGGATACTCAGAAAGAGAAAAAGAAATAAGAAATGGAAAGGGAGAAAAGATGGATGTATGTAGTTCTTTAGTTGCTCCCTGTTTCTCACTCCCTTGAGAACCACACAACCACACTAAGCTGCTGTGTTGAAAAGTACCTTAATCTGAGAGAAGGATTATTGAGTCAGTCTATTTGCATTAAAATCTTCTTTTCATTTCCATATCTCATATTCTTAATTCCAACTAGATTTTAAAAGCATAATGTGTCGTAATTAATCACTAGAAGATTTTGTGTATGGAGGAAGATTTTGCTTTTGAAAGCTATTTCTAAGCACGTGAAGGAGAAATTGATGTCTGGGAATAGCAAACAGGCTGACCAAGGGTGAATCTTGCCAGACAAACTTGGTCACCTTTTATGATGAAATGACTGTGGACAACAGAAAAACAGTGGATTTGTTTATCTTGGCTATAGCAGGACTTTTTTCATGGTCTGCCACAGTATCCAAGTATCCAGGTTAGGACATTAAGATCTTAGATAAGGGGACTGCTTAGATGGGTGAAAATCTAGCTCGGTTGTCAGATTCAAAGGGTAGTGGTTAACGGTTTTTACTTTGCCGGTTAGCAGAGCTCCTCAGGGGTCAATTCTGTGATCATTCAATGTCTTTTATTTTGTTCAATATCTTTAACCTAGAAGATGAGGTGGGGTGCACCCTCTTCAAATATGCAGACATCCCCAGAGTAGGGACTACAGAAAAGCCCTTCAGAAGGACTTAAACAGGCTGAGGGAATGGGCTTATATGAACCTCATGAAATTCAACAAAGACAAATGCAAAGTCCTGTACCTGGGATAAAATAATCCTCTTCAGAAAACTACAGCCAGTATGAGGGACATAATTATTCCCTTCTGAGAAGCATTGACTAGGCCATATGAAATACTGCATTCACTTTTGGAAGCTCCAGGGCAATGAGGGCTTTGATAAATGGAAGCAAATGAATCTGGTCCAGAGCTGTAGCACTTATCCTGTGAGGAGAGGCTGAGAACCTAAAACTTATTAAGCCTGAGGAAAAGATGGCTTTGAGCGGCCCTAACAGCAGTCCTCCCATACTTACAGGGATGTCATCAAGAAGATGGGACACGGCTTTTACTGTGCAACGGGGAACATTCCAATTGGGTAGAAGGAAAATTTATCATCCTGAATATAATTAAATATTTGAGCAGGTTGACCAGAGAGTTTATTGAATTAAGTTTGCCAGAAGTTTTCAAGATCTGTGTGGTCAAAGCCCTGAACAGCTTACTTATTGAGTATTGACCCTGCTTGGAGTAAAAGGCTGCACTAGGGACACCCCGAAGCACCTTCTGACCAGAATAATTCTACAATTCTACGGTGCACAAGTCATTTTTGAGACCTCAGCACTGTTCTAAAGCAGTAGGAAGTCTGTTATCTTCATTTTGTGTATATTGTAGGGTTGATGTGTGTGAAATTAGTGATGCTGTTCCCTGAGGATGTCTATCGGCCTCTTTTTCTCCAATTTAGTTCTAACAGAATCATAGAATCTTTTAAGTTGGAAAAGATTACAGCCTATACCCCCATAAGTTGTGCTTAAATGATAAAATTCTTATTTTACTGCAGGACTGTTCCATGTATTTTTTCTTCTGCTTGTAGCCATAATGGCATTATTTTCATGAACTGATGGTAGATCCTTCAATCCCAAATCAAATCAAAGTTTTGTCTTACTGTCTTACCTATGTTTCTGTCTACAAGTCCCCAGTGATTCCAACATCAGATTTCTAACACTGAAACTACTCATTTTTAGCTCTGTTGAACAATATGCTGACAACTAACAGTTCTTATTTCAGTGACTCTGTTTCTTAGTATCAGTGTTAAAAAATAATCAGAGCTTTAGTCCACAGACTTGTTAGCAAATTCTCTTGCTGACTGTGGTTTCTAATTGCCTGCCAGACCATGTAATGCGAAGTTATGAATGCTATCAGTGATGTGTTTAAACTCCTACTTATCTGAAAATTACATAAATTGACGTTTTTTGAAGTATGATTTGTGTTAAAAAGTTTGGTATGTTGGCATGTTGCCTTTTTACAAGATTTTGACAGGATAGGTTTGGTATATGTTAACTTCTCTTTCTCTAAAGTATTTTCAAGTGAGACTGCCTCAGGGAAGTGAGAAGAATAGTGTAGAAGAAGTACAAAGCTTTTTTTTATCCCCCAGCCCGACCTCATATAATCTGAATCTGTATCATGTTTGGTTCAAGGAGATAAAATTTTCTGCACTATCTATATAGGTACTTTTATTTGATCTACTCTGTAGTTTCAACAGGCCTTAATAGCTTCTTCGATGTATGTATTAATTTCAGATCAGTATAAGAAACCTTTGGCCCTTCTCTCTTAGATTTTTAATTCTGCAAGTGACCTACTTGTGTTGCTTTCTTAGTTATTATTTTTATTTCCCATAATTTCTTAAGAACCACATTCTCATGTTTTAGAGCAAGACCTGGTATTGAGAGAATCTGTAAACTGATGGGACGGACATACTCAAAAGTACAGACTTGACCATCCAGTGGTAACAATCTTGTTTCCTGACAGTAATGGTTCTCATGCTCCCTTACAGCAGAATGAGTATCTGTCCATGTGTGCTAAGAAATGGACTTCTATTTAAACTAGCAACTAGTTAGTTGTTTGAAACATTTTAACACTGCTGAGGTACAACATACATGGGAAAGACCTTCACAACTTTAAGAAGAATGTCAGGTAAAGAGCAAAATCAAGGGCATATTTGTAGCTCAGTTCTGTTTAAGGGAACTATAACAAGATATCAATCCTAATCTACCATTTATGAGATATCTTAGAGGTTGCTCCTTTAACTCCAGTTCACTGCTAAGTTTCTTGCCTTTCTTCTTTTTTTTTTTTTTTTTGTCCCCTTAATTGCTTTCCTATTCTGATTAAAATGCTTGGAAAGTATGTATTTATTGATGGGGCAGCTCTTGACTCGTGATGTCAGAGGGACAGTCTGGCTCCAAGCACATTTGAAGAGCCATCTAATGGCAGCATTAATGGTCCTAGCCCTTGACCGTAACCTCACCCAAAGCTTCACTTCACCACCCTTGTCCCATAAAAAAAATTATACTACTTCCTTCACATACCTCTTTTCCAGGTTTTGGTTATTATTTTTCTTTTGCATTATATGGGTTGTTCAGAAGGAGAAAAATGAAATCTAAAAAGGCAAGGTCCTGATACTGCTGAATGGTTTTACATAGGTTCCAGTACAGTCTGTGGGTGTTTTGTGATTGATGACACTGGGAGAAGAACTGGGCTCTACATGCTCATTGTAATTCAGCAGCTCAGTTGAAGAGTACACAGTGTCACTAATAAGCTCCCATCAGAGAACAGTAATGGGAAACTGGTTTCCTGGCACCAGCTGTGTACCTCACTGTGCCCTGCTACTGTTGAAAAATGAAAATGACATATGAATTTTACTGATCAGAACATATTATGGCAACATGCAGAAAGGAGCAAGTATCATTTTCCACAACAGAAAGGAAGATACACTGTAAAGGCTAAATGTTCCAAAGGACAGGTATCCTGGGTATACTCTGGGTAAAGGATAGGTGTCCTGGGGACACTTTGTATTAGAGAGAGCTGAACGCCTGACAGCAAAGCAGGAACAGTCAGATGAACAAAACTGCCTGAAACGTTAAAGAAAAAAGCTAATTACATGTTTAACTGAATCAATGATAAACATGGGATTGCTAAGATTTCTTTATTGTTGTTTAGGTTTTGTTTTGTTCTTTTGTTGTTGTTTTGGTTCTATTTTTTTAACTGATTAATAGGCAGAGTCTTGTTCCTGAAAGAACAATCTTATTATTCATCTCAATCTACACCTTTCACACAAGATGAAATCTCAGAGGCAGGCATAGCTGTAAGCACTCTTTTCAGTGCCTCTGTAGGCTGCCTTTTGAAGGTTACGTGAGAACCAAAATGTTACCTTTTGTTTTCTTTTTCATTTTTACTGTGTACCATGAGATTCCAGGTCTTCCCTTTTGAAGCTTATGCTGTCTATTGCTTCTGTGTTGCCTCTATCTCCTTCTAGTCCTCCTTGCTTTTTCTACTTCTCTTTTAGATTTCCTCTTCTCTTCGAGCTTTATCTGTGCAATTCCTTGGAGCTTCATGCTGAAGAGACATGACTTGACTGCAAGCTTTCAAAAGTCACAAATGAAATGAGCTTAGGAGCTCTGTGTCTCTTGATGCAATTACAAAAAACTTTCCTAAATGCTGTAGTTTTGCCAGTCAGTTAGTGAAGCCTGTGAGAAAAGCATGGAGTAATAAAATTACATGCTGAAAGGAATACCAGAAAGTAGAAACAGTCCTGATTTAATGGAGAGGAGCATTATTGATCCCTGCCCTCCACAGCAGAGCTTAAAAGCAAATAAAATCCATTACTTTCTATGGCAGACATTTTAAAAGCCACTGTCTGTGTAATGTTTCAAAACATACTGCACCAGAATTGCATTGTCTCTTTATTCTTGGATATTTCTGTCATACCATGAGCAAAGTTTTGCTGTTACACCATTACAAGAACTAATTTCATGATGACTACAATCACTATCTCCATAGATCCAATTGCACCTGGGTTACCAGCTTGTCAAATTTTCTCAGCTAAATGGGACCCAGCACTTCAAAACAGAATCTCCAGGGAAATCCTAGATCTTGCAGAAAATAATTTTGAACATTTGAAAATCCATGACTTAGATTCAGCACCACTTTCAACCACTGTGTGTAGCTAGGGAGAACCATGATCTTTGAAGTGTGTCTTTTTCAACTAAATAAGAACACCTGAGCTCCTTCAAAAGTTATGGTTTACTTGGGGTCATCTTATCATCGGTTCTGGCTTTCTATCTTTCTTACTCTTATCCCTTGCATTGTCAGGAACATTAGAAGTACCTTCCCATGAAAGGTCCCTGCTGAATCAAATCTTGGAAAACTGCGGTATTTTGTCTTTACTTGTCTATCACCTTCATTTTCAAAGTGACCTCTGTTTCCTCCTGCAGTAAAAGATGCAGTAGAAACCACTTTGCTTTGGTAGTGGAAGTCAGCCAGCTTTCACCCCCCCCATTCCTCATTTGAAGAGAAAGTACTGCCTTTGGCACAATGCTGTAGGACTCTTTTGGGCAGAAGATTTTGTAAGTGTAGGGTATCATCCTCCAGTTCTCTTTTTCTTTTTCTCCCCTCTTTTCTATCTCTTTTGTTTTGTTTTTTGTTTGTTTGTGGTGTGGTTTTGTTTGTCTGGTTTTTTTTCCTCTGTAGGTCTTGGAGCATTATTTATAATGTACCCTATACTTATTCATTTTTTAGGGGGGGGGGGACGACAGGGCAAAGAATGAGAAAAAAATGCAATCTTTCAGAATAAAAACTGATTATGTACTGCAAACCAGACTGCCTTGCTACTGTAGGTTACTGAACCAAGGAACTGCTTGGATTTACCAGAGAACCCTGGCAGCTTTTACTCCTGCGTTAGTCAGTCAGCATGGTATGAGTGTTCCCAATCATTTGACAGAGAGATGGCTGTGTAGCTGCACAATGTGCTGTCTGCGTTATAACTAAATCTGACTTTGCATACATGTATGCCAGAGATAGTATTGTATGGGAGTATACAAGAAAGCTTATCTGCAGATTTGTTATTTTCAAGTAGAATAGATTTTTTTTTTTTGGGGGGGGGGAGGGCTGGTGGGGGTGGTGATGGCATGGCGTACAAGATTGAATGCAAAGAAGAATGTTATTTAACCTGACAAAAGGAGAAATCAAATTCCTCTCTGACCTCTCACTGGAAGCTTGATCAGTGAGAGGAGCTTGCCATCCTTCCTGAAGGATCAGTATCGGAACAGGCTGTTCAAGGAGGCAACTAATTCTGTAGAGTGCTTGCCTGATTTAGCCCTTCCCCAACTTGCTTACTTCTACCCACATTTGAGGACCGATGAGAGAGCCTTTAACAGAAGAGATTTGTGAATAATTTTGCATGCCATTACCTATCACTCCAGGCTTTCTGCAGGGAATTATCGGACAGGCACTTTTTTCCATGTAATGAATAAAATGGAATAAGCATCACATACTTCCTTCTTCATAGTACATTACAACTTAATTGTAACACTGATATTAGTTTACTTGAAATCCTCTTTGCAAACAGTTGCTCCATTTCCCCTCTCACTGGTATATTTTTATTTTTATTATCTTTTTGTCTTCACTGAAGAACCTGTAGCTATGAAAAATACTGTCTTTTGAATGGGGCATAACATTTTGCGGCGTTTGCTGTTTTCCTTAGTAGTCATCAGAAACCAGAGCTGGTGCTTGTAACTGATAATTCTTTACAGCAAAACAATTAAGCTATAGAAAGCTTATAGACTGCTAGCATTAACTTCCCCTAAGTGCAGCTAGTTCTGTTTTCAAAAATCCTAGCTTCACAACCATTTTAGAAGTGTCAGTTACCCCTATGGCCACTTATGTGAGGTGGAACAAATTGTCTCCTCAGGATGCATCCACTGAGCACCAAGTCATCTGTTTCAGATCTTTGTGAGGAACTTTTCATAACAGTTATTAGGTTTTTTTCCTAACTCTAATTTTCTGATTTTTTTCATCAGTGCCTATTCTGACTTCTGTCTTTAAATGAGGAACTGTCAGAAAGCTGAAGTCTTTCCTTTTGTAAACTACTTTCTTCTCTTCCCTTTTTTAAAATTCTTTTTTAAATAGAAGCTTAATGATAACAACTTGGGGGTGAACTGCAGAAAACATTTAGTCTCCATGTGAGACTTAAGAATACAATTCAGTGGACCATCAACATCTGGTCCCTTCTTAGCATCTCAGAACTGGAAAGAGCTGACTCCAAATGTTTTTAACTTCTAACATTTAAATGTTCACAAGACTTTCTAATTGAATTATATATACTAGTTTTCAGGTTTTTCAGTGACTTTTCCAATATTTTTTCTGCAGAAATTAAGAATGTCTATTCTTCTGTATTTTATGCAAAAAAGAGACCATTTACATAAATGAAGAATAAGAATGTTTAACATTACTGTCAACAAGTAAGTGTATAAATATATGTAAATGTGAACACACACAGACACTCATATATACCTATATATGCATATAATCCAAATGTGCATTCTTTCTCCTAGCTTTCTGCTTGGCATCCTAATTTATAAACCAATAAATCCACTGTAGGTAACATATTTCCATTCTTTTAGTTAGAGTCTCACTCTCCCTACCACTAGTATGCAAATATGCATTTATAAAATTTATCCTTTGTGTTTTGAAATAAGAGAGACATTAATTGGCAGATACATTTCAAAGTAGTTCTTTCATAGATCTGGAATAAAATAGGAACAAGATCTTAATACAAATAAAGAAAAAAAAAAGTTCCCCAGTGATAACACAAATTTTGCCCATTTGGCTGCTTAAAGATATCAAGTTTTTAACCAGGTCTAATATGTGCATTGACAATGATGCTGATCTTCCATTTAAAATCTCCTTAATTTAGACTTTTCTCCCTGTACAGAACAGATCTCTTAACTTTGTCCTCCGTGTAGAAAATAATGTCTGTTCTTGAAGATACTTTCAGGTCTTTACACTCTGATGCCTCTACTCAACAGCTGTCAAGATCTTCAAGCTAGAAGCTTAACAGCCCCGATTACAATATTCATCTACCAAGTGTTCTTGGCAGCTGAGCTTGGAAAATGTGCTATAGAAAAGACAATATTAATAATGCTTTACATGGACCCACACTTCTAATCAACTTCTCAGTTACGGAACAATATAGATGGTTAGATCATTTTGGTGTTTATATACAATTACCTTATTAGAGCCATACTGGATGGATACAGCATCGGTGTGAGAGTTTTTGTGATTATGTATATGTGCTGCATCTTTGATGAACTTTCCAGTCACTATGCTCGTAAGTATTCATTACTGCATTTCCTGTGGTAGGAGAGATTCACGTTTTCTCGCTTTTCATTCAAAATCTGCTTTCTAGCAATATTTTCTTATCTGGGCAGAAGTAAGACATGCTTCTCTGGAATTGTGACAACACTGCACAGCAGGCGAAAATAGGAGGATTTAAGCTTCAAAATCCACAAGGGATTTGGAATTGCACTGAATAATTCTGGCTTTGTTCCATGGGGTGCAATGGCACAAAAGCTTATATATAAAATCTCACCTTATACAGCAATTTAAACTCTTTAATCCTTGCTACTAGTTCATTTCTGTAGCTTTCTTCCAGAAATTAATCATCTAGACAAGATAACTTCAGGCTGTGACCAAAATATCCAAAAAGCTTTCTGCAGTCCACTGTACCCCACCACAACATTTACAGTTGATGAGGCTTGTACCACTGATACCAACCTTTATTTTATCAGTATTTACATGTCTTTTAATGAGAGATTTAATATGATTTTTCTCTGGGTTTAATGCTCTAATAATTTTCTATTTTCTTGCTGTTCAAATAAATTTGATCTCTTCTTCTGCCTCAGTAATGTGTTATCCAAGTTATTTTTTTTTACATGCAATTAATTTGTTCTTTGCTATTAATTTTACTTACAGCAAAGTTGCTCTAACTCTAAAAATACATCCTTACATTTATTTCACGCATTTTAAAATTGATCTTGAAGGACTTTAATTCCTTTTTGCATGGCTTATTCCCTTTTTCAAATAACTGGACAAGTCCCTCTCCTTTTGCATCTCCACTACAATGGTTTGTGTAACCCAATCTGACAATGAGTGGGTTTGCTCTCAAATGGCAGCATATATCTATTATGTAGAAGTGTGGACTGGTAACAGATCTTTTCCAGTGTAAGGAAACAAGTTATCTGGTTTCATTTGCAAAATTGTTATAAAGTAAATGAATCTGTTTAAATGTTCCAGATTCCATAGAGTTAGATATGGGCAAAATGACAAAGTAATATGATAATAAAGTGATAGATGTATGCTAGTAAAGAAATATTAGCAAGATCAAGTCTTTGTCTCCTGGTTTCAGCCCCATATACTTGTAGGTAACCAGTGCTCAGAGGGCTACTGTTGCTGACTGTAGTTGCTGCAATGAATTCCTTATTCTCCTGCTCTCTTTAAATAAATTTTATTAAAAACTCAGTGTCTCCTGGTATTGGAAATGAAGTTATAGTAAATGCTGGAGCTAGGAATGTGTTGTGTTTGGTTTGGTTTTGTTTTTTGTTTTTTTTTTAATAAATATGGTTTTACAGAAAATTCCTCTGAGGAATAATTTCCCACTGCTGCTGGTAAACCAAGAGGTGTAATTAACAAAGGAGAAAAAGAATCTTATTAGGTTCAGGAAAGGAATTATCTTTGTAGTGCTAATACTAATGGAGGGGGGTGGGGTGGGGAAAGGTAACTAAAAAATGTATATGCTATGAACTTCTCAGTATACAAAAAATTATCAGCTTAAGGCTTTTTGGATTCCAAATGTAGGTTTGCGAACTTTAACAGTGTATTAGAGATGTGTTTGTATGAAAGGTTTCACTGATAATTAGTTATATGTTTTGTAAGGAACTTCAAATTGGTAGCAACTGTAGTATAATCACACATTAAGGCCTGTCATTATGACCCTGCTTTAAAATAAAAAAAATTGCTTTTTGAGATACTACTCTAATCAAAACAAAGAATCCAAGGAAATATTCACATATTCCCTCCAAGAGATCCCATAAGGCAAAATAACAGAAACATATTAATGGCTGCACAAAGTTTAACTTCTAACAAATATTGTCATTGCGTCTCTACAGCAAAATTTATGAGACTGCACATCAAAGTTTTCTAGCCAGGTTCACTGTCTTCATGGATCATGAGACTGCAGGCAACTGAGAAAGTACTTCAGTATTAAACAGTACAGGAACTGGCACATGGAAATTCCTACTACTATACAACAGTGCAAGAACATAACATTTATTTTGACTAGATAAAGGAAAATAAACATTTTCTGTGTATTTGTAGCTATTTGTAGCTCTAAAAAAAAGTGAGAAAAAATCTGCACAGAAGTTACCAATTCAGCTATTAGGGAACGGACTGAAGCATAAGAAAAATCCTGATTTATAAGATTCTCTAAGTACTATTCTTGAAAATTACTTCCTCTGGTATGCAGGTCAAGTGTGATAAACAAGCTGATGAAAACAAAAAAAGGCCAAAAAATGTCTACTAAACATTCTTTAGAAAGTAAACAAATGTTAATATGTGGTTTTAAGAACTTAAATTTAAGATCCTGTTTTTGAAAATACTGCCTGAGTCAGAGAAGGCTGGCAGAAAGGTTGTCTTGAAATTGCCACTGCTGTCTTTTTAAAATGTTCCATAATGAACCTCTCTTATGCAAGACAGTCAAAAAGTGAAACTTGCTGAAGATCACAAAGCAAACTGAAGGAGTTGGATCCTCATAGATCAAAATTGAAATTGAGGTCTGCTTAAGGACTAATGAAGGAAAGGCACTGTGTACCATGCTCTATTTTTATCAAAATAGCTAACCAGAATCCTAAATATTAGAGCAAAATAGCCACAATTCAACAATACATGTATGTCTATATCCTCCCCTGACCTCCAAAATAGTGGATTTCACTGCTGAGATACCTGTTTAAGAATCATACCAGAAAAGCCACAGACTGTGAATAAATCATGAATCTTTCTCATGTTTCTATTTCTGTTACATTTCCACTACCTCGTATAAACCAAGCGTTTACATACACACTTTACATGACCATTTTCAAAATCAAACAGATGTGAGTAAAGTAACATCAGTAAAACAAGCAGGCATGAAACATGTCAGTTGTATCAAAGTTAAGGATTGTCGAATCAGTATGTGGAGACTGATTGAGAGTTTTCCTAAACATTTCCAAGAGTCACAGGGTGTAAGAATATCCACATCAATACAGCCATTCTTTTAACATTGATTTTCAAAATACATGCCAAACAATTTGCAGTGTACTGTAGAAAAGCCAGTCAGAGGTAGGTAGATGGTCACAAGGGGTACCAGTGTTAAAATGTTGTATAGTATCAAAGTCCTAGCTTTGGTGAAAAAAAGATCAGCAACAGTATGTTAGAATTCTAATAATGACCGAGGGAATCATAATTAAAGGGAGCAAACTTAGCTCTTTCTCCTCCTTCTCTCAGCTCATGCTCCCTCCACAAATTCTTTGAAACACAGATTTAGTGACAATATTAAGTTAACAACCACTAGCAGTCTCCTAGGTCCCATCTATTCCTCCTTTATACGTTCCTACCTATCGGAAAAAACTGTCATGATGCAAAACCACCAAATGGATTTTCCCATGTTGTCAATCAGAGGGAAACATGCTTCTGAAGAATATGACCTTAAAAAATATCAATCTTAGCTGCAGTAGGTAAAGAAGATCAAGGTCTTTGGAGACCTAGACTCACATGTTCTTCAATCTAGCTGCAGTAAATCTATGTTGTGATTTGTAGACATGTATGAAGGTTCATTTAGTAAAAAATCACAGGTTTTGGTCAGGAACAAATCAAAAGTAGCAAATTCCTAATCTATATGGAAAGCAAGCCAGAAAAAAGATATGTGGTTGTTTGTTTTTGGTGGTTTTTTGTTCTTTTAATTTTCAACACTTGTTACATTAGACTCTAGGCAGAACTTCCAGTTTCCCATATCTGCACTTTAATGAATTTCTGTCTCAATGGAAACTAGAAATAACAAAATCTGTAGTTCTTTTTTGAATAATGCAGTTAGACATAGCCCCACAGTGCCAAGGTTCAATAACTGAAGTAGTATTTTCCAGTCATGTAGTCATTGCATTTCTAAAGAGTACAAATGAATGATCTGAAGCATACACACACTGTATGTAGAAGGAGATATCTTGCGCACATACAGAAAAAGAGAATATGCAAATGTTCTAAAACATTTTTCAGGTCTTTCCAAGGTGCAATGTCAGCTATTCAGAAATATGCATATATTTTAGTGTTTGCATAAAATTATATAGAGAAGAGCCCACAAATATAAACATGTATAGGTGTATACATAAATAAAATTTGCATGTACTGACAGGGCAATTCTCTCTTGCAGTGGTTTTTTTGCAGTTTGGTTATTTGTTGGGGTTTTTTATTATTATTATTTTTAAAAATATGGAAGGATAACTATAAATGGAAAGTTATCTATGGCTGCACAATAACATTGCAGTAATTAGACACATGGAAGACTTCAATTTAATGAAGAATGCGTTATTATTAGCTCATCTGCATTACTCTTGATATGATAAGCTTTCCAATATGTTAGTTAAGGAAATAAATAGAGTTTTGACAGATATTGAATTTATGGTCATTACTTTCCAAGTTCACTGTTAAACTACATTTTTAGTCCTGAAAATTTGCATCAATCTTGTAAGGCAAATGAAGGAATAGTCTGTGATTTCCTATTTAAAGTAATGTATAATGTCTAAAAAATACTGGATTCATTGAATGCCATTAAGATTGAATTCATGTTAAAATGCAATGACCATTTACACTCTCCAACCCATCCAGGACATTTTGGAGCAGACTACACAGGAAACTGTTGGAATATATGATGCTTGAAGTCTTGGGCAGAGCATTTATCAGCACGCTTTGACTGTCCAAATTATTTCCATCTGTCCTTAATAATGGCTTTTTAATGGGAATGCTAGGCAGAAGAGACAGGCCAGGGTCATTGCTAGAAGAGCTCTGAAGCCATCCACCCCAAGGGCAGGTGGAAATTGAAGTCACCTGTAGCTGAGGTTGCACAAAAGGCTAATATTTAGCCCTGTTGTAGAATCACCTGGAGCATTTTATCCGTTCTGAAATGGCTCACATAAGGCTGAGTATAAAAATTGTAACTTCCCAGATACCTTGCTGTTTGCAGTGAGGTTGTAAGCTGAAGATTTATGAACATCTAAAGGGCTCATAAGAACAGCTTTCTTTGAAGAACAACAAATTCTATTCCTTTCTCTTCTGAAAAACTCCATGGACATGTACTTTCTCCCCTCTGTATAGCCATTTACAAATGCAGGTATTTATAATTTTTTTGCAATCATTAAATCTGTGCATATATTGATGCAAATCTTTCAATGCAAGTGAAAGTGTATATGTAATGTACATATATATATTTAATCAAAAAATTGCCTTTGTTCTCTATTATAGGAATTATGCTTTGGTAATATTTTCCAAATTAAGCCACATTAGAAAAGTCACCCCTTGCGTATGTATTGGAGCGATTTCTCAATACTTATCTCAGTTTTATGCTAGTTGAAATCCATTAATTTAAGTTGATTTACATTAGTATAAGACTAATAGAAAGAATATAAGCTGGAAAGAATCAGGTCAACATTTTTAATCAGAAATTTAATATTCACACAGTCAGCGTGGTATGTAGGTTAACTTCATAACAGCTCCATAAAGTGAATTGATACACAGTACTGTATCATGCCAACGTAGCATTACAATCTATAATTTAAAACTTTTCCTTTGAAACTAGCTAAATACAGATTAGGAAGATAGATGGAAAGAACCTCATCATCTATCAAGTAAATAAAACTATACATCAATGAACATGCACAGGCATTCTTTGTCATCTCCTGTGCTATGTGTGAGTAATATATTCTTGATTAGATGAGAAACTTCTGTAGACTTTTACAATTTTATATATTTTGTATATTCCATGGAGTAACATAACTTTATGTTTAATTATACTGACTATATGCCATAAGAGCGATCATTGTTGATTTCTTCACAGAACAATGAATTGATGCTATAATTCTTAAATACTTGGTAATCAAATTTCTCCACTTCTCAGCATGAAAACAAAGTATCAAATACACTAGTTTTGGAGATGATGTTGTGTAGGCATTTGTCATATGTTTTCAAAGCAGTGGGCTACTGCTAACATTTTTTTCATGTTTTTTTCTGTTCTGGAAAACAAAAGTTGTTCTGGACACTGGAATTTCTCAATCTGATTTTATTATAAATTATTTTTAGTCAGAAAAGATTGAACCCTTTGATCTGGTTTTGATCAATGATGGTTCCTATGCAGAATCCATGTGTGTGATATTAAGTATTGACAGTTTATCGGTTAACTTATGCTGAGGTGATTGGTATTTCCTGGAACTGGGGCAAGAAATGGACTCGTATGAGCATCCCATTGGATGATAAAGAAAATACAAAGAAAATATATGCAGATGCCTCATCTTCTTTCTCCTTTGTTCAGTTTTCTTGTTCATGGTTACATGCTTAGCTGCCCCAAAGGAGTCACTTCATATCCAAAACGGCCATTCAGATTCAGTATCCATATTTCCAAGGCATTCCTTGCTTTGTTCTTTCACCATACTTGCCCCCTCACCCTGAAAAAAAGGCTTACTTGGAGTTCTGCCTTTTTCCTGAGTCATCTCATATTTCTATGCTATGTAACTATTGTCTCCATCTCTCCTCACAGTGGGCTTAGTACAGTATATCTCCCCATTTCATCAGTCAGTAGCAGTGAGCATGTATGTGAGAAATGATATTGATGAGCCAGGAAGGAAAGCAGCCTGCTTATCTGACTACCATTTTCTTTTAAGTAGGGAAAAAAAGCATTCCAAATGAAGAAAAACAACTTTCTGTGGTTTACCCAAAAATGCTGTATCTGTCCTTGTGATAATTATGCGAGGTACTAAGTTTATGAAAACTGCAGCTAACTTTTTTATCAGCCTTCCTGTTACAATATAAGAAGTCTTCTAAGCAGACTAGCTGATCTTTTTTGACACCTTTTGCAGGGATCTGTAACTGTCATATCCTCTTCCTGGACAGTGCTGCAGACCACTGCAAAGAAGAACCACTGTCATTGACATCTGTCTATATTGTCAATTATAATATTATGCACCTCTTTATACCAGAGAACTTTTCATTTCCTTTCAGCTTAGAAAAATACTGATAAATTGGGTATAAACTGCAAGACTTTTGTAGTGTGGGGTGGTCTGCAGGGGTGGCCTCTCTGGGAGGAGGTGGGGGGTTACCCAGTGCCAGACACAAGTGAGTCCAGCTGGCTCCTAAATGGATCCACCACAGGACACAGCCAATCCCACCAGCAAAGCTGTGGCACCTCTATGATAATATATTTAAGAAAATATCAGTGAGGGAACAAAATAGTGAGAAATAACAGAGGGAACAACAATGTCAGAGGAGGAGGAGGTGTTCTATGGCAGAGTAAGCACACAGCTAAGGGGACTGTCACCCATGGAGGACCTATGCTGGAGCATAGGAAAAAGGTGATAAGGAAAGGTCAGCAGAGAGAAACCAGTCTGCACTGAGAGCTGCCTAGCTAAAAGGATCAAGTATAACCTGCAGCAATAACACCAGGGGAGGAGAGGTGTCTGAAGTGAAGTTGAGCCTGGCAAAGGAGGAAGAAAAGTGCGTTGTCAAGTGTCTAAATGTTGCCTTTTCATTTCCTAGTACATGAATCAATAATTTGTTAACTAGCAAGTTAAATTCCACAAGTCCAGACTGCTTTGCCTATGTCAGCAGCTAGTAAGTGATCTCCCTGTCTTTATTTTGACCCATGTGTTTTCTCTCTCCTGCTCTTCCTGTTTTGTCCCACATCAAGCTGCAGGCAAAGGAGTGAGCAAGCAGCTGTGTGGGTGCTTGGCTGCTAGCTGGGGCCACCCCACCACAATTAGATAGCCAAGTGGTTACCAAGATCTATCTAAGTAAATATCAGGCTAGTCTTATCAAATTAAGGACTTCAGTCCATTATGCAGCATGTTGATTGGTTCTGGGATGATTTAGGTTCAATGTAACACAATGCCTATACTTAGAAACGATTTACCTCAATACCACTTTAACTACAGAATGGCCATTAAAAGTTCCATGATAATAATTTCATTGGAGAATAAGCAGTTAAAACACAGACTGACTGGAAATATTAGACTTAAAAAGAGGAATTCAAGTTAGTGAAATAAATAAAATATAAGCTGTAGTCAATATTGCCATCAAATCATCAAAAACATCTGAAGAGACAGACAGCATCAGGTGAGAAAGAGCTCTCTAATGAAAACCAAATGTCAAAAACATATGACATTTCATCACATTCTTTCAAAAAATCTGCTAGAAAGAGCTGCAGAACGAATCACCATCTGTTGCAACATCTATGACATCAAAATTCAGTTTTTAATAATGATTTTTCAATATCATCCTTCAAAAAATACTTGACCTTTATTGTACTTTAAACTTGGTTAAATACTATGCTATTCTTTAGTGCCCTTGCTAGCTTTACACAGTAAAAATTGTTCTTCTATTTCCCCTATTTTTAAAAAAATTGGCTTTGCAAATATAAACTCCCACACTACTTTGCTAAGCTAGACCAGGTTTTTTGGATGTGGGGGATATACATTGTCCTTTAGATACTTATTTAAATATCCACAAACACTAATATAGAAGTAAACAAATCTTCACTTAACACCTACATTCTTGAAAGAACTTGTGTTTGTCCAAAGAAATGGAGTTACAGTCCTACCTGCATTATAACATTAAACATGGAATAGCAAACATAGCCTATATCCTTTATTCAGGGAAAGGACTCTTATTCCCAGTATAGATTAATATCTTTTCCAACATTGGTTGCTATTTGATTGAATAAATATGTTTAACAAAGTTTCAGTGTTAATTTCAGTAGAAACTGAATTTATATTTAAATTCCACCTTTGTCAGACTTCATAGAATTGATGTCTTTTATATTTTTCAGGCTTTTATTTTTTTCTGTTGTATAGACCTGTAATCAAACTCCTCTCTAAAACCTCAAAAAAATCTCAGGAAGTATTATTGCATGCCTCTCATATCTTTTGAGCACCAGGAGAGAGCTGCAATAGTCTCAAATTCTTTCCTTTGATTCTGTTTTTTGAGGTTCCACTTTTCTGTACAATAAAGAAATTGTCTTAATCAATGCCCCATTTACCTCTTAGATATTTTCCATTTCTCCTGCTGTCATTTGAAGAGGATCAATTGTTGATTTACTTATTTCTTCTCCGTTCTGCACCACATACCTTCTCCTATTGTGATTCTGACTGTAATAGAATCAATCTTCAACTCCGGAGTTTCACAAGTGAGTAGTGGATTTTAGGGGGGGGTTATTATTATTTTTAGGTTGACAAGGGAGGTGAATTTATTGTAAAAGTTTATTTTGCTCTGCTAATTTAATAGCAATGTGAAATTCAGACTTCTTAACCTGAAACATTCCTTCCTGTGAGCAAATTCTATGCCTTTATTTCATACACACTTGTATAGGGAGAAGACCTCTAAGTAAAGCACATTAACTTGAATGCTCAGATACATCTTGTGTATAGCTAGCATCCCTAATGTGTGTGCACACATGCACAAAAGCCTGGCTCTAATTATAGGTGAACTACACACTTGCCTGTGGGAGCCAAATGCAGCTGCAGTTTGGCTACTTGCTCTGGCTGAGAAACTAGAAGTTAGGTTGGCTGCCACTTTTGCTGCTTCTAAAGGGGGACACTGGCCACAACCACTGCTTAAGATGTCCCCAGCCGCAGCAGGAATGGGAATAAGTAACAGCAAGCTCATCTCTGCTGAAATTTCTTCCCAGCATCATTTCATTTACTCATATCAACCTTTACCAAGAACATCCTGTCTTGGGGGGCTGTAGCTTATTCTTTGGACAACAAAAGACAAGCCCTGAGACACTTTGGTGCAAATACTAACATGCGTAGTTCACTCATTATTTTGAGAGGGAAATTTCTGTTCTGCTGGAAGTACTTGAAAGCAGAGCATCCTGTAATGATTCTTTCAGTTTAGAGTCACTGTGGCACAATATATTCCTGCTGCTCTGCTAGGGTGATTCTGGACCATGCATCACACAAAGAAGATAGGCTGTATTAGGTGATTCTGCGAGACTTAGAGAATTTCTACATATTTGACATGTCTCTAAGCCTAATTCTCTTTGTAGAGAAGGAAAAAAAAACCCAAACCCAGCATGTTCTGATCAACAATATTGAATGAATTACATTTATTTAGTACAAATACTAGATAGGGGTACAGACTGTAAAATGTATGTAAATGTATTTCATATGCATTAGTTAAAAAAATTGTTTCAAGAACAATATATAATGTATATTTACATGAACTTAAGAATAACTACAGAGTTATTCAGTGGCATTTTATGACACTGCAAGTAAAGATTGGAAGAGCTGTCATAACTGAAAGAAGAGGCAGAACTGAAGTGGTCTGGAATATTCTCTGATATTTATTCCTATTATTATAATGTGATATTTAGCAAAGACTGAATCAAAACTGACCCAATTTCCAACAGAATAACCAGTATAATTATTTTTCTTGATGAAATAGTCTCTTGTTAAGCATTCTATAAAAAGTGTGGAATCCTTCTGAAATTCACCACTTCTATCCTAAACAAGTATTCATTTAAAGGTAATAAAGCATCGTACCTATTCTAAGCTCAGGCTAGACATCTATATTCAACACCTCCTATGGAACGCTGACACAAATGATACATTGCCATGTGCCTCAAGATCCTTTGTTCAGAGAACCCTGAGAAATTGGGATGAGCACTATACGTGCAGCATGTAGCTTCATTCTTTACCTATAAAATCTTAGCTTGGCTTGCGGGTACATACAGAGGGAAATATGAAATGTGATATCTAAATGCAGTTTTGTGATTTAATTGAGATGTACTGATTTGGATTGCTAAGTTGTCATATCATATAGCCTCAAAGCTTTCTGAAGTGATTAATCCATCTTGACTTAATATATGAGGGGGAAAAAATATCTGTCTGTGATTAATTGAAAAACTTGCCTTTGCAATTTATTTCTGGGCAGATATAGCTTGGGTCTTGACTATTTGGACAGCATTTTAATATGTTCTCAGATGGCATGAAATAGCCCAATTCTATGGCAGAGATCTCAGGTACAGATATTAGGACATTATCCTTTTCCACAGCAGAGTATGATTATGCTTAAGGGAGTAATTGGCTGATGTGGATAAAGTAGACCAATTTGAGTTCTTCACACAGTCTCTGTTCTTCACATTTGCAGCCAGGTGCCCTCCCTAGACACAAGAAGGAAAGGTTTGCAATCTTCTGGATTCCTGACAAGTGACTCCACCATCTGCTAAAAAACAAACAAACAAAAAAAACCCCAAAAAACCCCAAACCAAACACCCATAACTTGTTTCGTTGCTGTTCTATTAATGTACTTATGTTTTGAGTTATACTGTGCTAATTGCAACTGTATGTGCCTTCTCAGCAGACAGCCAGACAACCCTTATATTCTCAGCCATAAATTTCAGATTTTAAATATAATTGGAAAATAAACTTTCTTGCCTCCGAAAGAAACCTGTGATCATATTTGGCCTGCAGTTTACAATGCTTTTCTATCATAAAATGTGTTAGAAAACCTGCCATTGAGGCAAGAAATCTACACTTACACGTGTATTATAAAAAGAACATTTTGTATGTATATATAAAGTCTTTGGACACGGGAGAATTTCATCCATGGTCATAATTAAGACACAATCCTGGCATCCTTCTCTTTTTTAATTACCAGTAGACCATGAAGCAACTTGTTATCATTTTGTAGTTTATACTTCTGTTCTCAGTTTAAACCATATATAAAACCACAAATTGTGTATAAGCATCAACACATACATAGCTCATCTTTATTTTCATTTTTTTAAATTAAAAAAATATTTTAAAATATAATATTTACTGAAAACATTTAATTCTGCCCTATTCAGTAAGCCCACCTGCATGGCAATTATTCCATATTCAATTTTTCCATACAGTATCTCTTATAGTATTCCCTTCAGGAAAAGCCTCAGAGGGTAGATAGGCTTTGCAGAATAACTTGTATGTCAGTCAATAGAAGCTCCAAAAGATTGAGGGAGGAAGTGAATTTCAGTGTTTAAAGATAGTCATTGTGTGCTGATGCCAGTTATTTCCATGGGTGGATTCAGAGGGACAACAAAGAAAAAAGGAAAAAAAATAAAAAACATCCTCCAACCACCAAAAGAACTGCCCCCCCTCTTGTTTATATGAAATGGGAATTTAACAAGTGATCTTTAAAATGGCTAGAAAATTCCAGCTCTTTTAGTGCTCTTGAAGAGAATGCCAGTACCTTGACTTAAACTATGGAATGAAGGCAAGCTAGCAGATATTATTTTAATGAAACAAACCCCGAGCTGTCCAAAAACCAGCACAGAATGCTATTGTTATATATTTTTCTGTTTCTTTAACTTGAAACACTTTGCACCTATCTGTCATCATTCAAAGGGACAAGAGCAAGATCAGCCATCTGAAATCCATTCTTGTTACGCTATGTTTGGTTTCCTTTTATGAATAATCTTGGTCAGTGATGTACCATATACATTCATAAATAATATTTGCATGCTTGTGTACAGTACACAACATTATTAATATCCACATTTTTGTGAAATATGAAGTTCAGCATGTGTAGGATCTGTGTGTTGCCTCAGGAGCAGAAAATTTTCTCTCTGGTCTACTGATTTGCCAATTATTTTGTCAGGCATAGGAAATATTTAAATGTTCTTAACAAGTGTTTCCAAGGAGCTGAGGATTATCGAAGTATCAGCATTATTTCCTACTTTCATGACAAAGAACTAGCACTGACAGAGATTACTTTAATTTGAACTGACTTTAATAAACTCCAAGCAAAGGTGTGAGTATAGAGGTTGGTTTCCTCTTAATGGAGAAGATGATCTTTAAGACGGCAGCTCAGTATTCTTGCAGTGTCCAGCATCCCTAAACAGTCATTCAGGATGTTCATAGGATGACACTGTGGGTGAGCTTGGGAGCTAATAATAATGTCTGCATTAACAAAGATTCTTCAAGAGACTAACGCGTACCATATATAATCCTTGACAGCAGCATGGTAACAGAGAGAATCCTTGAGGAGTTTTTGTCTCCCTGTTAATTCCATCCCAACTAAGGCCATTAATAAACTCATTTTCTATAATTTCACTTTACAAAAACATTGCTCCATGCCTTTTCCATCCATCTTCTCTACAGAAATAATTATATCATAAAATGTCCCTGCCACCTACATCGTCTCTATGCACCTAGAGCACACAAGTGTTAAAATTCAGAGAAGGTAGTTTCAAGAAATAGCATCAGAACACAACACTGGCAATTTTGGATTTTTTTTTTATTATTATTATTTTTTATTTCTGTGAGGGAAGGGCTATCTTCAGCAGGATTTGAAAGAATTGATGTTTAAGATTGGAGATAGTCTTCCGTGTGTTTCTAGAGTTCTGTCTGTTATGCTTTTAGTAGCTGGGTGTTTTAAGGTATTTCCTGCATTTTGCTCCATCTCAGTGATAAAATGTAGATACTTTGGAAACAAGTGTTGAAAATGTGGTTTAGCTGTACATTTGTATAATGCCTTTTACATATTTATTTTTCAGAAGAGCCAAATATAACGTTCAGGACTGTTGGATAGTTCTTGAGCCATATTCTCAGCTTAAGGAAGATATTCCTATGACATATGGAACTGGCAAACTTAATGAGAAACAGGAAGTAGGTAAAGCATTCTAAATGCCAAAGTAATCATTATTTTATCGCTATGTCATCTACACTGACACAGATAACTGGCAACTGTATTTAATTGTAGGCAATGACTCAACTTTGGGAAACTCTTGCATCAAGTAGAGAGTTAATTCAAGGTCAACATCAAAACCACATAAAGCAGAACAAGATTCCTTGGTGGCTGCTATCACCATGTGCAACAGAGTCCACAACTTAAAAAAAAATAAAATTAATTAATCATCACCAAAATGGCAAATGAAGGTTCCACAAGCCAGCGTTCTTTATACTGGATCCCTAGTTCTTTATTCTGGATCCTTCTGCTTCCACCAGCAATCATCAGTCCTTTGAATTGCAAACCCTTGTACAGAGCTCATTTTGATGCCATAGGCTCACAGAGTCAGAGAGTGACTGAGGTTGGCAGGACCTCTGGAGTTCATGTTATCCAATCCTCCTGCTCAAGCAGCGCCACCTGGAGCTGGTTGCCCAGGACCATGTCCAGATGGCTTTTGAATATCTTCAAGGGTGGAGCTTCCACAATCTCTTTATACAACCTGTGCCAGTTCTTGGACACCCTCACAGTAAAAAAGAGTTTGTTGATGTTCAGATGGAACCTCTTGTGTTTCAGTTTGTGCTCATTTCCTCTGTTTCTGTCACTAGATAACACTGAAAAGAACCTGGCTCTGTCCTTTTCACACCTTCTCTTCAAGTATTCATACATATTGATAAAATCCCCTCTGAGCCTTCTGTTCTCCAGAGTGAACAAACCCAGCTCTCCCAGCCTTTCCTCAGGTAAGAGATATGAGGACTCATATGAGTCCTTCCTACCTTCATGCCTTGTACAGCCACAGTAGCCTTTCCACCCAGTCAAAGCTATGCCTAAATATTTGCAGCTACAAATTTCATTAGAGTGCTCATTATTGTGTAAGTGTGACATACAAGCACAATGAATAGTTCCTTGAATATAAACTATGAACTTATTCAACTGGACTTGGGAGACTATTTAAACAGGTTTACAATTTAATCAAAACAATTTTCACTTGAGCTAATGGCTACTAGTGAAAACTCTTACCATGGACAACCTTACCTTTCAAATTCCAGAAAACTTAATTATAGAACTGCTTAAAAATAGGAGATTATTTATTCCCTTTAAATGATCTTTTTTTCACCTCTGGCTAGAAACAACAGAACTGCTCTTCCTTCCAAAGTGAAAAGAACTCACTCTGAGGCAGAGATTCAATACAGAAAATAAAAGCCCCAAACCTTCAACAACTAAATTGTGAGTGATGGAAAAGGTAGATAAGAATAGAAAACATTATGAAAGCCTGAAAGCATGTATAACCTTTCTTATTACAAGGACCATAATACTCATTACTAAAACACAGTTTTTTCAATGAATGTTCAGAAGCAAAGGACAGCAAGTTATATACTTGAACTATATTCACAGCAAGTAATAACTTGCCGTGAATGATTGTACAAATGAATATATCTATATTCAGGAAAAAACTACAAAGGATACTTTAAAGTGGGCAACACATTCAATAAGGTCAAACCATTATGATTAATAGCTTCACTTTTGGAAAAACCAGTGCCTTAGAGCCAAAAAATTCAAATTTATTTGTTTAAAACTTGTGCTTATACAAATATTGTACTTTCTTACAGAAAATAATTTGTCAGGTGTTTTCTTGCTATACTATGAAAAATTCTTTTAAAGTTCAGTTGTTTCAGACACACTGTAATAACCACATGTTCTTACCCTCTAGTCGCAGAATTCTTTGGGCTGTTAGTGGCTAAGATTGTCTGGTTTGAATAAAAGCTGTACAGTTATTTCTCAGGAACAGCATAAAAATTACTAGCTTTTACCTATCACATATATATATATATTTTAAAAAACAGTCAGAGCAGAGCAATGTACTTAATCCTCCCGTGGTTGCTCCTTAATCACCTTATTACAAAGGTGCAAACTATGATGATCTGAATGGTTGGCTCAACTACAGGTCTTGAGTTTTTTTCAAGGCGTTCAAACTCAATTATGCATCAAAGAGGTGGGCAAGGCACAAGAAAGAAACAATGAAATTTAATCATTTGGGAATGTAAAATATACCCTTTTTTCTTAAGTTAAAGCTTTAAATAATGTCTTTTAAGTGGCTACACCTCATTTTCCTTTTCCCCCATATTTTCACTGTTATGATTTGTCTAAACTCCTTACTATGAAAATTACTACTCTACCTATTTCATTAAGCTAAGCACTGTTGTAGGAGTAGCAACATATCTCCAGACTTTCACCCTATGCATCTAGAGATCATGATCTATCCTAATTAGAATGTAGGGAAGGCTGTTCTCCGCGGAGGTCTTTTGCACTTGACTAGGTAATTGACATATTAAGCTACTTTCTTGTAATGTCACAAGAGGCTGATGAATCTGAAGATAACTGCAGCTGAGAAGACCTGGGACACAATCTTTTCTAATCAGGTGTACTTTCTCCCCAGTTCAGAGCTCACTAAAAAGCTAAAAATTACCTTTATATTTTGAGGATTGTCTCCATGAATGTAAGTTCAAGATCCTTGCAGACAGGCAAGAAGACATAGGAAAGAGTTTTGGTGGAGACAGCATGTAAAAGAGGGAAACTTAATGTCCAAAACATATTTTTCCCTTTTTTCCTAAAGCCAGGTTAACTAATTTTAATTTCTTTCTTCTGCTTAGCTGGGTAATTAATGGGGAAAGGAAAAGATCAACTGTATGAAGGATAGGAAAAGCCATAGTTTGGAGCTAGAGTCATTTAGGTTGGAAAAAGACTTTGAGATCGTCAAGTCCATTTGTTAACTTCCAAGTCCACCATCATGATCGATGTGTTGCCAATGTATACATTTCTTAAATGCCTCCAGGGATGGTGATTCCACCATTTCCCCGGGCAGCCTGTTCCAATGCTTAACCGTCCTTTCAGTGAAGAAATTTTTCCTGATATCCAATCTAAAAATCCCCTGGCACTACCTGTGGCCATTTCCTCTTGCCCTGTCACTAGTTATCTGGGAGAAGAGACCTACTCCCATCTGCCTACAGCCTCCATTCAGGCAGTTGCAGAGAGCAATGTCTCTTCTTGTCCAGGCTAAACAAAGTCAGTTCCCTCAGCTGCTCCTCATAAGACTTGTACTCCAGACCCTTCAATAGCATCATTGCCCTTCTCTGGACATGCTCCAGTGCCTCTACATCCCTCCTGATGTGAGGGCCTTAAAATCGAACACAGTATTAGAGGTGTAACCTCACCAATGTCAAGTACAGGAAGAAAGTTACTTCCCTTTTCCTGCTGGCCACACTGTTTTGGATACAAGCCAGGATGCTGTTGGCCTTCTTGGCCACCTGGGCACACTGCTGGCTCATGTTCAGCGAGCTGTCAACCAACATCCCCAGGTCTTTTTCTGCTGGATAGCTTTCCAGCCACTCTTTCCCAAGCCTGTAGCACTGCATGGGGTTATTGTGACCCAAGTGCAGGACTCAGCACTGATCCTTCTTGAACTTTTCACAGCTGGCCTTGGCCCATTGATCCAGCCTGTCCAGATTCCTCTGTAGACCCTTTCTTCCTCCAAGCAGATAAACACTCCTCACCCCCCCACCCCCAGCCTGGTGTCATGTGCAAACTTTTTAAGGGTGCACTTGATCCCCTCGTCCAGATCATAGATAAAGATATTAAACAGGACTGACCCCAGTACTGAGCCCTACGGAACACCACTTGTGACCATCTGCCAGCAGGATGTGACTCCATTCACCACAATGCTTTGGGCTTGGCCAGCCAGCTTTTAACCTGGGGTAAAGTACACCCACCCAAGCCATGAGCAGCCAGTTTCTCCAGGAGGATGCTGTGGGGCAAAGTGTCAAAGGCTTTACTAAGGTCCAGGTAGACAGCATCCACAGCCTTTCCCTCATCCACTGGGTGGGTTATCTTGTCATAGAAGGAGATCAGGTTCATCAAGCAGGACTTGCCTTTTACAGACCAGGCTGGCTGGGCCTGATGCCCCGGTTGTCCCGTACTTGCCATGTGATGGCACTCAGGATGACCTGCTCCATAGCCTTACCTGACACTGAGGTCAGGCTGACAGGCCTGTAGTTTTCCATATCCTCTTTCTTGTAGATGGGTGTCACACTGGCTAACCTCCATTTTCCTGGGGCCTCTCCAATATGCCAAGGCTGTTGATAAATGATGGAGAGGCTTAGCAAGCTTCTCCCTCAGTTCCCTCAGTACCCTTGGATGGATCCCGTCCAGCCCCATAGACTTGTGTGTGTCTAAGTGGAGCAACAGGTCACTGGCCATTTACTCCTGGATTGTGGGGAGTACATTCTGGTCCTGTTCATCCCTGTCTTCCAGCTCAGGCAGATGAGTACCCTGAGGATAAGTGGTCTATTAAAGACTGATTCTTGCTTGATCAACAACAGCTATAATAAAAATTTCTTTAGCATCCTCAGTTATTCAGAGCAAGGAATGTCTAGCACCTCATAAGAAGGAAACACTTTCAGACCATGACAATATACTGCTGATGCTCGCAGCTGACTTCAGTGAGTCTATTCATGTGGTAAAAGATCAATAGTTTGCATAAGGGTTGTAAAACACACTCACATGACTATGTATAAAAGCAGGAAGAAACCTGCTAGGGGAACCAGGTATAGGAATGAGTACTGCTAATGAGTAGGAAGGAAGACTGAACTCATACATTTCACAAATAGTTCCCCAGATCATGGTGGCAATAATGAGTGCCATTGAAAAAATACGTAACACATTGGTACAGCAGGAGAAAGAAATCCATATTGCTGCTATATATACTGTACCTGTCACATGGATAAATACAGCAAAGAACTTCTCTTTTCCAAGGCTGCCAGTCTAGCAACTTTATGAAGTACTAAATTTCAAAGGAAAAAATGACATTTTATTACTTCACTTATATTTTCTCTGTGGTATAAATTGCCAAAGAGTTACCTGGGGTTTCAGCTGCCCAGTTTCTATTGACTTTAGTGACCAAAGCATGGATAAAACCCTATGAATCTCTATAAAAATCCTAATCATGTCTGCTTAGTTTACTGACAAAAAAAAGTTGTTATTACTGTCAGTTATATTGGCTGTGTTAAACTGTTAAAGAGCAAACAATTGCACTCTGCCTTGCATATTATTGATAAAATTGCCAGCCACATTTTGATTCCAGTGATTTTACTGCTAGTGATGATTAGTGTTGTGCACAGCTAAATGACCAGGCTGCTTAGTTTTTTCTGGATGAAGCCCCAAATCTTTTCCAGATCCTATGGTTGTGCAAAACTGAGCTGCTATTCTTGTGAGTACTGTGCAGCCAGATACCCTACAAGTCAACTAGTACTTCATGCTGCAGGTCACTTGGAAAATACCATGAAAATCACTTTTATCAGAGTCACGCCAACTCTGCTGTCAGTGTTGTTTGCAGCAAGGTTGTGAGGAGGTTCACAAACATGGATTTCTTATCAAAACATGTAATATTTAATAGTGAAAGATAAATTTCATTTTATCTGGAGTATAATATTGTCCTTAGCAAAGCCATAGAGTCCTCAGAAGCAGTAGGAACATACTCGATTCACGGGAAATGTGGGTGTGAGATTGGGCAGGGAGTCAATAAGGTACCTTTAAGTTTTCTCTACTTAAAGGAGCAGTAATTCTGACAGATGTCTAAAGGGTTTTAAAGGAGATCCTCACAGTCCTCTTTAAGGCTTTTTGAATTAGTAAAATGGTCTTTTCCCTATATCTCATCCTGCTGATTTCATAATGGTGTTTACCACAGAAGTAAAGCAGTAAGAGTTTCATCCACCAGCAGTGCTCTGTGCAAATAACAATAGGATGACAGCTTTCTTGCGGATATCTCACACAAAAACAAAATTTAAAAAAAAACGCTTTGAGGGGGGTTGTCTGAATGTGTAAAATAAAGCATTTACGTCTATAAACTTCATAAAGGTACAATGAAAAAATAGTATTGACCCAATTTTACCAACACAGCATTCAATCCAGATCAAAAATTTAGAGCAATAAATTATATAGGTGGTTAGTTTCCCTGTCTCGTTTTGAAATTTGTATTTGATAATGCTACTAGGTGGTGTGACATAAATGTCTGAAACAGGAAGACTATCTTAAAAAATCAGCCTTAACAATCAGACTGCACTTTAAACTTGTGTCTGTCATAAGTCTTTTAATGCCTAACAAGGAAATACAGAGCTAGCAACACAGCTATGACATCTAAAAGGAATTAGAATTGTCACCTCAACATCTGTGTTTGCTTTTGTGATGTTATACGTGTGTGTTTTTACACTAAGGGCAGAGAGGTTGTTTAAAACAAGTTACACAGAAAAAGCCCTTCTTTTTTCTTCCTAAGATCTCATCGTTATGAAAGAGAAAAAAATGACAAACAGGAGATTGATGGGGAAGGAGAAAGGAAAAAGCTACGTGCTCAAACACAGTGATATGCACTGTTACATGCACATCTTGTCAGTTATTTACTTTTACTTTAATTAGACTTTTTCATAAAATATTCTGTCATCAGAAAAGATGCAAATCATGGGTGTTGTCAGAAAACACGGAAGTCAAGAAAGGAAGGTCAGGCCAAACAGAGTGCACTAAGAGACATTTCTGATGTGGAAGGCAGGATGAGGTTGCCTTTGGGAAAAGGTAACAAAATGAGGGGACAGCAGCACATCCGCTCTTCTCAGGCCTGGTGGTGGTGTCAGTAGGGTGACCCACATCAAAAAGCTCAGAGATGTACCCCCATTACTGTTTCTTTTACACATGATATTTTTAATGGAGTTCCTATCAAATTCCTTGCTTGTTTTTTCAGGCTGGACCCACTCTCAGCCACATTTCCCCTAGCTTTTTTGGGGGTGTGCAATAGCACAGGTATGAAATCCACATGAGTGTCAGGCAAGATTGTACTCTCTGGATGTGACACAGACAGCTGTGTCCTCACTCTTTCTAGAGCTCACGCAACCAGGTTTGAAGATGGTCCCTGGGATAGCACCCAATACTTATGACTGGATGTACAGCAGGCTCCAATGAGTCTTCTAAATGGGCAGATTCTGAGGAAATTTCTTTCTGCCTTTCAATGGGCTCTAAGTGAACTGCAGCCTCCTGTTGCCTTTGCCCAAGTGACATCACCCATCCCTCCAGAAACAATGTTTGTCCATATTTATTCCTCAGCTACTAGCTATTCAGATCACGTCTGTCTTTTTTATACTAATTATGTCAGATTTCAACAAGGAAACCTGGCCTTCTGTTCCTTTCTCCTGTAAAAATAAATAAATACATAAATATATCTTGGAAAATTATGTGCAAAGATGGACTTGAAGTTAATGGAGGATGGGGTAATTGAAAATGCAGGTCTATAACATAACACAGCTTATCAAAATCTATTTCTTGAGCTAGAGCTTCAATTTAATGAGCATGCTAACATTTCAGCAGTCATTATACATTGAAAAAAGTTTCCAATAATTAAGGATAATTGGCAATGGAAATAAAATGAACAGATGATAATGGCTTTGCAGCAGACTTCAGCAGTTTGCTTTTTCAGCATGTGTTGGGTAAGACAGCAGAGGCAAAGTTTTTAAGAGGCAATCCAAACTGGTCAACTATGTCTTAATTGTTATTCACCTAAATTTTTATTCTCTGTGCCTCTGCCTGTTGTTCTTTCTTATTTTTCCTGGGCTGCTCGCAACATAATATTTCAGGGTTAATAACCAGCCAAATTAGGTCTATATTTAATGATTATACAGTGCAACCATCTAAGCTTCTATTAGTTTTCCCTTTGATGTCATCTCGCATAAAATGTTGCTTTCAACACCCTGACTAACCTGCAATGCCAGCTTTTCTTAGGTTTTAAGATGAAATAGCTTTAATATATAATAATGTTGTGAATACATAGGGATTTTAATAGTCTGCACAGCATTTTCCAAAGCTTACTGACTTTTTTTTATGGTGGAACAGGGGAAGAACAGGAGGACTTTTCATAACATTAGAATAAATGCACTTTGTGCCATGGCTGTGCCTACTAGCTACACTGTAGTTAAAGTATTTCCAAGATATTACCTTCCATTTTCATTAATTTAAATCTTGGCTGTTAAAAGTCTGTTGTAGAATGGAAAAGGAATACAAAAGGGACAAATTCAAGGACTGCAATCACAGCCTTTACAGTATTTGTTTTGAAACCGTGATATTCACTCACCCTTAAATCTCCCTTATGATGCTGCCTATGGCAAAATGATGCTTCTATTAAAGAAGAAAAAAAAAAAAAAAAAAAAAAAGAAAAAAGGGATGTTACCTTTTTGCTTCAGCTCAGAAACTGTGTGTCTGGACATGGTTGTCTATTCCATCTTGTTGTCAATCAAAATGACTCTAAAGAAATCCCACAGTTATTTGTAGGCAGTTACACATGTGTAGAGCAAAAATAGTGAATGATCTGATTTGTTTATCACACTGCAGTGTACACAATCTAAACATCAAAGAGGTCTTTGACTAATTTCAGTGGGAATTTGTAAAATGGTGATCTGGGAATACCACTTAGTTCTTGAGTAAGAAAGCTTCAAATTACTTATGCAGGTCATTAAAGAAGTGACAAGAGCTTTGTAATTGCAAGGCATCCTTATGTGTCTGAATATACTACCTATGTTACAAAAAAATGAATTTAGAAATTCTAGAGAGTGTTTTCCATTTTTTAATTGAAAGTCTCTTTTTATTTGTATCAGTTCATAAAGCCAAGAACTTCAGTTATCTTGAGACCGTTATCTTGAGACCCCTGCACAAAACTGAAAGAAGAAAAATGTATTTTCTGTTCATGATTATGTCATAGTCCTAAAGTGCAGCCCCATGAGCCCCAAAAGGGATAACAAATTCAATGAATCTCCTCTTCTGAAAAGGGTGAATCTTCCCCAGCACAGCAAAGATTCAGTATCCAGTTTACAGTAGATTTTAGCCCTAAAATGTTGAGACTAGGACTAAATCACTTCTGCTTGGCCAGTTGTAGTTACGTCATTGAGATGGGAATTTTCATATTTCAGAAAAGAGGAAAACAAGTATTTGGGAGACTTCCTGTTTTAAATATAACAACTATTGCAGTTTGCTGGAAGAGATTACCTGTGGAATAAACAAACTGTTAAGGGGTGCAGAGGAGAAGCTGTGGGAAGTGAGACAGAGATACATTAATTTTGGTCTCATTAATTCATTGTTCCCTTTTGAAAATCTCAATATCTATATGGCAAAATGTGAACTGCATTTAAATCTGTAATGATTCTGAAGAAGGATTTAGTTTTGGTGAAGCTTGATATCAGAATTATACATGAGAGATTTCCTCACTGGCATAACCAAATATTAAACAGTAATAAAATAATAGAAGTTCTAGTTTCTATTCCAGGGAATTGAGGATATACAGTGGAAAACTATGCATCAAGTGATTTAATGTGGAAATATGAGAATATAATCAACAAATATCTGTTTAATAGGAATCCATGCATACAGGCATTACATATTAGGTATACAAGTACACATAAAGTTTTCTGGGTACAGAAATACTTGGTTTTAGTGGGTCGTTTCAAGTTAAATTGTGTAGTTTTCTCTGGAGCTATTTTATGTATGAGTTCAAATTGAATTAATTGTGAGATTTTTCTTAAATACACAGAATAAATTAACAGAAAGAAAAAAAAAAGGGGGGGGGGGGGGAAGAAATGAAGAAAAAGCACACAATCCTCCTTAACTGTAGCTATTCACCCTTGAGTAGTTTGGAGAACTGGCTGAGCCAGGTTTGCATTAGAATGTAGTTCTTTTTGGTGTTGGTAAGCACAGGAGAGCAAAAAGGGCAAGAAGGTGAACCCAGAGAACTACAGGACAGTCAGACCTGCCTCCATCCCTGGAAAGTGATGGAACAGCTCATCCTAGATGTCATCTCTAAGCATGTGGAGGAAAAGAAGACCACCAGGAGCGGTCAACATGGATTCACCAAGGGGAAATCATGCTTGACCAATCTGATAGACTTCTATCATGGAATGACTGGCTGGGTACAGGAAGGGCAGTGGATGTTGTCTACCACCAGTGAGGTGGATTGAGAGCTGGCTGAATGGCAGAGCTCAGACAGTTGTGATGAACAGCACAGAGTTCAGCTGGAGGCCTGTAGCTAGTGGTGTTCCCCAGGGGTCAGTACTGGGTCCAGTCTTGTTCAATACATTCATCAATGACATGAATAATGGCACAGAGTGTACCCTTGGCAACTTTGCTGATAGTACACAACTGGGAGGAGTGTCTGAGTCTGATACCCCAGGAGGCTGCGCTGCCATTCAGTGAGGCCTGGAGAGGCTGGGGAGGGATCCTCATGAAGTTCAGCAGAGGCAAGTGGAAGGTCCTGCACCTGGGGAGGAACAACCCCATGCACCAGCACAGGATGGGGCTGACCTGCTGGAAGGCAGCAATATGGAGAGGGACCTGAGAGTTTTGGGGGACAGCAAGCTGGCCATGAGCCATCAGTGTGTCCTGGTGGCCAAGAATGGGATCCTGGGGTGCATCAGGAGGAGCGTGGCCAGCAGGTCAAGGGAGGCTTTCTGGAGTGCTGTGTCCAGTTCTGGGCTCCCCAGTTCAAGAGAGACAGGGAACTACTGGAGAGGGTCCAGAGGAGGGCTACAAAAATGATTAGGGGACTGGAGCATCTCCCTTACAAGAAAAGGCTGAGAGATCTGGGCCTGTTTAGCCTGGAGAAGACTGAGAGGGGATCTTAGGAATGCATATAAGTATCTTAACGACAAGTGTCAAGCGGATGGGGCCAGGTTCTTTGCAGTGGTGCCCAGCAACAGGACAAGGAGCAATGGGCACAAACAACAGCACAGGCAGTTCCATTTGAGTAAGAGGAAAAAACATCTTTAATTTGAGGGTGACAGAGCACTGGCACAGGCTGCTCAGAGAGGCTGTGGAGTCTCCTTCTCTGGAGATAATCAAAACCTACCTGGACATGGCTCTGTGCAACCTGCTGTAGGAGAACCTGCTTTAACAAAGGGGGTTGGACTAGATGATCTCCAGAGCTCCCTTCCAACCCTGACCATTCTGTGATTCATATGGCAACTGAGCATTGCAAAGTCCTTCACATGGTATCAGTGGCAGAGTTCAGGCCAAATTGTAGAGGCAGACAAAAGATAAACCGCCTCCACATTTCTTTTACTGATATAGTAAACACATGAACAGTAGACACAAGGATCTAAGTGTATACAATGGAAAGAACATGGATAATATTTTGTTCAATTGGTCACACCATCTTCTGTGAAATATAAATGTTATCTGCTCTATGTATGCTGGATGATTTTACTGTTCAGTGTCCTACAGTTAGGTTTTAGCATAACTTTTAATGTTGATTTATAATTCATGTAGCTTGCCATAGGTTTATAAGATAATTCAAGTTAGAAGGGACCTCAGGGTCTCTAAGGTATCTCCAAGTTCAAAACAGGCTCAGCTATGGGATCAGGTGAGGGTATTCATGGGACCAAACCAGGTCACTCAGGGCTTTGTCCAGTCTCATCTTGAAACCTCCAAGGGTGGAGACTTCACAGCCTCCCTGGGCTGCCTGTACCACTACTTTACCAGGTGTTGGAGAAAAGGTTTTTCCTTACATCCAAACTGAAACTCGCTTGCTACAATTTACAGTTTATGAGTTTTTCCTCTTGTCCTCCAACCAAGTACCACTGTGAAGAGACTAACTCCATCTTCTCCCCACAGGTACTGGGAAGGCTACTGTTAGGGGCACTGAAAGCCATCTTGTCTTCAGGCTGAACAAGCCCCGCTTCCCCAGTTTTTCCTCCTATAACACATGTTCCACTCCCTGTCCAGCTTGGTGGCCTTCCACTCAGCTCCATGCACGGTAATGAAGTACTCTGAGAATTGCTTATGCTTAGCAATGAAAAGGAGCAAATTAAGCAATGGACATGAAGAGGTTCTGTGCATCAGCTTTGGGAAAAAAAATCCACCCAATTACAGCTCTACAGAGGTTTGTATTGAGGATGTAAAAGAAAAAGTGTTATTTGCAGATATGTAAGATTCTTGTCTGTGCATGCTCTTTATTAAAAAAAAAATAAATATATCCAATCAACTAATACTGGCTTCAGAGATGGTATAACATGAACTTTCACTTAATCTATTTTCTCTTTTGCTAGACATATGCTATTTCATTTATTTGAATAGACATATCATGGTGAGCTGCTTTCCAGCAATGGACCTATTTGATTTACCAAAGCCCAGAATACTATGATCAGATTATGTCAGACAGAAAGTCATATAAACAAAACGTCTTTTGTCCTTGTATTCTCGTAAAAGAATTATGCCAGAGTGCTGACTAAGGAGAATGGATAAACTCTTTGTTCACAATATCTGATAATCCATATGAGAAAGAAAATACATAGGTGACAACAAAATCTTTTGCACTTCTACTTCACAGCTTTGGCTGTTCCCTTTTCTACCAGGCCTTCATGTTAATATAATTGTTTAGATGAGAGTAAGAGTGCATTATCATATGCCACAAAAATTTTGCCTTGAGTCTTACTTGTCAAAACTCAGCCTTCTCATGGACCCATTTTCAGGACAGATGTCTTTGTACCTTGGCTATACTTAGATGAATAATTACAGGATTTTGACCTGTAGTCTTGCCTGGTATAAGTTTATTGGAAGAGATTTCATGATTAGAACTCCCAAGCAGATAAAGGAATTTTCTTACCTGTTATATTAGAGTAACTCTGCATCCCTCATCCAGCCTCAATTTCATATCTTGGTGCTTATGTTCTTTCAGAGCTTGTATTCAGACTTTACACATTTCAGCAAAAGTACAGCTAGTTTGAATGATTTAAAATACTTCCTGAAAAGACCAACAATATACAAGAGCGTTTAATCTTCTTTACGAGAGTGTATATTTTCTGGATTACTGAACAGAAGATGCAGGGTAACTTTATTGGCACATCAAAAGATCTTTGATTAAAATGAAATATTTTAGAGCTCCAGCTGCAATAAGAGGTCTAGACTGGTAAGTACTGCAGTAAGCTCAGGTACTAGCTACTTAACCAGATTGCAACATAAGCAAAGCTGATTATACATGGTCCATGTTCCACTTTGCTGCCACAAAGAGAAGCATAGTCTGACCAGTCCATCTTTTATACCATATCTCTTCATATGGGAGAGCATCAGATGGCATGATACAGGTCCTCAAAAGGTAAATTACACTGGGATCACCACTGACAGGTACTCTGGTAAACATCCCTGATTATTGCATGGTTCAATGAGAAGTGAGCTTTGGTGAAGAGCTAGTAATTAAAATGTCACATGGAAACAATTATATAGTTTTAGCTCACTAATGCAAGCTTTAAAACTTAAGCAATTAATTCTATTTTGGGAAAGTAAGACTTTTTATCATTGTTTATCAAATTGGACTGTATATTTCATAGATACCAATTTTTGTGTCAACCAATGCATGATATTAATAAAAATATTTGAATTAATTTTTTTGCAGAGTTGCAAACAGGTATAGCTGCCTTCATGGAAAAAAAAAAAAAAAGAAAAAAAAAAAAAAGGAGCATGGGATTTCTTCTGTTCATCAAACTTTGGGCTCTTCTTTTTTCATTTACTACCACTTAAGCAGAACTATTACCACATAGCCCATGTGGTTCATTTTGACTTCCTGTGCCAGACAATGGGAGAAGGATCTGTAACCCAGATTCTGAAACTGAGAGGTTAAGCAACAGAGTTAGGACCCTAGACTTTAGGACCACAAACTTTAGTAAATTGCTGGCCAGGATTCCCTGGGAGACCATGAAGAGGAGTAGAGTTGTGTTGGACGCTTGCTGGATTTAAAAATATTAGTAATTATTAGCACTCAGGAACAAGGTATCCTGTTCTGCAGGAAGGTAAAACATTTTGACAGGGGGCTAAGCAGGAAATTCTTAAAGAACAAGATTGCAAAGAGAGAGCATACATGAAGTGGAATCAAGGACAGGCAGAGAAAAAGAAGTGCAACAGAATTTCTTAGACGTTCAGGGGAGAACACAGAAAAGCCAGAGCCCATCTGGACTGAGCCAAGCTATTTTCACTAGTGGCAGATGATAAAACAAAGGTAACAGTTACAAGTTAGGGCTTGAGATCTTCAGTCATTAGGAAAAACTTCTTCATTATCAAGTTAGGGCAGCATAAAGACAGATTGCCCACCAGGGACCTTCCAAGACTCCACTAGACGAAGCAACAGATGATCCAATCTGGTTTTGAATGTTGTTCTGATTCAAGTGTGAGGGTGCCTAAATGACTGTTAAATGTCCTTCCAGACAATATTTCTATGATTCTGAAAATCTCTATGTATAAAAACCTTTTTGAACACTATTAAGACTATTTCAGAATCAAAATTAACCACACTAACATTAGCAGAACCAGGATGTACAATCTCTGTTTGCTCTTTGCTGTGTGCAAGGTCATCTTCCTTTTCAGTGATCACTCTACCTTACATCCTTTCACTGACTCTTCTTTTTTTTCCATCACATCTAGTTCATCTACTTGCTCTCACCTTTCACACTTTTCAAAGCTCTGAGTATCCCTACCTATTTGTTCTCTGACTCTAATGAGTTGCTCTTTGACATTTCCACTCCATCAGTGATAGTAGCCCAAACTATTCACTTGACAGTTTCTGCCACAGGAGTCTTAGCCCTTTTACAAATAGAGTGCACTCCTTGAATTAGTGCTCAAAGCCATTAACCTCTCATCTTTCAGTTCCCATCTTGAGACCCACAGGATTTGGAAACAGCCAGCTGATAATGGCTAAGTAAAAGGCCAATGGGGACTGCTGTTACCTATTTTAAGTTTACAATGATGTAGCACCATCAGGTTAAAAAAAATACCATGATAGATTACTTTTATTATCATTATGATAATCTTATTATGGCTCCTGTCCTCATCCTCTGTCTCACTGTAGATTTTCTGCCTGCCAACATTTTGTCTTATCCTGCAAGCTCTGCAAGCTAGGCAGCACACTTTCCATGGTCTTGACAAAAGCATTTCACAAAAAAGGTCCATATGGTTTTTATTCTCATGAGTAGAATAACTCTTAGTGTCACTACTTGTGTTTAAGGAAGTTATTTAATCTTAACAATATTGTTTCAGAAGTTAAGAGTCATTCCAATAACTCTGGACATAATTTAAAATCAATTCTTATGGGTCAACAAAGAAGCTGAAATTTCCAGCTGATTTTTATGGAGACTATTCCATATTTATTTAGAAAATAATTTCTTTCATGACAAAGTCATCCAAAGGATCCACAGGTTATGATCTACATAACAGGGAGGACAAATAAAACACAGTATAAGCCAAATTGAATATTAGTATAAAATCCAAATCTACATAAATGCAGTAAGCCCGGATAAAATATTCACAGTGTATTGAACTTGTTATTTGAGGACTGAATGAGATTACATCAAATTCATTACCAGTCTTAGGTGACAGGAAAAGAAAAAAAGACCTGCAGGCTTGTCAATAACAATGTTGTAAGTTGGAGTGTGACTTGGCTATCTACCTTGAACAGCAGCTCAAAACAACAGTATGCCAGGAGACTAAACAAAAAATTGTGGCTTCGAGGTCACAGTCCTTCCTGGATTTCTCTTTTCTTTGATTGAGATGTAAGTTGTTTCATTCTTCCACATAAATTATTTTGGTTTTCTTAGCACACAAGTTTAGCTTTATACTGAGTTTTCACCTCCCAGACTTCCTGCTCCTTGCTGATGTGTCTACACATAGGAAAATTAGGTGCAAAGTCCTCTTTGCCTCCTCTGAAGAAAGTCCATTTAAACAGGTATCTTTCCTTTGGATGAAAAAGTTTATTCCCCATAAAATAAAGATCCTATGGCAGGAACTTTCACTATCAGTTTACATGGAAACTACAGTGAAGGTCTAATCAGCAAAACAACTGTGCTTATCAACTGCTAATGGCCTTTCCTAATGCCCAAGGAGCAAAAAAAAAGGTGACTTCAGTAAACGTAAAAAGGACCACATCCAAATGCAATTGTTTGTGCAGCTAATTATTGTAAGAGGCAGCAAGCTGTAGAAACAGAGAGATAGGAAACTTTATATTTTCTTCCACATTCCCTTTTCTGTAATTTTGACCATTTTCCTATTGTTTTCTTATTTATAAAATGTGAATAGTAACGAATGAAGATTTTGTAAAAAGAGAAATAAACCACAACAATTCAGCTTTTCTTCCTAAGAAAAAAAATTGATAAATATTCCTTTCATATTTGTAGATTTCAGAATGGGCTTGTGAAACATTTACAAGTATTTGTTGAGGTTTTTCGCAAGGAATAGCTACTATACTCATTAGATTACACATGAAATGCAAGAAGAAGTAGATACACAATACTTCCTGCCTCATTAATAAAAGGAGCTTCTGTAAATACCTTCCTTATGATTGTTAGAAAAGGATTTTACAGTATTTTCCTTTTTACCCATACCTTAGCAAAGGGAATCCCATGTTTGCAAAACCAGGTGAAAACCAAGGTGTGAAGCCTAGGTCCTCAGAAGCAGTTACTGTAATTGTCTCAGACACATTATAAAACTGCAAATAAAAGAACAAGCAAGTTGAAGAGCTGAAGAATGTCACCCTTTTTTATAGATTTTGCTATTCTTCAGCTCCTCAGCTGAGCTTTGGGCAGAAGATATAGTTCATCAAGTTTCTCTGTGGAATATCTCTGATGCAAAGGAGTGTTTTGGGTTGGGTTTTTTTTTCAGCTTCTTTTAATCTCATTGAAGAAAAACCAGCAAACAGCAGTGATGGTAGCGGTTCTTTGACTGCCTGGTCACAGGAGTTAAGAAATAAGTGATTTCAATGTTGATCCCAAGACCTCTGAAAAACTCTTCCAAAATCAGTGCTCAAGAGGTACAATCTAAGCCTTTATTATATATACCAGATAAGGTGTATCCAAGTGCTTTTCCACATTTTTTCCTGCGTGAGTAACATCTATCTGGTGGGAAGGACATGTTTACTATACTTAAAATATAATTAATTAGTTTATATATATATTTTATGAAGTGTCACATGTGGCTACTTACACAAGTTATACACAACTGATTCTGCAGTTGTGTCAGGATTTCTCTCCTATACTTATCCATCAGCATAAGATTATATATATTGGTTCAGTCCTAAGCTTCGCAGCTCAGTATCTTGTTTCCAACAGTGGCTATAAGGAAGTTTCTAGAGAAAAGCAAAACCAAGTCAAGCATGCTGACATTTCACCTTAGCACAGATACTTATCTCTGAAACTTGTAATGGGATGGCATCTCATATGGCGTGATTGCCTTCATAGCCTTGCAGCCTACACTATGAAAAGTTTGAGAATCCCCTGGCTTGAGAATACAGTGACTGTTTGTGAAAATTATGTACTGGTAGTGCTAGGGAATCATTTGGTTTTATCTCTTGCTAAGGTTGGACCGATTATGAAAGAACAGAGAAAAGGTCAGGCAAAATATGGTTTTACTTACATACATCCTATTCTGGTCATTTGCTAATGAGTGCCATTAATGTGTAGCTTTTTGGGATTTAGAGTGGTGGAAGAGAAAGTTCACAAGGTTCAGTATCGTAATCTTACATCATTTCACATAATGGGTCTTCTTCCTCAAATAGTCATTGCACATCTTGCAAGTCTTACATGCAGCCCATTGTTTCAAGAAAAAAACCAAGAGTATAATTTACAGAGTAAAAATGAATCAACTCAGTAAATCTTCCAAAGCCATGAAGGATTCTCTTTTGATCATTTCAAAATGATGATGAGAATTGACTAGCTACAGTTTCAATCACCTAATGTCCTCAAGACCTATATTAACATGCTGAGTGTTATTAAGACAGATGTCTGTAGCTGTGTAAATTCTCTGTGATGAAAAAGTATCTGAATAAGCAGGAAATTAGTCCTGAAATGTTGTAAAATCTTGCACTGTTAATATACCCTGAGGAGGCTGTTACAGCTAAGGTTTAGATGTACTTATATGAAGCTCCCTATCTTGGAGCTAATGAAGAGATACTGACAGTTTTGCTGCAGTGTCTGTGAAGTGTTTTAATGACTACAGATTAATCAGTTTCTAAAGCAGCATTCCCTCGTGGTTCCCCACCCCAAAAATCATAACCCAAAACAGCAAATGGATGTCATTAATAATTAAAAAAAATAAAGAAACAGAAGAACAAGGGAAAAACAAAACAAATCCCCCAGCCCCTCACCTCTTCATGTCATGAAAGCCAGAAACATTTATAGTCACATTCTCCACAAGAAAAAAAGCCAGAGATGACACTGGATTTACTGGAACAGTCAGTTAATTGTTATGGTGAGGGTTTTAATTTTCTTCTCAGTGTAAATCACAATTGAGGAAAGCATCTGCCATCTCCGATACTTCCTGGGTAGTAAATTTAAATGGAGTAATCGCCCTGCTTGTTCTGAAGTTCTGAAGGATGATAGGCACTTGCCAATGGGTGCGGAGTCCCTGTTTCATTGATTTTTAGCTGTCTGGGGGGAATTGGTGGGCCTATACCAAACATTTTTTTGCCCACCTGTTTCCACACCCTAACATCAGAAACTGGTTAAAATATTTACCTGGCAACCGAGTGGGTTTGCTAGGAAACTGTCTGGATAGGATTGTACTTGGATCACAGACAAATGAGGATCATAATGTTGACTTTGCAGGGAACATTTTTACCAGTCCAACAGAATTCCTTAATGTAGTGGTTGATACAAAATCTCAGTAAATGGCCATTTTCCCAGATAATTTCAGTGAATTTTGTGTTCTACTTGAAAAGTGCAACCTCCCACTCTGGAATTCATGGAAATCTGGCAACTTGCAAAGCCCACATGAACTGTTCATGGACAATTGTCACATGGTGCCTTTTTCTTTACAATTGCTAAATCTCACGTAAAAGAGAGAGGATGGGGTGTGAGAAACCAGCTTTCAGAGTCTGCACAGTGCTCATCTTACAGGTAAACAATGTCTGTGGGTGCAATGGGATCTTGCACAGCTCCAGATGTGAAAGATGGTACAAGAAACAAATTCTCATTTAAGAAACATGTATGTTATGATTCACTTGTAAGAAACCCTTTGCTTTTCTGAGGAGTGTACATCACGCTTTGGTGCATCTGTCTTGTTTCATGCCTTTTAGAAAGTGTCTTGGTTTTGTGTTCCTCATATTCCTATTTTTCATTTACTTTTTTAAAAAAATTATTTTTGCATTTCCCTGCCTTACAGTGTGTTTCAGAAAGATGATATACATTTATCCATTCATTATTTTATATATATATATATATATATAAAGCTATTCTATTAAGAGACATTTTCTAGTACTTCTATGTGGTTATTAAAATGAAGAGATTTTTTTCTCCGTTTTTTTCTGTGCCTGAGCTAAAATTAATCATACTGAAGGCCTATAAACCATTCAAAAACAAATGCTGCCAAAACTCATCAGCCTTGCAGAATTGAAATGATGGGAGGATAAATAGTTGCTTTGGTGAGATTAGTTGTACATTTGTATGAAACATAAAAAATTGTGTAAGGTTAGGTCATGAATGTATGGCTGAAATCTTTTTTGCTTCATTTTCTAACTAAGGTGTTGATTTAAGCAGCCTGTGAAATAGCATGAAGCAGATAACTGTTTTGCTGTACAAATTACTTTATTTTAAAGGTATTGATGTCTATGTAGGTATGATAGAGTACATCCTTTGCCTAAGGATCTCAATTTGCCTCATGTATATTCACTAATTAAGTTTCACAATAAGCTTGCAAGTTAAATAAAGAGTATGAAGTGATTTTTCCATTCACAAAGCCGTCCCAAATTGGAAGACAGTATCTATTTCTGAATGTAAACAAATATTTTTTAAAAAATGCAAAGGCAATTCAAATTTTTAATGAATTAAAAATGGACATGAACACCTTTGTGAAGCCTTGGAAATGTTGCCTTGAAGAGTGTAATGACTATAGCATTCAGATTCCTATCAATGTTCCAAGCAAAAAAACCCTTCTTTGCAGTAGCATCATTTTGTCAACATGCTCTTACCCATGCTCAGATGAATCAGGGGTGATTCATAGGAAGGACAGCCACCTGCGGCATTTTCCTATCCCAGTGCTAACATAGATATGCAGCTTCTTACTCAGATTGGAAGTACAGCTAAAAATATATATGGTTGTTTGAACACAGACTCTATAATTTACAACGTGGATGGAAGGGTATGAACTACTTTGATTTTTCTACTGGGTTTGGCAGTACATGGAATAAAGCAAAGGCAACAGTCTTCATGCCAGTAGTGTATTATTTAATCCAGATATCATAAAGAATGGATGATGAGGCTATGATGATGTTCCTAAGCAATACCAAAAAAAAAAAACCAAAACCAACCAACAACCCAACACTTTTCTAAAAAAAAATGGGAAATTGGAAAAAATATAATCTTTTCTCTTTACATTTGGTTTGACCAGCTCTTTTCTTCCAGTGGTGGACAAGCAATGACATTTTCTTAGCAGAAGGTATTTTAAGCTAGGATTTAAATGAGATGAGATACAGGATTTGTCAAAGAATGGTGGGAGACTGAAGGGCAAAGGAAGGATTGGAGAACACACAGAAAGGAGAATGTGATTTGTCTGTCTACAGAGGTGACAGGTACAAAATATCTACATGTGATTCCATATAGAGAGCATGAGATTGTTGAAACAGGTAAAAATAGTCTTTAAAAGAAAATTAAAAAATCACAGGAATAACAAAAACAAACAAACAAACAAAAAACAAAACACACACCACCACCACCACCACCCCCAAAAAAAAAAAAAAAAAAAAAGCACCTCACGCTGGGAAATTATCCAGAGAGTTAGGTTTCTTATGTAATCAATGTATTAAGTGATTCTGGGTTATTCTGTACAGTTGATTTTGAATATGATTGTTAGCTTGTCTTCCTGCTTAGGTGTCTTTCTGTACAGGTGTATAACACACACCTACATGAATCATTGATAATGTAAAAAAAATACATGCTATGTATTTTTACATACCTTTTTACATACATTACATAATATGAGTCTGAATTATCTGTATTCAGGCAGCCACAGAATTTTATCCTGTTTTTGTCAGCCAATATGGTAGCTTGTGACTGCCATGCCACATACAGCTGAATCCATTAAGTGAGCAGGGACAGGTCTGAGCTCCGGGCAGACTGTTCCACCTATTTTTCCCCTTAGGTCTCTGGAGGAAGACAAATACCTCCAGACCTGAGGCAGAGTGAGCATCAACATACAATTAGCAGCTAATCGTTCAAGGGAAAGGCTCAAGGCTCATTGAGCTAAAGGGAGAGCTCTAGCCAGGTGTCCTGGGCTGTACTGTCTCATACATAATGTAAAAGTATACTTCTGTGTATCTATACCTGTGATAATTCTAGGTGGACAATAGCTAAGTATATGGTAGTTATTTGTGATTTTATCACCAAGAAAGCTGGAGAGAGAAGCCGGGAATATACAGCCATATAGCTCAATCTGATTTTTTTTAGACAGAGAGAGCAATGGGGAACAATATAAAAATCCACTGGCAGAGGGCAAGGATTTGGGAATGCTACAGGCAACCTTATTAAGACAATATAACCTAAATTTTCTCTTGGTAAGTAGATTACAGAAGGATAAAAGACAGTTACAGTGGTTTTGTGAGGAAAAGATCAAAGATGTAAGGACAAAACCTAAAAGAACCGAAAAGAGGAGAAACCAAGGCTGGGGAATCAGTGGCTGTTTTCCTGATTTGTGTTTCCTTTCACAGCACGAGCTGTGGAAACTTTAAAAGTTTTGAGGCCTCAGCATCAGGCCTGGTTTCATTCCACTCCCATTTTTCAGGCTGTGAGAAGAGGCTGTTGCGCAGCCTTTGCTGAGATCCTCATCAAGGTCTGGCCTATGAAGTAATAGAATCTGTAGGGTAATAGGCCACATCACAGCTCCTATTCACTCACTTTCCTAAAGAAATGACAGCAAACGGTGCTAACTATTTCTGCCCATGATTGGTGGTCACCAGATGAGGCATCCAGCATCTTTGTTTCTTCTTACAGCACTGGAAAGAAGCAGCCAGAAAGAGGAGTTCCTAAGCAGAAGGCATGCACTGCTTTTGCTAAGTTATGCTGCTCCGTGTGGCACTTCTGCTTCCTTTCTTCCTAAGATTCTCCTGTGACTAATATAGTTAGGAACCATCTAACTCTTACTCTGTAGGCCCTTTGATGCTTTGAGTGCCTTTTATTCTCTTGTTCTGTATATAACACAATGTATCTCTGATTTTGATACTCCCAATGCTTCTGTTGTAGAAATAAACAATAATAATTACAGCAATTTGTCTCCAAGAAATTACTCTTTTAAAAGTGAAATATATGTTCTTTTCAAAGAATTTCTGTCATTATACAAATATGGCACCTGTTTTCCACCAAGAACAGGATCACAAATACTATGATTCAGGGAGCAGAGCAGGATGTTAATAAAATATGTTGATTGCTTTATGAAAAAGTTGCAAGCTTATGAATCCTTAACACTGTGCAATTAGTAACTACCAGTGAAAACACACCCTCCTCAGGACTTCAGCAAATCCATGAATTTCAATAAAGTAACAACTAAACCAATTAACAAGTGAACACAAAATCAATTATTGTGAAACAGGCTAGAACAAAACACTGACAAATGCTAGTTTTAAAACAAGAACAGAAAAAAAAAATTAGCATTTCAAACAGAAGTCGTAAGTCTACATGTTTTGATACATGTAAGAATGATATAGTTCATGCAGAGGTTTGCATGTGCACACAAAGCACAGCTAAAAATACAGCATTTAAAGCAAACCCCACAACCAATCTACCTATACACATTAGAAGGCGATTGGTCTTTGATCTTCTTAGGTAATACAAAATATCTCAAAACTGTTGCTTAAACCAAAGAAATACTAATGAGACAAGTATAATTAGATGCAGAAAATATTTTTCTTTATCTTGTAAGTCTTTTAATTTTAACTTTTCATAACAGCAGTCCAACTTACAGAGGAAGCCAGCCGTGAGAGTATATGATGTACTGCAGAGATCATAATCCTTCTTTAAAGGATAGCGCACAGAAGCTTGCTGGTTTTTAATTTTTGTAATGAGGGGTTTCACAGCAATGTCTCATGTATGCAGTCACAGAACATCTGAGTATACAATGTCATCCGCTCAACATAGAAACAGTCTTGCTCTTGAGAATGATGGCACGGGACTCATGGTCCATGACCAAGCTGGTGTGACTTCACAGAAAGGAGTCCTCTTAGATGCCTTGTAATTAGGGAGAGAATGGAAACATTCAGGGACTCACTGCTTTGTATCAGATCACTCCTGTTGATTATGTTTCAAAGGCTAGATGGCAGCATTGTCAACTCTCATGATTTTTATCATAAGTTTTCTGATATTTGGTATTTTCCTTTAAAACACCAGCTGTCAGAATACCAAACTTCCCTGAAAATCTCGGTGTTTAAAGCTGTGGTTTTAGTTGTCTGATGGTCAGAAACATGGCTGGAGTTCAAAAAAAGAGGCATGGTAAAACAGGGGACTGAAGTCTAAAAATGATTTTATGCAGCTGACAACTAATAGCATAATTTAAATCACTACGTAAAGCACTTATAACACTGAACAAAATGATATTGAGAACAAAAGAATCTTCCAGTTCTCTTCTCAGAAATAAGAGGTAAAGCCCAGTGCAGGTGGAAAACAGCATTTCCATCTTCTGTTCTCAGGATTAACGGTTATTTTTTGGATCTCAACTAGAGACAGTCATCTTAGACTTCCAAAGAGCTTTATCAACTTACCTGTTCTTATTCGTTCTCCACTTTGCCCTATTGCCATTTTATGCAAGATTCTCAAGTCAGAGATCATCTATTTTTGTATCACTGCCAAATGCCAGTTACAACTCCAATGTGAAATAAATAAATAAATACAGTATTAATAATGTCAAGTATTCATTAAAAACACTATAACAACAACCTTCCAGGAGTACATTCTTTTTATACTTGTAATCAGTTATGAAATATTCATTTGTTGTTGATCCTGTATACTGCAGTTAATTTGTCAGTAATTAAACAAAGAAAGTTACTAAAATTACACAGTGCTTAAATACTTACGTTGCTACTAAACCCACACTTGGATTATATGATATCCACTACTTAATATATTTTAGCTTTCAGTTTAATATCTCATTTAGATCACATTACCTGTATTTTTTCAATTTCTTTAAATGGCATTAACCTTTCTTATACTCACATTAAATTTCATCACTTATTTCAAATACATGAAACTCATTACATGGTAAAATAATTCACAGTATAATTTATTGATATAAACTCTAAGTAGGACTGTTCAGCCTTGCTTAAATTTACTGTAGAAGAATAATTCTGCCCAATCTTGCAGTGGAATTCTAACTAGTCTGTATTCTTTTTGGATGTTCTTTAGAATATTTTCAAACATAGTGTACTTTTGCCTCTTTTTCACCTTCAACTTTCTGCTGCAGATTGTGTATTTCATCCTTTGCATGATGACTCTAGGATTTTGTTTTCCAGTCTTCAGCCTATAGACACCTAAAAACACTTGCAATCAAGGTGTGGATCATAGCAGAATTTAAACCTATTGTGTATTCATTTCAGTAAATTCCTCTCTCAGATGTCCAGGGGCGAAGCACATACAGGCACTGAGTTTTAGAAACATTAATGTCAATGACTTCTCTTTATGAAGAAATTAAATTGAGTAAACCTTTATTTCTGACTACTTTTTATATAATTTAGTGCAATCACTTGCTACAGCTGCTATTCTTTAAAAATATACTGTGTATGTTTTCTATACTGAATATGGAAAGCCAAGGCATTTGACATTTGGCAAGGAATTTATCCTTAGAAAACATTTTTCTTCAGAAAATTAAACATAAATAAATACATAAAACAATATAATATGCACATGTAGGTATATACAAGTATTTTTAGTCTGATACAATTTTGACTACATATTTAGATTTTCTGTCAGGTAAATTTAAATAGCAGATTTAATTTCAAGATGTTCTGACCAAAAGCAGAATGGTTGAGTTTTTTAATAAAGTTTACTATGCTGTTTCGAATCATCAGACAAACCAATAAGCTGCATGATCATATCAGTACATTGAACTATGGATGCTGCTCTTATAGATCAAACTCTAACAGGGTTAATACATTCCTATAGCATAGTTTGAGTTTTCCTCTGAATACATTTTTTGGCATGTTGTGAAAGGCATGATATTCTGAATAAATGCTGTGAATTCTGGCAAATGTTAGAACAATGCATAGATTTTAGGTGTAGATTTTAAGCAGAAAGTAACTCCTTTCTTAATGCAGTTAAATGGCAATAAAATATTATAATTATAGTCAAATTGCTCAATTAATTCATAAACTATTTCTTATAAAGAAAAGTGTAAACTATAAATCATGTTCAATTACCTGGTTTAATGTAACAGTAAAGGAAGCACAATTTGGTTTGATTTTAACCTTCATAAAAGCAGATATGCAATGTATTAGACTTTTTTCCCCCAACATGTAATTAACTTTAGCTAGTTTAAAATATAAATATAGATTATTTAAAAAAAAAAAAAAAAGGAAAAGAGAAATGTGATTTTTTTTTTTAAAAAAGAAGTGGATCCTCTCCAGAAGGAAATGGGAGACCTGGTTACCCAGGACATGGAGAAGGCTGAGATACTAAAAAAATTTTGCCTTGGTCTTCACCAGCAAGTGCTCCAGCCACACTGCCCAAGTCACAGAAGGTAAAAGCAGGGACTGGAAGAATGAAGAACCACCTTCCGTAGGAGAAGATCAGGTTTGAGAACATCTAAGGAACCTGAAGGTACACAAATCCATGAGACCTGATAAGATACATCCACGGGTCTTGAGGGAATGACAGTAGAAGTAGCTAAGCCACTACCTATCATATTTGAGAAGTTGTGGCAGTCTGGTGAAGTTTCCACTGACTGGAAAAGCAGAAACATAACCCTCATTTTTAGAAAGAGAAATAAGGAAGACCCAGGAAACTACAGGTCAGTCAGTCTCATGTCTATGCATGGCAGGATCATCAAGCAAATCCTCCTGGAAAATATGCTAAGGCATGCGGAAAATAAAAAGGTGATTGATGACAGTCAGCATAGTTTCATTGAAAGAAAATCATGCCTGAACAGATTTAGTGGCCTTCTATGACATGGCTACAATGTTGGTGAATGAAGTAAGAGCAATTGATGTCATCTACCTGGATTTGTGCAAAGCATTTCACATTGTCCCACACAACATCCTTGTCTCTAAACTGGAGAGAGATGGATTCAACAGATGGACTATTCAGTGGATAAGGATGGCTGGATGGTCATTCTCAAACAGTTGCAGTCAATGGCTTGATGTCCAAGTAGAGACCAGTGATGAGTTATATTCCTCGGGGTCGATATTGGGGCCAGCACTCTTTAACATCTTTGTCAGTGACATGGACAGTGGGATTGAGTCATCAGCAAGTTTGCCAATGAAACAGAACTGTGTGGTGTGGTCAACACACTGGTGGGAAGGGATGCCAGCCAGAGGGACTTCAACAGCCTTCAGAGGTGGGCCCATGAAAACCTCATGAAGTTCAACAAGACCAGAAGAAAGTTCCTGCACGTGAATCAGGGCAATCCCAAGCACAAATACAGGCTGGACAGACAATGGATTGAGAGCAGCCTTGAGGAGAAAGACTTGGGGATTTTTGTGGATGAGAAGCTCAGCACAGCCTTGCAATGTGTGCTTGAAGACCAGAAAGCCAAATGAATCTTGGGCTGCAATAAACATGACCAGCAAGTCAAGGGAGGTGATTCTCTCTCCTCTGGTCTGCTCTTGTGATGACCCCACCTGAAGTACTACATTCAGTTCTGGAGCCCCCAGCATAAGAAGAATATGGACCTGTTGGAGAGAGCCCAAAGAAAAGCCATGAAGATGATCAGAGGGCTGGAGCACCTCTCCTATGAAGACAGGCTGAAATAGTTGGGGTTGCTCAGCTTGGAGAAGAGAAGGCTCCAGGAAGACCTTATTGCAGCCTTCCAGTGCCTAAAGGCAAGCTGGAGAGAGACTTTTTACAAGGTGATATAGTGACAGGACAAGGGGCTATGGTTTTAAACT